>NW_019154091.1:45709730-45874282 GCF_002288905.1 Enhydra lutris kenyoni
GAGTTGCTGTTCTTCTTCTCTTTGATCTCCCGTTGGATTTGTAGGTGTTTGCAATCTTTAGATAAGCTATCTAGCTGATCTCCCGCTACCTGAAGTAGTCTCAGCCTGCTACTTCTCCGCCATCTTGACTCCTCTCTCTAAGAGAGTAGATCTTAAAGTTCTCACCACACATGCACATACACAAAAGGGAACTGTGTGAGGTGATAAATGTGTTAGTTAACCTTATTGTGGTAATCATTCTGCAATATATATGTACATTAAATATGTATACATATATAAATTATATCTCAATAAATCTAGAAAAAAGGTGTTTCGAGAAAAAGATTGCATTCAGAAGTACATTTTTTTCTTTATTCTGGTGTGGACCCTGGCAATAGATGAGGGCTTTTCATACATAATCTGGACTTACCGGCTTTTTCTTTGAGGGTTACAAAGATTCATTTTATAGATGTGTGTGTGATCAGTATATAAGTTTCAAGTTTCAGTAAACTTCAAGATGTATTGAAAAAGCAAAAGAAAAATATCCCTTTGCTATTTAATAACTTTAAAGAAATAACTACATTCATCTTATGTTATCATAAGCTATTGACTACAAGTACAGTTGCTATGGGGTGCTTGGTGATTAGCATGAGTCCCTTTCCAGATCTGGAAAATGGTTGTCCTTAGGATTCTTTGTCCTTGAAATCAGTGATTAAATGTATTCAAATGGTAGGTCTTAGGCTATTAGTAGTATTTGTTTACTTTCTTTCCGTAAAGTGGGTGGCTGAGTGGCTCCGTCAATTAAGCATCCGACTCTTAATATCCACTCAGGTTGAGATCTTGGGATCGTGGGATGGAGCTCTGTGCCGGTCTCCGTGTTAAGTGTGGAGCCTGCTTGGGATTCTCTTTCTCCTTTTTCCTCTTTTCCTCTGCACTTGCATGCTCTCGCTCTCTAAAAAACCAACCAAACCAAACAAAAAAAATCCAAATTTCTTATGAAAATTGTAATTATTCTTGAACCAAATATTTAAGTGGAAGTGCCAGAATTTAGAGATGTACAAAAAGACATCAATTTGTTAAACCAGAAGAGGAAAGAACTAAAAACTTTGAAACTATCCCTAAACAGGAGTTGGAAAAAGTTTTTTAAGTTTTGATGAAGTGAAAATGCCGCAGGTAGATTCCTTGATATGAAGAAGCTCGTAATTTTTTTAACCAGTTGAAGAATTGTTCTCATTTTTATTATTTTCTTATTGTCTTATTTAATAAGAGATAATTAATGTCCAGATAAATGATTTCAATGTGTTCTTGAATAACAGTGAAAATATAACTGTCATTTAAGAAACTCTAAACCTAAGTAACACAATTGCAACCATTTAAGCATTTGATTAGCTGTTTGAAATAAATTTAAATTCTCCTCAGTCATCCTCTCTTCTCTTTAGTAAAGTTCCCTGACACCTTCTTCAACCCCAAAATGCAGCAAAAGTGGTACTGTTAATGAACAACCCTTAGTGATGGTCAGCAATGGACAGTGACTCATTGCAGATTGTCTTGAAAAGAGGCCTTTGTGACTTCTAGAACATCCTAGGAAAATGTTGTGGGTGTTGGGCCTAGGAGATACCTGTGAAAGATACTCAAAGACAGGGACTAACAAATTTACCATATCCCAGTTTATACTACAACTTGAGCATTTTCTTTTTCTTGAGTTTGTGCTTCTGTAAAAGCTGTATGAGAGCAGTGATTCTTTAAATGAGGTCCAGGCCCCCAGAATTTCACTAAGATACTAAAATATTAACATGATCTTTCCCTTCCTCAACTGGTTCTACTTCAGCTTTGAATTAACTAAAAGTGGCATCCACAAAAGATGGTGTGTTAGGATGTTTTTAGTTTTAATGAAAATTTTTGAATCACTGGAAGTTTTTATGTCATACAGCAGATAGGATTTTACTCAAGCATGCTCATCAAATATAATTCTTCCAGAGTTTTTTTTTTCTCTTTTATTTCAACAACCAGAAACTCCCTTTCATGTCCTTCTCCCCCAAGAGAGCTTCTCTGTATCAAGGATAAATTAATCCATTTCTTTCCTCTTGAAGTTATTACAATTTTTATGCTGCTCATTAACTTTTCATTAAGTCTATGCTTTTCATTCTGTTCAGTGTTTCTCATACTTCCTGGTTTTTATCAATACTCCAGGATGAAATATATGAGTAAATATATAAGTAAAATCTGCTTAGCTTTTCATTTACTGGCTTAATCTAAGGATGACTAGAAATTAAGTAACTGGAAGGTTTTAAGTCAGTATCCAAACAAAACAAAACAAAGCCCTCTAATTTTGGGTGTTCATTCTCTTTGTAAGACTAGCTATCTCCCCCCATATAAATTTCAATTATTTCTCCAGTTTCTATTAAACTGTGTGTTTTGCAAATCATGTCTTAAATTATGTTACTCTGCCAGTTTAAAAAATGAGTTAGAATTTTTAAAACTCAACAATGCATATTATAGTATTAGCAAATTTGATTTATGACATGTAACAGAAAAAATGTTTGGAATATTATCTAGATCATGCTGGAAGATAATCTGTAACAAAGAAATTGGCATAGGCAAGGGACTTCTGAGAATGCTGAGGCATAGTCCTGCTCAAACTTTGATTAAATCTCTTGGTTATAAATGTTTTTTAGTCTTTTCATTAGTTACGAATTCCTCCTCTTTCTTATTTCGTACTTTTTTATAAATTCACATTGTATCATATAGCACATAGCTCTTTTCATACAGTGCTTATTAATATCATTGAATGAATGAATGAAGCTCTCAGTGGATATCTCAAGTTGATTTATAGTGCTCCCCCCAACTTTTTTTTCCCCAAAGCAATCGTGGAGCAAAGTCGTAGGAGCTTCCTCTGATCATTCATAAACATGTGCTTCCCTAAAATGTACTTAGTCAAGCAAGTACCTAGAACTCAAAAGACTCGAGCTCCAGGCTTTATTCCACTGAACACCATGCCTCTCTGAGACTCCATTTCCTTTTCTGTAAAATGAGAAAAATAGTGCTGGGCCTGCTCTCCAAAGCTAAGCTCAAATGGAAAAGTTTGTTGTAAATTCTAAGTTTCTTTATTATCATAAGTTTGAATTAAGGGAAGCATAATTTTCATGCTTGTCTGATCATCAGGAAAGGCTCACACAATAATTTCACACTCTTGATAAAAACCACAGTTTTCACCCCGTATACCTATAACAATTTTCTATGAGCTATTGATTTTTAACAATTTAAGAAGTTTGAGCATCCTGTCCATCATGAAAGCAACATAGTGTTATCAGATTTGCAAGGGAACATGCCCTATTTCAAATCCCGGCTTCAACAATTACTAGGCATAAGACCCTGGGCAGGTTTCTTCATCTTGTTAAGCCTCTGTTTTCTTTAGAAAGGGGATAATAGTACCTAATTCTTAAGGTCCTTAGAGAATTAAATGAGCTGTGTTTTAAAAAGCCTCCAGTATACGGAAGACTTCTGGTGTCTGATGATGATGATGGTAATGCACAGTAAGAAGGAAGGCTACTGATTGTTAACACCTAACTCAGGCAGTATAGTTATTAGGTTGATGTGAACAACTCAGTGGGATGTGGTGGAAAGATTTTACATGCCAAGTACACATAAATTAAGCAATGTATTCTTCTCAGAAAGACAACTTTCAACTTGAGCAAAAATATGAACAGAACTTTTTTTTTTTAATTTCTTTATAAATGATTTTGGAAATGTTAAGATTTTCTTCTTAATATTATAATATATAATGCTTAAGACATCTGTTTCATATGTAGGTCAATACCACTTGTAGTCATTCCCAAATAAAATTAACCTAGAGAGGAAGGTGTTAATCTTTAAAAATTGCAGTAACTGGGGAGTGACATCATGAACAGAGTATCTCATTCCTACGGTCAAAGGTTATCTTTTTTTTCCCCCTCTGGAGATTTTCATAATGCTTAAACATTTATAAACTAACCCAATATAATTTTTCTCAAATATGGGCAACATTTACTCATTTGGGAACAAGCAATCTTCTGGCTCTTGTCTTTGTTTTCTTATTTGCCGGTCTTTGGGAGCATTTTAACAGTCATTAGTGTGGCAGTGACAGGGTAGAAAGGAAACATGAGATCAAAACTAAAATCAGTTCGACAGTCTCGCATATCAACCTTACAATGTGAGTTACCAGAAGGTTCTTGTAAGAAAGTGTAGAAACCCCAAAACTTTTCTGGCAAATTCCACAGCTGTGAAGGAGGTATTTTCACAGGGGGTGTGTTGGGAGAAGAAATGGATTAGGCGGGCTTATGAAACTCTGGGGGTGATTTTCCAGATTATATCATCCTCTCCAATACTGAGAACCTCAGGGTTAGAAAGAGAAAGAAACAGAGAGAATAAGAGAGAGAATAAGAGAGACAGACTTGTGGGTTCTGGGGGCATGATTTTCCTGTAAGCACCCCCTTATGAAGTCAGTCTCTTCCATACTAAACCACAGGATTTTCTGAAGTAGAACCATACTAAGCAGGAGCAAGTGGTGAAAAAGTGCTCTGGAGGAATGAACGGGGGAACGCAGGAGATGATCCACAGCGTAACACAACCCGCGGAGCCAGCCAACTGTGCTCCATAAATGTGTGCCGAAAGTGCTGAATGAAGGATCTGTAGCTTCAAGGAGAAAAGAGAGAGACTATAGAAGAGGAACTAACAAACTTTGGAGGAAAGGGACACGGAGCCAGGGAGGCATACAAATTGGTGATATAACCATAAACGTGTAGTAACACAGCATCGTAGGAAAGCAGAGGGAATCCATAAATCTCTGGCAAAGGCATACCAGCAAACATGGGGCGGAAAAAAAGACAAACTGATGGAAACAGATTGAGATTCAGATTTAGCCATCTGGGATCAAAAAATGATCTGGAGCATATTATGGAAGGAGGTGTAGGTCATAGTTTAGGGCACAATTACTAGAAGGCAATTGGAATTAGCTGTAATTCTTGGTTTCAGTGTTTAGTAAGTTTATGTATCATTTTTCCACAAAACATGATTAAATAGTAAGTCCTTTTTTCTTAAAGTTAAAAAGTTTAACATTAAAGTCAATAATTCTGTCAGGCAGCAGAGTACCCTCTATTCTCCTCTGTATCTACATCCTGTTGTAGTGTTTTTGAATCCGGGATTTCAACGAATGTTTGCTGAATTGAACTACATGGAAAAAAGAATTTCTAAGCTTTTCCCCCGCTCTACCTTCAGGATCTCTGTGACTTTTAACTTTATTCCCAGATGCTGGCTAGCTCACTCAGCGCTGGGGGTCAGAAGCTGGGTCAGATGCTCAATGTGGGAAGTTACATAGTTTGGAACCTTGGAATGTGTTGTTTATGCTAATGAACACACAGCTATCTTCTCCCACACAGTGAGATTGCCTTTCAACCTTCAATTAGCGCTGGTCCCAGCCCTGCTTTTTACGTTTTTCAAGTCTCTGGATACACCCTGAGCTCAACTTTGGAGGCCTCGGGAGCCCTAAGTAGGAGTCAGTGAAGTTTGTTTTTTTGTTTTAAACCTGTTCTCCATTTTCTACTTATCTAAAACTAAGCATAATGTTTTCTCTAGTCCCTATCTCTTAGATAGGTTCACCTGCTTGCCAACAATAAATTATCGGAGCCGGTAAACAATATCCCTATTTAGCTTCCTCTCATTAGTTTGTCTGTTTTCTATCAGCCAAAGAGGCGTCATGTTGCAGACAGGTCGACATTGTCACAAGGCTCTTTTACCTTTAAATGCTAGGGGGGGTGCTATAGGGACATTGAAGAGATTGTGCTTGTAAAATTATTTACACGAATAATTTAGAAGGATTTTAAGAGTCTGTTAACAAAGGCTATGAATTAAACTAGCAAATATTAAGTGTGCTTATGTTTGGCAGGGTGGGTCTTCACTAGTACATTCTTTCTTGGGGAGTAGGATTGTTTTTATTATAGTCTCTCAAGAGACATTTAGGTAGCAACTGTGCACTAAGTTCTGAGCTAAGGAGTAGAGATTAAAAAATGAAAAGAGTAATTCAGAAGATCTCTTCCACAGGCTCCCTCATCCAAGTAAAGTCATCTTAGTTTTATACGAGTGTTTTACTTTTCTTTCAGTTACAAGGAATAAATTTTATATACTTCTATCCATGGCTGTCTAGATCCATGATTCTTTACTCAGGAACTTTGTTCCTGCTGCTGCCTGATTCTTGCCTCATAAATTTCCCTTCTTTGTTGCGTATCTGTTAGCTAACATGCTGTAATATCTCTCACTTTTAGAAAACTTTTGTTTTAGACTACTCGTCTTGTTCGACTTTATGTATTGTGGAAAGGTGAAAGTAAAAAAAAGTAAAAGCGTGGTTCTCCTACAAACATTATACAAACTGAACAAACATTAAAGGTTTTAGTTAACTTATTTTTTATTTAATTTTAAGAATTGGTAAGCTACTACAAGCAGTTAAAGAAGAATCCAACCACCTCACACCCATTAGGATGGTTACTTTAAGAAAGAAAGAAAGAAAATGAGAAAAGAAAAAAGAAAAGAAAACCCAGTGTTGGTGAGGATGGAGGGAAATTGGAATCACTGTGCACTGTTGGTAAGGATGTAAGTGGTGCAGCCTCTACATGAAACAGTAAGGTGATTCCTCAAGAAAATAAAAATAGAATTACCATATGATCCAGCAATCCTTCTTCTGGGTCTATTCCCAAAAGAACTGAAATCAGAGTCTTGAGGAGATATATGTGCATATATTTTATAGCAGCATTATTATAATAGCCAAAAGGTAGAAGCAACTCAAATATCCTTTGATGGATGAATGAATGAAAAAAATGTGGTATATGCCTACAGTGCACTATTATTCAGCCTTAAAAAGGAAGGAAGTCCTCCCTGGGATAAAAATACATTATATGCTTATAAAAAATAAAAAATTAAAAATTAAAAAAAAAAAGGGAAGGAAGTCCTGACACCGGCTACCACATGGATGCACCTTGAAGACATTATGCCAAGTGAAAGAAGCCAGTCATGAAAAAACAAATACTGTGTTGTTTCACTTATATGAGGTAAATCATAGCAACAGAAGGTGGGAGGGTGGTTGCCAGGGCTGGAGGTGGTGATGGGAGAGAAATAGGGCATTCTTGATTAAGGGGTGCAGAGTTTCAGTTTTGTAAGAGGAAGGCAGTTCTGGAGACAGATGGTGGTGACTCATAGCAGTGTGAAGGTACTTATTAACACTACTGAACTCTACACTTGAAAATGATTCAGATGGCAAATTTTTATCTTCTGTGCATTTTACCACAATTAAGAATACATTTTAAAATATTAAGAAAGAAAGAATTCAAAGAACGAACTATTTATAGATTAGAAACATTTTAATGTGCAAATGGAGGCAGAGAGGGAGGGAAGTTGATAGAGCCGGTAGGGGACAGAATTCCTTTGCATGTCCACAGACAAGAATCATTTTGCCTTGCCATCAGTTGGCTACAGTTTACAAGGTTATAAAATAGCCCCCATAGAATTAGAAGTAGATAGCCTGGAAGAGTACGCTCTAAGCATCACATGGTTTTCCACTGAAGCACCATAATCTTCTCTACAAACTAAAGTCTTAGAATCGAAGACAGTTGCTGTCTTTCCTATCTATGATAGACTAAAAATGACCATGAATTAGTTTCAACTCCTTCCCTCAAGAGATGGAGCCTGTTTCTCCAGCCCCTTTAATCTGACCTGTCCTTGTCTTTTGTTTTGAACTAAAATGTGTCAGAAGTGACATCATGCCAATTCTGGATATGAACCCCTGAAAGGCCTAACAGCTCTTCTTTTGCTGTCTTGGAAAGCTGCTGCAATGTGAGTAAGCCTGAGCAAGGTTTCAGAGAGGCCCCATGGACTACACAGAACTGCCAGCCCACAGAGTTGTGAACTAACAAATCACTTTTAAACCACGAAGTTTTGGAGAGGTTGTTACAAAGCAAATGTTAACCATCATTTCAGTAAATAGCACCTCATTTTTTCCAGTTGTTCATGTTCCAAACCTTAGACTTACCCTTACTGTTCTTCTTTTTTTCAAGTTTTTATTTAAATTTCCAGTTAGTTAACATATAGTATACTATTAGTTTCAGCTGTACAATTTAATGATTCAACACTTCCATACGTCACCCAGTGCTCATCCCAACAAGTGACCTCCTTAACCCCCATCAACTATTTAACCCATTCCCCCACCCACCTCCCCTCTGGTATCCATCAGTATGTCCTCTAGAGTTAAGAATCTGTTTCTTGACAGTTTGTGTCTCTCTGTTATCCCCCGTGATCATTTGTTTTATTTTTTCAATTCCACATATGAGTGAAATCACAAGGTATTTGTCTATCTCTGACTGACTTATTTCACTTAGCATAATACTCTCTAGCTCCATCTAAGTCATTGCAAATGGCTAGATATCATTCTTTTTGACAGTTGAGTAGTATTCCATTGTGTGTGTGTGTGTGTGTGTGTGTGTGTGTTTGTGTGTATATTGAGTAATATTCCATTGTGTATATATATACACACACGTGTGCAATGGAATATATAAATATATAATATATATAAATCGCATGCATGTATGTTTATTTATTTATTTTTTGCGTGTATATTTATCACATCTTCTTTATTCATTAGTCGATGGATATTTTGGCTCTTCCATAGTTTGGCTGTTAGTGATAATGCTGCTGTAAACATAGGGGTGTATCGACCCCTTCAAATTAGTATTTCTGTATTCTTTGGGTGAAAAGCCTAGTAGATCTACTCTTTTAGCAACTTTAAAATGTACAGTTATAGTATTACTAACTATAGTCACCAGGCTGTATATTATATCCCCAGAACTTAATTATTTTATAGCTGAAAATTTGTACTTTTGGCTCTCTTCACCCCTTTTCCCAATCCTACCCCACCTCACTTCTGCCTCTGACAACAACCAGTCTGTTCTCTGTATCTGTGAGTTCAGTTTTTACTTTATTTTATGTATTATTTTATTTTAGAGGTTCCACATGTAAGTGAGACTATACAGTATTTGTCTTTCTCTGTCTGACTTATTTCACTTAGTGTAATGCCCTTCAGGTCCATCCAGATTTTTGCAAATGGCAAGATTTTTCTTTCTTTTTTATGTCCAAGTAGTATTGTACTGCATGTGTGTGTGTTTGTGTATCACATTTTCTTTACCTATTTATTCATCCATCAGTGGACACTTAGGATGCTTCTGTGTCTTGGCTATTATAAATTATACTGCAGTGAACATGGGGCACAGATATTTTTTCAAGTTGGAGAAATACTTAGAAGTGAAATCGATGGATTGTATGGTAGTCCTATTTTTAGATTTTTGAGGAACCTCCATACAATTTTCCACAGTAGCTGCACCAGTTTACATTCCTACCACAGCATATGAAGATTCCCCTTTCCCCACATCCTTGCCAACCCTTGTTATTTCTTATCTTTTTGATAATAGTCCTATTCTGACAGGTGTGAGATGGTAGCACATTGTGACTTCGATTTGCATTTCCCTGATGATTAGGGATAGTGAGCACATTTTCATATACCTGTTGGCTGTCTGTATGTCTTCTTTGGAAAATTGTGTATTTAGTTCCTCTACCATTTTTAAATCAGTTTTATTGTCTTTGCTGTTGAGCTGTATGAATTCTTTACGTATTTCAGATACTAACCCCTTATCGGATATTTGATTTGCAAATATTTTCTCTCATCAGTAGATTGCCTTTTCATTTTATTGATGGCTTTATTTGCTATGCAGGAACCTTTTGGTTTGATGTAGTCGCACCTGTTTATTTTTACCTTTGTAGCCTTTGCTTTTAGTATCGAATCTAAACAATCACCCCCAAGATCAGTGTCGTGAAGCTTACTGCCTATGTTTTCCACAAGGGGTTTTATGGTTTCAGGTCTTTTATTCGAGCTTTTCATCTATTTGGAGTTAATTTTTATATATGTTGTTAGGATAGTGGTCTAAATGTATTCTTTTGTACGTGGCTGTCCAGTTGTCTCAACACCATTTTTTGAAGGGATTGTCCTTCTCTGCTCCTTTGTCATGAATTTGTTGACCATATCTGTGTGGATTTATTTCTGGGCTCTCTGTTCCATTGATCTATGTATCTGTTTTTTTGCCAGTAACTACCCTGTACCCCTGGAAGCCTGTAGAAGCTTTTCCAAGGGCTATGCTAACACGGAGTTTAAAGCTACTCAATATCCCCATTCTCAACTTACAAATGGACTCTTTGCAGAAATTCGTGAAAAAGCCTGTGACTTCTTTCATGACAGAGTACAAGCTTTCTCCTCTGACCTCCTTCCCATTCACAGCCTCCTTTCTCCTTCCTTACAAAGGCATACCACTCACACATCCTCAATTAGTGTGTTGTCCTGGGATATAAAACCCAACTGAGGAACAAAGGGCTATTAGACTTATTGGGGTGTAAATGACTCTGGTGACAGGTACATGTAGCTCCTTTTGCAAAATGTGGCAGTTTCTAATTCTTTGCTTTCCCCAGTCCTGCCCTCCACCAAAACCATTAAACAAATAAGCAAAGAATAAATGGAGATCCTACTCAAAGTATTATTAACTGATAGATCTATATGATTTTTGTCATCTAACTCATAGAGAGCTCAAACACTTGACATGGCTCTTAAAAAAATTCTTCCATCCCCAACTACTTTTTTTTACTATAACATATTTAAGATGTATAATGTGATAATTTTTACTTATTACCAAAATATCAATATTAATTTGGAGAACAATCATGTACTTTGTTATTTCTTTCCTTTTTTTAAGATTTTATTTATTTGACAGAGATTACAAGTAGGCAGAGAGGCAGATAGAGAGGAGGAAGCAGGCTCCCCGCTGAGCGGAGAGCCCGAAGCAAGGCTTGATCCCAAGACCCTAGGATCATGACCTGAGCTGAAAGCAGAGGCTTTAACCCACTGAGCCACCCAGGTGCCCTTCCTTTGTTATTTCTTTAAACTACAGTGCTTGGCAGTACTCAAGAAATGAGATTAAGGAAATCAGTTTTTCCCTGTAGCAATCAGGGAACTCAAGACTAATAGTGTGGGAATATTTTATTTTAGGAAATTAATGGGAAGGGAAGAAGGACAATTGACAGGATAATCAAATTTAGCCAGTTTTCTTTGTAAAATAGTTATATATAGAATGATACATAGAAAATTGATAGCTAATTAAAAAATCAGTATCTAAATGACAATTTTAAAATTTTTTTATTGAAAAACTACTCCTTATGAAATGATTAGAATAAAATGTATGAGCTTTTGGAACTCTAAAGGACAGGGCCTCTATCAACTATCTTTCATACAAGATAAAAGGAGACATTGGCCGTAAATATTCCATATAAGTTGAATGCAAAACTATTAGCTTCCATCACTGAACAATTCTATTTTACTATATCTTATTGGTATCAAGGGCATTCACAAGCCTTGGTTATTTGTGTCAGTGATGGCATGTGAGGTGATTCTCAGTGGAATAGTGATGATTGCCAAACTTGGGGTCTTGGAAAAATTGTAAATGAGTGATATTTATTTTCAACATTCTCAAAATTCCTTTTAAATACCTTTCCTCAGGCGAAGCAGGGCAATTACTTCTTGTCCCTCAAACTCCCCTTTACTCCGTGCAATTGATTTTTGGTTAGATGTTGAGGTAAGGAAACTTATTATTGAAAATTCATCAGGCTATCTTAACTTATCCTCTGAAGAAAAGTGTTTTAGCTTGGAGCCAATGGATGCTACTAGTGAGTTTATAAAACTTCTTTATGATCTTTCTCTGTATTAATTTTGTGAAACCAAGTCAATAGCTTTCATTAAATACTTTGATACAATATATTTTAGGGGTCATTGATCTAAATTGTTGCACTTGTGTATTTCTTCTTTATAATCATCTTTACTGCACTATACATGTAATAAAATTAATTAATGAGAGTTGTGCTCTAATTTACGTGTAATAAAATTCATCAGTGAGAGTTAACAAGTATAATGACCACCAAAATAAGATAGGGAACATTTATATTGCCCCCAAAAGTTCCTTCATGCCCTTTTGCAGTCAGTCTCCTCTCCCTCCTCTGTCCCTTGGAACCAATGATCTACTTTCTGATGCTGTGGTTTTGTCTTTTGTTGATGGTTATGTACATGGAAACATATTGACTGCAGTCTTTTGTGTCTGGCTTCTTTCACTCAACTTTTTGGAGATTCATCTGTGTTGTTACATGTATCAGTAGTAGTTTGGTTATTGTTATTGTTGAGTAGTATTCTATTCTGTGGATATTTGCCTATTAGTGGACTTTTGGGTTGTTTCCAGTTTGTAGCTATTATGAATAAAACTGCTATGAACACTTGTATGCAGGTCTTTGCATGGATATGTGTTTCCATTTTTCTGAAGTGAAATTGTAAGTGTATGTGTAACTTTATAAGAAACTTTCAAATCGCTTTTCTGTATCTTTTTTTTTTTTTCATTTAAAAGGAGGACTTTCTTAGACTGAGAGAATCTTTTTTAAGAATGTATGATAGAGAAATTGGGAGGAGGGGATCTTTACCTCATCACTTCCAGTGAGCAAACTTCCTCTACCAAGGTCATGATCTAAACAAACATACAAATGTAGATAATAGGGAAAGAACCTGGTGCCCTACCAAGAGAGGCTGCCAATACAATTTTGAAGGGTTGCCAATGGGCGTCTCTGGAGATAAAATTAGTGAGATTCCTTGTATGGAAGACTAGCCAGAAAGCAATAGAAGGGAATTAGTTATATAAGATTTGCTTAGGAATACCAGAACATTGGGAAGAAATGAGGATTTATTGTTCAAGGAAATATAATTTTATTATAATATCTAATCTTTCTATTTATAGCCAAATAGAAATATTCATGTCTTAGTCCAAAATTTGGCAAAATGAACTGAAGAACACAGCATAGTAAATTTTAACAAATAATTCGCCTATCAGATAAAAGATATTGGTAATGAAATAATTATCCACTTAGTTGGTCTCTTCAATATTTTAATGTCGTTGAGATTTTGAAGGAGACTTATCATAAAGCCTGTTCTCTGACAAGCTACTGTTTTTATTTTTTTAATCATCTGAGGTGAGTCCTTTGGCTGCTTCAGCATAATCCATCTTCAGTCACCTGTTCAATCTTTTAAAACGTGATTAAGGAAGGAGCATATGTAATGGAATCTTTTTCTGAAGCCTTGAAATAGTAAAGAATATCAATCTATACAGTAATTATTTCTCTGTTTAAATTTGCTACTTATTCCCTGAATTATTTTTACCACTAAGGAGTACTAATGAGAGGCTAGCAGTCCATAGAAGAAAATGGTCATGATCTAGTTAGGCACATTCCTCGGGTTTTCCCTAGGTGGATTTGCCCCTGATTTTATTTTTTAAAACTCCGCGTATGTTTATTTTAGGCCTCGTGAATCTGATGGAAGTGGTCAGGTGGCATTTGGCAGCAGGAAAATGTTTTGGCTTAAGCAAGCTACTGCTCTGGTCTACCTCTATGCAGGTTCTCTTCTTAGAGACTCTGGAGGCCTATTCCAAGTTTCTTTCCGTTGAGTCTGTCCTGACGCCATCAGGATGAGTTAATACTGTGGATCATGGCCTTCTGTATGAAAATGAGATGTTGTGCCTCGCAGAATCCTCACCTCCTTCATCTATTTAACATTTACACTTCGGTTCTCATCTCAAGTCCATGCAACTACTATACATAAGCGAATCTCCTAGGAAGATGTGCGTATACATACATGTATATATAAAGCTTTTCCAAGGGGCTGTGCTCCCAAGGGTTGCAAGTTACCTTAGGACTAGGAGTAGTTATAACGTGAATGTAAATAAGAGTTATTTTAGCCTCCCCTGGGTCCTGTGTTCCTCACTCCCATAGGAATAATATCTAAGGTTGGTAGCTGTGTGAATCTTAGAAATATGTGAGTACGGCTGTTGGAAAAAACATCTACAAAAGATGTATTTCAAGGTCGCTATTCTAAGCCTCATGCTGTTCCCCTTGCACAAATTTGCTACTGCTCCAAAGCTAAAACTTGAGACTCCTTTCAGTTTAAAGCCAATATACGAAACCTAGCTGGTTCTACATCTTCTCCCTTGTCTTCAGGGAGGCCAACCACACCTGCTTCCCTCTTCCCATGGAAGAAATAACTAAATGAAGGAAAGCACAGCTAATGTATGTACTTAAGTCTTCTAAACAGGTCACCTGAAATGATGTCCCATTTCACTTCAACATAATGAGACAGCAGAGGAAGCCCTGTTGATGTTTATTTAGATATTTCCTTTGTTAGCTGTATAACTAAGATTTTCTTTAAATAAAGGGTCACAGAGGGACAGTGGGCCATAAACTATGTGCATTTCTTGAACTACATAATGTTTTACCGATTGAATTATATGTAGAGATTTATTGAAACTGTGGTTTAACACTCCTTTTAAAGTCTTTTATCACTGGGATATATCAATGAAACAAATGAGCTAAAACACCTTCAGAGTTTGATCGTTTACCTATGTAATGGGGTGGGGGCAAATGAGAGCAGTGGGGAGGGCTGGAGCATTAATGAATGTTATGCCAATGTAGAGGGGAGGATTGACTAATAGCATCCTTACTATTTTGATTAACAGGCTGGCATAAAGAGTCACTGCATAATTCTACGGGGGCACCGTTCACATTTTGGTCATTATGGATTTCTATATTTTTAATGGCATTTTTCTAGCAGATGTTAGTACATTGTTTTGAGACAGTGTCAGCATCGTCTAATTTTTGCAAAGATGCTTTTGGGTCAGTAGAAAGATTGCCTGATTATTATTAGAGAATCCTGCTACAACTACACTAGGTAACTTGGACAAAATACAATATTCCCGAACCTCAGATTCTTCATTCGTAAAATGTTTAAAAAAAAAATACACTTAGATGTAAGAATTGCTTTGGTACATGAGAGTATGTATGGAAAGTGCCCAGCCCAGCAGCTATAAATGCAAAGTATTATTATTATATATAATACTGTAACACTCTGATGATTTTTTTAAGCTTGTGAACTGATATTTTTTATGCTGACTTTACAGAGTTTTAGAAGATAAGCCTGTTTGTGATTTGCACACAACTACTAATTGAAATCTAATAAAAAACACTAATGGTAGTTTAGAAGAGAATTTTTCCAATGTGGACTTTTCCTTTCCATTGTGAGATACTGAATTTCCAAATATAATTATTAAATCCATGCCTGAGTTTCAGATATGTTCTTCTATACTCAGCTAATTAAAAATGCTATAATGGGGGTGCGTGGGTGGCTCAATGGGTTAAGTGCCTGCCTTCAGCTCAGGTCATGATCCCCAAGTCCCAGAATCGAGCCCCGCATCTGAATCCCTGCTCAGCGGGGAGTCTGCTTCTCCCTCTGCCACTCATCCCTCTCTCATGCTCTTTCGTACTCTCTCTCTAAAATAAATAAATAAAACCTTTTAAAAAATGCTATAATGTTATAACAGTTACATGTTGTCTTTATTGTATTAGGAAGGATACTTTCATATCAATATTACTATGATCACTAGGTATAGAGCACATTTATATAATCTGTAGAAATTAATTTTCTCTAAATTGAACAAGTTTTTTTACTGATACAGATTGCCTATAAAAGATTACTTGGTTGGTAGGGCAATAAAGGAAATAGTTTCTTCAGTTATCCCAGACCCACCCAGCCTTGTGGCCTTTGCATACCAGGTGATTCCCCACCCCGCACCCCCTCCGCCCAGCCCTCATTCCTGGCCACACATGATGGGGCCACAGTGAAATGTGATGCAGCTAACACAACCAGATTCATTCTCTTGGTCAATTAAACTCAGAGCCCCAGAGACTGAATTAGACAGCAATGGACATTCAACCTCTAAATTAAATAGGGACACTTGAAGGCTGTTGTGATGGAGAAACAAAAAATAACTGCACTGTAGAAGATAGTCTAAAAGAGAAGTAGAGAAGTTGCAAGAAGGATGGAAAATTTGGGTACTCTTCAGATACCCTTGAATCTCTCCCCTAAATTCTCCTTTCCCTTGAGCTGATTTGAGTGGATTTCTATTAGTTTCAGCTAAAAGATCCTTAAGACTCTTGCCTTGTGGCTCAAAGGAGTTCAGGTGGTGTGACAAGATTTTGTCTTTTATGAGCCACTGCCCTTATAATGAAACACACACATGCATCTTCCCAGATCAATTTCAAGAGATTCATTGGAGATGAGAATCACTCTTCTCTTATTTTGTTTATTAATGACACAGATTACATTTTCTAGATGAAAACTCAGTTAAAAATTTTCTAGTCCTTTCTGGATCTTCATAATGTGGAAATTGGAAGACCATTAATAACCATTTTTAGCCATTTTAAACTCTTGATTGTAATTTCTACTGGATAAGGGACTGGAGAATAGGTTGCTGGTGCCATTTGTCTTAAATCACTAGAATAGTGATTTAATGTGGCAATCTTTTTTTTTTTTTTTAAGATTTATTTATTTTAGAGAGAGAAAGAGCGCAGGGAAATGGGTAAGGGAGAGGGAAAGAGAGAATCCCAAGCAGACTCTGCACTGAGCAAGGAGCCCAACATGGGGCTGATTCTCAGGATCCCAAGGTTGTCACCTGAACCTAAATCAAGAGTTGGGTGCTCAACTGACTGAGCCACCCAGGCACCCCGTGTAGCAATCTTTGTAAGGTTCATGATAAAGCTTCATAACTTTGCTGAGTAGGAATACTAGAAAAAAGAATATCTATATCATTTCCCTAGGAACTGAACATTTAGAACTAATAATTCTCTTCTGGCTTACATTATATTTTGTGGGATTCAGTATAATATTTTTTCTTTAATAATTAATGAAGCAACTGGTCAGTAATTTAACACAGATCATTGCATCCCCGTATGGACCTTACATTACTGTCCTTGCAGGAAATTTTCTAAGGCTAAAAACTGGATTATAGGAATAATAAAACGAGAGGCCTCTTTTTATAACAAAATCTTAGACAGTGGAAGGAGGCCATAGCCTGGAAATATAGAACAGATCTTGCCATTTGAAATTCAAACCGAAAACTACAGGCTATCATAAATAGTGTAAGATGGTCCTTTTATTGTGTACTGTTTTTGATTAAACTCATATACTATAAAGGCCATCCACTGGATGATCTTTTGATTTTACCCTGCCTGTTGATCTCATTTGTCCCCTGCAAAAGGAATTACAAATTGTGCATGTGGCGGTCATTCAATCTATGACTAAATGCAGCTACTTCTAGGTAAGAGAGCAGCTGCTTGACATCTCCACACAAATTTACTGAGGCAAGGAGCAAGCCTCGGATTATCCAACTGAAATAGCCAAATAGTGGATTCTTGTGGTTTGGGATATTTAGTATGCGCTAACTTTATCTCTACAGAACAGCCTCATCAGGTTGGGGTCATTTTCCTATCATTTTCTAGTCACCCTTATGGTAATGGGATTTTATGGACTTCAGGACACCAGTCAGATTTCATAAATTATATTTTAAGACTTAGAATTTTCTTGCCTTCACAAAAAAAGGAAAATGGGAATTTGAAGGAAAAAAAGCAAAGTTTTCTCATTACAAAGATTAGTGAAAGATGAATAAATGTATAGAATGCTTTGAGGAGGTAAAAATATAACCAATTCAGCAATATTATAAAGGGGAAAACATTGAAGACAGAAACAAGCATGAGACAATTAAAAGGAGAGGGATTCTGTGTGCTTCATCAAAATTGTATTCTGTCACATATAATTGTATCCCATTATCACAGAGTATCATTGGGTTACTTAAAAGTATTTCAGTAACCTAGGCTTGTTAATTTACCCTGCAATGTATTACCATGTTAGTCACTTGATAATTAAACATTAACCTTATAGAGGGATTTTAATGAAAGGCAGTGCTCTGTTTTCTGAAAGTAGGGGAACTCCCACTTCTGTAACGAGACCCCTGACATCTGGAAGTCCTGGCTAAGCTTCAGTAAAGACCAGGAAAAAGATCAGCTACAGTGAACCCAGTACTTGTTTATGGGCAATGCTTCTTCAAGCGATTGGTCTCAGTTTGTCTATTTGAGCAGCTTAATCAACACTCTCAACTCTTGTTTGAAACTATAATGTGTGTAGCAAAACATTGTACAGAGTGTAAAAGAAAGCATAAGTTTATATCATATGTAGTTTCAGTGAGCAAAGGTAAATTATCCAGGCATGACTTTAGTCCACTAGTCCAAACCAACAGGCAGAAAAAGCAATAATTGTCAAGGTGAAAGAAAAAGATAAGTTGTTGATTTATTCAAGGTCATTGAGTAAGTTTGTAGTTAAGGTTATTCTTTTATCCCTGCCTCTGCTTCTCCAAGATTTCTACTCTGATCACTCATCACCATAAAGCCACCCCCCACTGGACCTCACCCTACAGTTGAGCAATCTTTCTCCTTTCCGTCATTATAGGACATTATAATTTGCTACTAGATGTATTAAGAGGTCAGTTTAGTTTTTCTAGATGTACAGGTGTATTTAATTAATTAAATTTTCTAGATGTACAGGTGTATTTAATTAAGTGCCTTCTTTGTGATAATTACTGGAATGGAAAATATTTTGAATTATAATAAAAGATTTAGATTTATAAAAGTTGGTAGGGATAAGGGGAAGAGAATATAAATCTGATTTTTAAAAATCAGAGAAATAAGGAAAGAAAGGAGAGGAAGCAGGAGAGCAACAAAGCAAGCACAAAGTCATGCAAAAGAGTGAAAACAAATTTATCTTGCTGGCTAAAAATTAACAGGTATCATAAAGTCACTGACAATTTTTTTGATAATGTATCAGCTCAAGCCCAATAAAAGTAGTTGATCATGACATGCTTCTGCTTTAGTTTTCCTTTCTTACTCCTTTATGTAATGCCATTCTTCCACTGTGATGGTGTTACCTATAGTTAAAAAAATTTATGGCTAAATAAACTAATTGATGTTAACAACCATTTTGTCATGGGAAGGCTGAGGACTGTAAATAAACATCAAAAGAGGCAATTATTTTTTAGATGACGTCTGTTTATAATAGGCAAGAATTACGCAATGCATTTCAAATAGAAAATGTTTTATTACCTTCATTCCATGTTACCTGAGTTACATACATTAGTAGTACAAAGTTAGATATTTGGGCAGTAGTCTGAGCTTTGAATAAAAGAAAAACATAATTGTTAATCTGTTTTTTTTTAAAGAGTTTATTTATTTATTTGACAGAGAGAAAGAGAGATCACAAGTAGGCAGAGAGTCAGGCAGAGGGGGAGGGGGAAGCAGGCTCCCCGCTGAGTAGAGAGCCTGATGCAGGGCTTGATCCCAGGATCCTGAGACCATGACCTGAGCCGAAGGCAGAGGCTTAACCCACTGAGCCAACCAGGTGCCTCCATTAATCTGTTTCCAAAGACATCGATCCATGTTTGAGTGCTGTCAAAAAGTCAATACAAATGCAGGCATAACCAGGATTCAGAACAAAACACTTGAAAAAAAAAAAAAAAATATATATATATATATATATATATGGGGTGCCTGGGTGGCTCAGTCAATTAAGTATCTGCCTTTGGCTCAGGTCATGATCTCAGGGTCCTAGGATCAAGGCCCACATGGGGCTCCCTATTCAGCAGGGAGCCTGCTTCTCCCTCCCCCTCTGTCTGCAGCTCCTCCTGCTTGTGCTCTCTGTCTGTCAAATAAATAAATACAATATTTAAAAATATATATATGTGTATATAAAAATATATATACATATAGATAATTTAAATTTATATAAATATAACATATACACATATATAAAATAATGCTAATATATAGTAGTATGCTAAATGATGTGCATATATCTGTTCTATATACCTGTAATCAGAGAATTATATAGAAAAATGTTATGATCACTTCCAATTTGACTATGACATCGCTAAAATTTTTAATGACATATTTGCTTATTTTTTGATTGCCTTGCCAGAAAATTGGCTTATTTAATATTTAATTTTTAGCTTGAGTCTATAGCATTGAGCATAACATTTTGAGAAACTTTTGTTAAGGAAAGAATATAAATTTTTAATTTTCAATATGGTATGTATAATAGGGACTAGTAAGCAATTAAGTTTGCAGTAGGAAGCGAGAATATTTTAGAAACTAAATTTTTTTAGTGAATAATAAGAACAGGCAGAAGTAACCACTGTATTTAAAACTATCTATTTCATTGGTGATTGTGACATTTAATTGTTTTCCTAATCTAGTCACAAACTCACAACTTCTTATTATTCCTTATTGAGTATATATTTTATGTACTAACTTTTCTTTGTCATTTAAAAACTTTTCTAATTATAATAACACCTTTATTATCACTTAATGAACTATTTCATACAAATTAATTTTCAAGGAAGTAAAGGAGGCAGCAAATAATAAACATTGTGACCATTTAAGTTATCATTCTTTCTAAAATATATTGCACACACAGTACCTTGCTAAAAGGATAATCTGAGAAAATGTAACTTTTACCATGTGGACTAACATGATTATGAACATGCAACGAAATATTCCTATTGTCCTTTTACTTTTGGATTTTCATTTAACTTTTCAGTTTTATGAATTTCATGTCATATCCACATAGTATTCCATTGAGGGTGGGATCAGTGATATTAAGTGAGTGGTAAATGTTTATGAGTATTATGTTATGGGCTGAATTATATCCACCCAAAATTTATGTTTTGAAAATTTATGTTTCATTTTTAGTCACTCAAAATGTAATTTTATTTGGAAATTGGGTCTTTAAAGAGGTAGCTAAAAATGAGGTAAGTTAAAGAAGTACAATGAGGTCATTAGGGTAGGCCCTGGTCTAATATGATGGGTGTTCTTATAAGAAGAAGGGGTTTGGACATAGTCATGTGCAGAGGGAAGATGGTGTGGAGGTGCAGGGAGAAGGTGGTCATCTATAAGCCAAGAGGAAGGGCCTTAGATGAAGTGAACCATGCCGATGCCCTGAGCTCAGACTTTTAGTCTCCAGGTCTATGATTAAATGGATTTCTGGTTGTTTAACCACCCAGTCTGCAGTATTTTGTTATGGCATCCCTAGCAAGCTAGTACATGATAATACCATGGTGCCCTGTGGGAGAAGAAAATGTGCCGACGTAAGACTACGTTTTTATTATTCTTTTTTTCCTAAATTTTTATTTAAATTCTAGTTAACATATAGTGTAACGTTGGTTTCAGGGTTGAATTTAGTGATTCATCACTTACATACAACACCCAGCCCTCATACGTGACCTTATTATTCCCCATCACCCATTTAGCCCATCCCTCACCCACCTCCCTCCATCAACCCTGTTTGTTCTCTGTTGTTAAGAGTCTTTTATAGGGGCGGCACCTGGATGGCTCAGTCAGTTAAGTGTCTGCCTTCAGCTCGGGTCATGATCCCAGGGTCCTGGGATCAAGCCCTGCATCGGGTCCCTGCTCAGTGGGGAGTCTGCTTCTCCTTCTCCCATGGCCCCTGCTTGTGTTCCCTCTCTTGCTGTGTCTCTGTCTGTCAAATAAATAAATGAAATCTTAAAAAAAAAAAAAGAGTCTCTTATGGGGGACGCCTAGGTGGCTTAGCCGGTTAAAATGGCCAACTCTTGATTTTGGCTCAAGTCATGGTTCCAGGGTTGTAAGATGGAGCCCTGTTGGGCTCCAAGCTGGGTGTAGAACCTGCTTAAGATTCTCTTTCCTGCACCCTCTCAAATAAATAAATAAACAAAGAAATAAATTCCACTTGGCCTTAAGGATTTGAGATTATATTTACCTCTGTAAAACATAATCTGAAATTATTAGAAGAAAGACAAAATATTCTCTCTTTAGTCTTTAAATAAACTCTGTAAGAAACTACCAGCAGTCCTTCTCATAATATGAATGTAGAACTTCCATTTGCCCAGTTATGTCTTCCAAAAACCTGACTACATAAAGTCTTGATTTAAACGAGGCCATCAGTGTTTTAAATAACTTTCTATTGACAAATGATAAATTAGCTGGTACAACAAATCCCTACTTGCCAATATTTGCTTGTCCAGATTTCTGGTTATGGTAATTAGTGTTTGCACAGTAATTATGCAACATGATTGTGCAGCACTGATCCATTTTTCTATATATCGTATTTCATTTAAGTCTCACAGCTACCTGATAAAGTATTTTTTTTTTAAGATTTTTATTTATTCGACACACAGAGAGAGAAATCACAAGTAGACAGAGAGGCAGGCAGAGAGAGAGGAGGAAGCATGTTCCCCGCTGAGCAGAGAGCCTGATGCGGGACTTGATCCCAGGACCCTGAGATCATGACCTGAGCTGAAGGCAGCAGCTTAACCCACTGAGCCACCCAGGCGTCCCCTGATAAAGAATTAATCACCACTCTCCTTTGACAGAGGGAGAAGTAATATTTGACAAAGTCACAAGGCTAATCTAGCAAAAAGCCTTAACTAGTACCCCACTCCTCCAACTCCAGTTACCATTATCTTTCCATTGGAGGGAGGTCAAAAGACAATTTGAACTGTAGAAAGTAAAACAACCACAATGGTTTTGAGAGCTTAAAGGCAAAAATGGGACAGTTAACCGACTGAGCCACCCAGGTGCCCCTCAAGTGGAATTTTTATTGTGGACAATGCTTAGTTTAGATTTTATTTATTTTCTTGGGACATTAGTATTAGCTGTGCCTCAAATGTGAGTCCGTCGCATGGCATACCTATTTTCCTTTTTATAAGTTATACTTCAGGCAACAGTTTGAAAATTAGAGAAATTATCTCTGAATTATAGGAGCAGTTATCCCAGAACTCCCTGCTGTTGCTTTCAGGTGTGCTGATGTGTGTATGACACCTAATGCCAGTCTCCAGTGGCAGCAACCTGGTGGTGGTCAGGACACCTAGCTTAGGTGCCAGATTTGTCTCAGGGGCACCATTATTCGGTCCTACTTGAAAGGTCCCATATGGTATTTTCAAAACAGGTACAGTCTTTACTTTTAAATCAGTTGCTGTTCTAATAACTTTTCACCTCAACACCTCAACTTTTGGGTGCCTGTGTGGCTCAGTGGTTTAAAGCCTCTGCCTTCGCTCAGGTCACGTTCCCGGGGTCTGGGATGGAGCCCCACATCCAGCCCCGCTTCCGGCTCTCCGCTCCGTGGAGAGCCTGCTTTCCATCCGCCACCCCCATCTGCCTGCCTCTCTGCCTGCTTGTGATCTCTGTCTGTCAAATAAATAAAATCTTTAAAAACAAACAAACAAACAAACAAACACCTCTACTTTTCCATTTCCATGCCCCACCTTTTTAATTTTTTTTTTTTAATTTTACTTATTCAACAGAGAGAGGGAGAGACCACAAGTAGGCAGAGAGGCAGGCAGAGAGAGAAGGAGAAGCAGGCTCCCTGCTGAGCAGAGAGCCCGATGCAGGGCTCAATCCCAGGACCCTGAGATCATGACCTGAGCCCAAGGCAGAGGCTCAACCCACTGAGCCACCCAGGTGCCCCCCCCACCTAACTTTTTAAAAAGGATTTTATTTATTTATATGAGAGAGAGAGCTCACGTGCATGCTCATGGGCAGGGGGGAGGGGCAAGCAGGCTCCCTTCTGTCCCACTGAGCAGGGAGCTGGATGTGGGACTTGATCCCAGGACCCTGGGATCATGACCTGAGCCCAAAGCAGACCCTTAACAGACTGAGCCACCCAGGCACCCCATACCCCGCCTAATTTTAGAACTTCACATGTTAATCAAAGACAGAATGAACACAGACTTAATGAGATGAGACACTAGCCCTTTTCAAAGGCCAAAACTTTTGAAATGATATTAGTCTATACAGAAACAAAAGGCCTCTGCTTATTCGTTAAAGTTGAGAGGATAATTTCACAGCAAAAAGCATTACTTGTGTGATACTCAGATTTGGGTTCTGATGCCTGTTTTAGAATCTGAAATAGGAGGAATAATCAGTATCTTGGTTTTGTGGGGATTTTTTTTTTTTTTTGATAATAAAATATATGTCACATAAAATTCATCATTTTAATCATATCCTTTTTACTAGTAAGTTCTGTTTTTATTCTCAAATGTCCTGTACTGTTAAGGAAACCACCTTTATCTAAATGACAAATAAAATCTGTATTCTAATTCAGTTAAGTCCCAGGCCAGTGCTCCCATAATAGACAATTTTCCTTGCTTTGTGCTCAGAGGAGACCCACAGAATCATACAGATTCTCAGCTGCAATCACTGTATTCAGAACTCAGCCAATAAATTGCTCCATGCTCCAAACAGATGTTTCCCTTTTAGGTTAATGCACCACTTGTGGACCATTTTTCCTTCCCTAGAGGAATATCAGCATGGCTATAAACTAGAAAGCTTCTTTTCAGCATCCAACAACATACCCAGGAGTGGCAAAAGAAGTAGCCAGACGTGAATGTGGAGAAGTGGGGATAAATTTCTTCATGAAATACCCCCCTTATTTTCATTTTTCCTTTCCTCACCCCAACTTTCTGTGTCAGAGATCACCTAAGGTATTCTAGAATTGCCTGTTTTAATTTTTATTCTAAAAATGCTTATTGGATGATTTTTTTTTAACATGTTTTGGTACAATGATGTTTGAGACAAGGGCAAGGACACCCTCCAAACTGCTCTTTGTAGCAAAACACACTCTGGACAGATTCCCCCTTAAACTGTGCTAGAATAGAGACGTTTCAGATGATCAAAACGAGGGAAATGAGGTCAGTCTTAAAAACTTAGACTTTTCATGGCAGAGAAGGTGGCACTTATTAAGAGACTATAATTCTCTGAAAAATGAGAAGAAAAAATGACTTGCTCTTTCATGGAAAGAGCAAAATGTCAAAAACTTTCATTTCTTCCTTGATGGTATTTCACTTTCCCTGAAGGATTAGACTATTCCTTCTTTATGTAGAAAATAAGTTATAACATATACAAATGTAAGTTCCTTTTTTTGGATGGTAGCATTATTTTTTGTAGCCTGTGAAAATACAGTTTATAGGCATAATTTTTTCCCTCCCAGGGTGATATTGCCGTAGATACACCTCAAAAATTCATGTCTCTACCTCTACTCAGTAGACTGGAAAGAAAGCTTTATATGCCTGTGAGAATGGGGGAGAGTAGAAGGAGGAATACGGGAAATGCTGAAGACATTTTATAATTTGCTAAAGTACAACCCTGAGTACATTATTTAAAACAAAACAAAACAAAACAAAAACAAAAACGTCATTTACATCTCTAGAAAACTTTCCCCATATTGAAAAATCAAAAAGGATTTATAAGAATTGTAATAATTGCTGTAGTAAAAATGTAATGTTTTGGACTTTTCCTTTTGCTTGGTAATTGGAGTTCTATACTCTTATTTTTTGGTCAACCGAAGGACAGTTTCCAAACTTCTTATTCAACTTGTGTTAAGTTTTCTTAATACCACCTAAATTCAAGACTCTTGATTTATTTGCAGATACTTAATATACCTGATGACTGAAAACTCAGTTTAAATTGTTAGTGAGCAAAAATGAATAGAATTCAGGGGTTCAGTAAAGCAGAATTTATTTTTTCTTTCCATTTAATTTTTTTTTCTTTAATCACACACACAATAAGATTTATATAGGGATCTATATAAAGTCTGGCACAAGCAGTGTCATAGAACTGAATTGGCAGGATAGAGTGCGGTTTCTAAAACTGCAGTATTTTTGCTCAAGCAACTACCTTAAAAGGATAATTCTATTATTAAAGTCATATAATTCCATATGTATTAGACTTGTCTTAATCTTATTTTTTCTATTCATGTCTTCTGCCTTTTTTCTGACATGATTATCTGTTTTGTGTGTGTCGAGTTTGAGGAGTTTGTTATAGATCTTGGATATCAGCCCTTTGTCTGTAGTGTCATTTGCGAATATCTTCTCCCATTCCGTGGGTTGCCTCTTTGTTTTGTTGACTGTTTCCTTTGCTGTGCAGAAGCTTTTGATATTGAAGAAGTTCCAAAAGTTTATTTTCGCTCTTGTTTCCTTTGCCTTTGGAGACATATCTTGAAAGAAGTTGGGGTGGCCGATGTCAAAGAGGTTATTGCCTATGTTCTCCTCTAGGATTTTGATAGATTCCTGACTCATGTTGAGGTCTTTAATCCATTTTGAGTTAATCTTTGTGTATGGTGTAAGAGAATGGTCAAGTTTCATTCTCCTGTACTTTGCTGTCCAATTTTCCCAACACCATTTATTGAAGAGACTTTTTTCTACTATATATTTTTTCCTGCTTTGTCGAAGATTATTTGACCATAGCGTTGAGGGTCCATATCTGGGCTGGCTACTCTGTTCTACTGGTCTGTGTGTCTGTTTTTGTACCAGTAGCATGCTGTCTTGGTGCTCACAGCTTTGTAGTAAAGTTTGAAATCAGTCAACGTGATGTCCCCAGTTTTTTTTTTTCTTTTTCAACAGTTCCTTAGCAATTTGGGGTCTTTTCTGGTTCCATACAAATTTTAGGATTGTTTGTTCTAGCTCTTTGAAAAATTCTGGTGGAATTTTGAAGGCAGCTATGCCCACCACTATACCACCAATGCACCAGTGGAATTTTGATCGGGATGGCATTGAAAGTATAGATTGCTCTAGGCAGTATAGATATTTTAACATTGTTTATTGTTGAAATGAGCATGGAATGCTCTTCCATCTTTTTGTGTTGTCTTCCATTTCTTTCATGAGTGTTCTGTAGTTCCTCGAGTACAGATCATTTACCTCTTTGGTTAGGTTTATTCCCAGGTATCTTATGGTTCTTGGTGCTATAGTAAATGGAATCGATTTTCTCATTTCCCTTTCTGGATTTTCATTGTAAGTGTATTAGAAAGCAACCGATTTCTATGCATTGATTTTGTATCCTGCCACATTACTGAATTGCTGTATGAGTGCTAGTAGTTTGGGGGTGGAGTCTTTTGGGTTTTCCATATAAAGTATCATGTCATCTGTGAAGAGAGAGAGTTTGATCTTCTTTGTCAATTTGAATACATTTTATTTCTTTTTGTTGTCTGATTGCTGTTGCTAGGACTTATAGTGCTATGTTGAACAACAGTGGTGAGAATGGACATCCTTTTCGTGTTCCTGCTCTCAAAGGGAAGGCTGTCAGCTTTTCCCCATTGAAGATGATATTCGCTGTGGGTTTTTCATAAATAGATTTTATGAAGTTGAGGAATGTTCCCTCTATCCCTATACTTTGAACAGACACTTCTCCAAAGAAGACATACAAATGGCTAATAGACACATGAAAAAAATGTTCATCATCATTAGCCATCAGGGAGATTCAAATCAAAACCACATTCAGATACCACCTTACACCAGTTAGAATGAACAAAATTATTAAGAGAGTAAACAACAAGTGTTGGAGAGGATGTGGAGAAAAGGGAACCCTCTTACACTGTTGGTGGGAATGCAAGTTGGTGCAGCCACTTTGGAAAACAGTGTGGAGATTCCTTAAGCAATTAAAAATAGAGCTACCTTATGACCCTGCAATTGCACTACTGGGTATTTACCCCAATGATACAGAGGTAGTGAAAAGAAGGGACATCTGTACCCCAATGTTCATAGCAACAATGGCCACAGTTGCCAAACTGTGGAGAGAACCAAGATGCCCTTCAACAGACGAATGGATAAAGAAGATGTGGTCCATATATACAATGGAGTATTGTGCCTCCATCAGAAAGGATGAATACCCAACTTTTGTATCAACATGGATGGGACTGGAAGAGATTATGCTGAGTGAAATAAGTCAAGCAGAGAGAGTCAATTATCATATGGTTTCGTTTATTTGTGGAGCATAAGGAATAACATGGAGGACATTGGGTGAAGGACAGGAGAAGTGGGTTGGGGGAAATTGGAGGGAGAGAAAAACCATGAGAGACTGTGGACTCTGAGAAACAAACTGAGGGTTTTGGAAGGGAGGGCGTTTGGGAGGTCGGGTGAGCCTGGTGGTAGGTATTATGGAGGGCACATACTGCAAAGAGCACTGGGTGTGGTGCTTAAACAATGAATTTTGGAACACTGAAAGAAAAATAAAACTAAAAATTTTTTAAAAATCTTACTTTTTCTAAAATGCTACCACCTCTTTTTAAATCTACTAATAAGTATAAGCTAGATAGCTATTAGTCAGGGGCACCTAGGTGGCTCAGCCGGTTAAACATTTGGCTCCTGATTTCAGCTCAGGTCATGATCTCAGCATCCTGGGATCTAGCACCTGGTAGGTCTCCATGATCAGCAGGGAGTCTGCTTGAGATTCTCTCTCTCCCTATACCCTACCCCTGCTCACTTGCATGCTCTCTTTCTCTCTCTTGAAAATAAATAAATAATTTTTTTAAAAGAAAAATTTAGATTTGAAATCATAGACTAGAGGTGAGTCAGAGAAAAGTGAGATGGATCATTGGAATCAGCTAGATAATCAAGAACAGTTTTCCATTGATGATCAGTCCATTGATCAGTTATTTAGTCTATTAATATACACACTGAGCGAATATTTACATTGCCTTCTATGTGTCAGGTCTGATGCTGAGTGTACGAGGTAAGCAAGTACTACTGTTGCTTTCAACTATTTTGTGCAAGGCTCTGCACAAAACACCATTTACATTCTCTCCTCTAAGCTTCATAACTATATGGTAAAGGAAGGATTCATGTGCATTTTGCAGACGAGGATCCTGAGGTTTGCCCAAATAGCCCAGCTAATAGATGGGTAAGCCATGATAATATGAAATCTATCTGACTCTAAACTATGTTAAAATTTCTGAACCAGAAGAGGCCTTAAAAATCATCTTTTTAACTTCAAAACTCAGTTTCTGTTTCCATCTGCTTTTTTCTCACTTTCTAAATGAGTAAATTACTAAGCCTTTTGGATAGGTGTCTTTAGAAAGGCAGTACCAGGGGCGCCTGTGTGGCTCAGTGGGTTAAGCCTCTGCCTTCGGCTCAGGTCATGATCCCAAGGTCCTGGGATCGAGTTCTGCATCGGGCTCTCTGCTTGGTGGGGAGCCTGCTTCCTCCTTTCTCTTTCTCTGCCTGCCTCTCTGCCTACCTGTGATCTCTGTCAAATAAATAAATAAAATCTTAAAAAAAAAAAAAAGAAAGAAAGGCAGTACCATGAAGGTTAACAATACAGGCTCTGCACTTGGCTTTTGAATCAAATTCTTATGTCAAGGAGCTGGGCAAAGCTTACTCTTTATTTGTTTTCTTCCTGTTTCATAAAAGGGGAGCATTAACAAAGCCTACTTCTGTCAAATGGGAATAATAATTGAACATGGAATAAATAACTTAATTCAATACTAGTTGAGAGCACACACTTTGGAGTTAGGCTGCTGGGGTTTTAATTCCGAGCTTTATCACAGTTAGGTGGGTAACCTTGTCTAGTTCACTTTACTCTGACTGTTAATGTGTCAGTGTATTGCTAGGAATATAGAGCTATATGTGTTAGTTATTATGTATTAACACTTAATTAAAAATTTTTGTTCTTCAAATTTCTTTTAATTTTTTAAGATTTATTTATTTATTAGAGAGAGGCGGGTGGAGAAAACATGAGCAGGGGGAGAGGCCCAGGGAGAGGGAGAAGCAGATTCCCCGCTGAGCAGGGAGCCCAAAACGGGGTTCAATCCCAGAGTCCTGTGATCACAACCTGAGCCGAAGGCAGACACTTAACCGACTGAGCCACCCAGGTGCCTCCATCAACTTTTTGAAAATTTTACTATGTAATGTCTGTTTTCCAGTTCAGGTCACAGAAATTAACCTTTTTTATTCTCTTAGTTTCCTGTGTCAGTACTTTCATATCTGTTTTAATATTGCCATTCTAGGTTGATTTGTAATCACCTCTTACATAAACTTTGCAATACCCTGGTCTCCCTAACTTGAGTTTTTCTTCCCCGACTTCATTCAACATACTACTATCAAATTACTCTTCTCCAACACTACTTTCATCGTTTATAAACTAAACAGAACTACACAGATGAGTCATGCTTTTCCATATCACATACTTGCCTTTTCTTTTACCTCTGCTTTGCATTTCCTTCTCTCTAATTCTGCTTGGCCATATCATATTTCTCTCTTACAGATTACATTTGTCCAATGCCACCTTCTTAAAGAAGCACTTGGATACTTTTTTCTCTCATCTCTGTATCTCTCTCTCGACCTCTCTAATGATTGAGATAAAACTCTCATGTTTGTGTTACTCTCATGGGGATCAGGAGAGTTTTAAATGGCTGGAGTAATAAGAATTGTAATAAAAACTGGCTTTGTTTAGCAAAACATCTTGAAAGTGATTTTTTTTGCCTTTGCATGTGTTCAGATTTTGTTTGCGTCTTTGTTTCAATCTTTATTTAAATTCTAGTGAAAGAACAGTCAGTTAAGAGTCCAATTCTTGGTTTCAGCTCAAGTTGTGGTCTCGGGTTGTGAGATCAAGCCCGGCATTGGGCTCCATGCTCAGTGCAGAGTCTGCTTGGGATTCTCTCTCTCTGCCCTTATGCCCCGCTCTCTCTCTCTCTCTCTCTGAAGTAAATAAGTAAATTAAATTAAATTCCAGTTAGTTAACATATTGTGTAATATTAGTTTCAGGAGTAGAATTTAGTCATTTATCACTTACATACACACCCAGTGCTCATCACAACCAGTGCCCTCCTTAATCCACATCACCCATTTAGTCCATCCCTGCCCATCTGCCCTCCAACAAGCATCAGTTTGTCTCTGTAGTTAAGAGTCTGTTTTATGGTTTGCCTCTGTCTATTTTATTTTGTTTTGTTTTGTTTTATTTTTTACAAAGACCTCAGAGCTCATCAGGGATGAAACCAAGAGGTAACTAAATTCGAATTTATAAGCATGTGTTGGGATTTGTGGGACTTTAGAGCAAATGTGCTGGGAGGTAAGGGTGAGGAAGGGAAATTACAGGAGAGAAAAGGGCTTCATGATATCATGAATATCTGGATCCCTAGTAGAAGAGATGAGGATGGATTTGAAGGAGGAGAGAAGATAGTGATTGAAAGACTTTGAAACAAAATCAGTATATAAAAATCCATTCCATTTCTATGCCTAATAATGAACAGTCAAAAAGAGAATTAAGAAAACAACCCCATTTACAATTGCATCAAAAGAATAAAATATGTTAGAGTAAATTTAACAAGGAGGTAAAGGACCTATACACTGGAAACTATAAGACATTACTGAGAGTAGTTGAAGAAGTCACAAATAAATGGAAGAATTGGAAGAAATGAATTGGAAGAATATTGTTAAAATGTCTCTATTACCCAAAGCAATCCACAGACTGAGTGCAATCCCCATCAAAATTTCAATGTCATTTTTCACAGAAATAGAGCAATCTAAAATTTGCGTGGAACCACAAGAAGACCCCCAATAGCCAGCGCAATCTTGAGAGAGAAGAACAAAACTGTAGTTCACCATGCATCCTGATTTCAAACCTTACTGCAAAACTGTATTAATCAAAATGATATGGTATTGGTATAAAAAGATACACATAGATCAATGGAACAGAATAAAGAGACCAGAAATAAACCCTTGCATATACAGTCAGTTAATGACAAAAGAGCCAAGAATATACAGTAGGGAAAAGATTATCTCTTCAATAAACGGTGCTGGGAAAACTGGACAGCTACATACAAAAGAATGACACTGAACAACTATCTTACACCATACTCAAACCTATTAAAGACTTCAATGCAAGACCTAAAATCATAAAACTCCTGGAAGGGAATATAGGTATTGAACTCTTTGACTTTGGTCTTGGTGATGTTTGTTTGTTTGTTTTCTGGATGTGGCAACAAAAGTAAAAACAAGTGAGGCTACCTCAAACTAAAAAAAATTCTGCACAGCAAAGGAATTTTCATCAACAAAATGAAAAGATGACCCACTGGACAGGAAAAAATATTTGCAGATCATTATATCTGATAATGGGTTAATATCCAAAATATATGAAAAACTAATATTACTCCATAACAAATCAAAGCCAATCCAATTAAAAAATGGGTAGAGGAGGATGCCTGGGTGGCTCAGTGGGTTAAACCTCTGCCTTTGGCTCAGATCATGATCCCAGGGTCCTGGGATCAAGTCCTGCATAGGGCTCTCTGCTCGGCAGGGAGCCTACTTCCTCCTCTCTCTCTGCCTGCCTACTTGTGATCTCTCTCTCTCTCTGTCAAATAAATAAATAAATAAAATCTTTAAAAAAAATTTAAAAAAATGGGTAGAAGTTCTGAATGGACACTTTTCCAAGGAAGATATACAGATAGCCAACAGTTACATGAAAAATTGCTCAATATTAGTAATCATGAAGGAATTGCAAATCAAAACCACAATGAGATATCACCTCATACCTGTTAAACAATGATTATAAAAAAAGATAAGAAATAACAAATAATTATAACTGGGGCAGCCACTGTGAAAAACAGTATGGAGTTTCCTCAAAAAATTAAAACTAGAACTTACCATATAATCCAGTAATTCCACTTCTGAGTATTTATCTGAAGAAAACAAAAACACTAACTTGAAAAGATATCTGTACCTCCATGGTCATTGCAGCATTATTTACAATAACCAAGACATGGAAACAACCAAAATGTCCATCAGATAAACAGAAAAAGAAAATGTGTGTGTGTGCATGCATACACACACTGGAATATTATTCAGTTATAAAAAAGAATGAAATCTTGCCATCAGTGACAACATGGATGGACCTTGAGGGCATTATGCAAATGAAATAAATCAGAAAAAGAAAAATACTGCATGGTATCACTTATATGTGGAACCTAAAAAGCCAAAACCAAAACGAGGCTCATAGATACGGAGAACAGCTTGGTGGTTGTCAGAGGTGTGGGGGGGTGGGGTAGGCAAAATGGGCTAAGGGTGTGAAAAGGTACAAACTTCTAGTTATAAATATGTCATGCGGACGTAATGTATAGTCTGGCGACTATAGTTAATAATACTGTAATGAGTATTTGAAAGTTGCTAAGAGTGTGGATTTTGGAAGTTATCACAAGAGAAATAAATTTTTGTAACTATGTATGGGTGATTGGTGTTAATTAGACTTATTGTAGTAATTGTTTCAAAATGTTTACAAATATTGAATCATTATCTTATACATCTGAAACTCATAAATGTTATATGTCAATTATACTTCATTTTAAAAAAAGTAAAAAAAAAAAATAGAGACTTTTAAGACCAGGCTATGTGATATTCAAGTTACTGTGTATGCTCTAGTGTCTCATTATTAACACCTTAAATATTCAGGAAATACCTGTTCTTCATTGTAACAATTAAAGTCTTGGAAAGAAAGAGATGGCTACTCAAAGTTGGTAAGCAAGGAGTTTAAGAAAGATATTATATCAAGAGGTGTGGACAGGGAAACCAGGAAGTAATAGTGCAGTTGCCTAGGACTAAAATGGTAAAGAGAGGAAATAAATAAGAGAAGGAACCCAGTGAGAGTATCTCTACTTGTCTGGTCACTTGATAGAAGATGTGGGAGAGAAGTGGAGTCAACATACAGAGAACCACCAGGAAGGAAGAAGGAGAAATAAAATGCTTTACCTCCCTTTACCCCTATGCACTGATCTTGCTGGCATTTTCCATTGGCTAAAACCAACAGCAAGTCAGGGGGCATGGGAGACAATTGAGCAAAATATACATTACAGCCTCAGGTTACAGGGCAAAGTAGTTAAGATAGAGTGATTTGGAGGTGCAAACGGAAAATATCCAGCACCTACAAATTGCGTGAGCTTAAAGAAAAGGAAGGGCATTCTATGTTTGGGTCAATACAATAGATAGAACAGCATCAGAGTCAAGGATATTGAGAAACCTGCCAAAGCTAGAATTAGAAGTAACTAGGCACAGTGTCAATCATCCATCAAGAAAGGCTCACTAAATTTCATCCTCAATTATTTAATTTTATTTTTAAGATTTCATTTATTTATTTTAGAGAGAGGAAAGGAGAGAGAAGGAGCAGGGAGAGAAGCAGGGATAAGGGAGAAGGTAGGGGAAAGTCTCCAGCACACTCCATGCTCAGATCCAGGCAGGGGCTCTATCTCATGACCTGAGCCAAAACCAGGAGTCTGATACTTAACTAACTTGATCTCAAAAGGCATTGTGACTCAGCTAAAATATGTTACATGCCTATTTGCACACATATCCTGCCTTCACTACTTGACTGTAAATCTCTCTGAAGTTAAGGAACACATATATTGTCCATGTATGTTTCGTCCCACAGCCCCTGAGACAATGCTTTTATACAGTTTATGTTCCATAATTTATGGTGACTGCATGAATAAATAAATGCAATTCTCCCTCTTGGAAACCTCCCAAGGCATGCAGATTCTTTCAGTGTCCCTAATATATTGTTCCAACCTACCTTTTCAGATATAATCTAATTCCACTTTATGTACTTGATTATTTATTTTTCACTTGAATGTGCCATAATTTATTATTTTTTTAAATATCTCTCTGTCTTTGCTCGTTTGGTTTCTACCCACTGACTACAAACAGCGTATATGCCTTTACGCTCCGCTCAGGGTTAATTTTGAGGCAAATCCACCACTTGACCTCTGTAGCTGTTTCTGAATGCCACTAATAGTTGATACCTTTACTAGTCTTGTGGAATTAGACCACTTTCATTTGTCAGTTGAAAAGATTTCAACTCAGATGGGCTAAGGGGATTCACTTACTTCGGGTCTTTAGCTGACTTATCTTAACTCTGTTTTCTCCATGTCACACCACTTCTTAGTGCTCTGTGTTTGTGCCTTGTTTTCCTGACTTAATATTCTTGAACTGCTTAGATGGTGTCTTATACAGCTTTGCCTAATCCACAAAAGGCCTATCTCAGGCATGCAGTATATACACCAGTATTTTCTGATTGGCTAATCAGTTCAGTAAGAGTTTTAAGATCAGATACTAAGGAAAAGTGTGAATTACCTTCAAAGTCTCTAAAAATGTCTTTTCATGTGACAGTGGGCATCCTACTCACCTATCCCCAAGCTGTTGAGATTGGTTTTAAGATTGCTAATTGATCAGATGTATTACTCACTAACCTAGGTCTTCAGATGAAAACAAAACACTTAAGATACAGGATTAACAAAGATTGAGGTCTGTTTGTGTGACAAGTTGGCAGAGGGTGATGATTTCCTTCTAGGTAACTGAATTAGAAAGACAGAGTACAGCTAAATTCTGTTGCCAGATTTGGATAGTGTATTTCTCCCAGTCTGATGATTTCCAGTCATGTATCCCTAGATCCCTAAGTAGTTCATACCTTTAATATTTCCCCCAAAGCTAATGAACTGCATATGTTTTTCCAAGATAAGGCTGTATGGCCTAACTTAAATATCAAATTTCTGTTAAGTCAGTGTGGTATTAATTTTGCACCCCTGTACTTTGATTGGTAAAATAGGGAGATTAATTATTACATAAAGCATCTATTCTGTAGCAGTGGTTAAAAAAAAATAAGGTGTGTGTGTGGTGGGGGGCGGTGTTCTTGGCGGATGAAGATTTTGAGAAACACCGCCTTGTGTTTCTTATAAAGTTTGTAGAATGTTTAAACCAAAGAAGACCTTAGAATAATTTCATCCAAATTCTTTCTTTTATCAGACAAACTGGAAAGGAGACTTTCTTTCCTTGATTTATATAGAGGTAATGCTAGATTTAGTGTCCAGGTTTCTAACTTACCCTTTGTATTACTCCATTCCCCTTTAGAAGTTATTTTAATGTAAGTGTTGGTGTCTAAAATTTCATGACTCCAAAGAGCCATGCTGTGTGAATGAGCTAGGTGGTTTAAGACTTGGATCTATGCCAGCTTGATTTGGTGTCACATTAACACTCCATGGTTGGTAAGACCAGTATTTCTAGGTTCTTGCTGTTTGGCACACAGGGTAGGTAAACTTCTGTAGTGATGTAGAGATGGAAGCAAATATCACTGAGCTGGCCATGGTCCCACAAACACAGTTTAATTATGCTTATCTATTTAGAGAGACAATACCCACCTCCCCTGAGTTGTCACTGCTTTTTAAAACTACGATAGTCTTTCTGATTCCCTAGTGAATTTCTGTCTAATACTATAATTATGATCATTACCAGGACAGCTTACATTTTTTCCTGTTTGAATTTCTAGTACATTTTAATAATATATAGGACTGTAATTTATACCAAGTGGTTTACAAAATTCTGTTCTGTCAGTAGCTAGTTGAGCACCTAAGTTTAATATTAAATCCTTGATATCTTCCATAATTATATACACAAAAACATTCAATAAGCCATAGCTAATATTTGCTAATGAACATGGTTGGGAAATTGCTAGAAAAGGCTGGAAAAAGGAGTTCTTTATCATGTTATGTAATTCAGAGTCAAAAGAAACACCATGTTCTTCCTGAGATGAAAACCTCCTGTTAGTTTTCATCACATTTACCTATTTTGGCTAAAATGTAATACACATTGAGTAAGACCAGAGCCTATTTTAATTCTTTTAGATTTATGCTTCTATTTCTACAGTTCATATTCGAAGAAGAAAAGAAAAAAAAAAAACAGGAAATAGAAGTAGTTTGAATCCTAAACAGTCTGAAAGGAAATGGCAAAGCTACACAATTCCATATTTCATGGTTTAGACAAAAGAAAACATTTGGTTTTTTAATAATATCTTCCTAAGAATATTTACACAGTCAATTTAACATTATATCAGTTTATGCCCTTTGTATGTTTTAGATAACATTGTTGAATTTCCTTTGACTTAACACGAGGGGGACTTGCCAATGTGGTGAGCCTGTGCAGGCAGGCACTCCCTCCTTTACCCCAACAAAAGCCATTTATTAAGCAGCTGTTATTACTTTACAAAAGGTTTTTCAACACTGTGTGCTTTGCCTTCACCCCTCAGTTAGTTTTGAGGAAAACCACATTCTTTAGATTTTCTTCTCTTAACTCTCATTATGCCAACACAGAATGTTTAAAGCGTGTTGTTTTGAAAAATTGGGCAAAACCATAATATAAACATAATTTGCAATTTTTGTGGCTACCTACAAAACTTGTGTTGCTATTGGATACAGAAAATCTATAAATCTGAAAACAAAGGGCACTTTGTTCAAAGTCATGCTCTTTAGATTGCTTTCTGTAGATCTCAGAAAACGGAAAACGCCAAACAACTTTGGTGACCTGAATCTAAGTCTGCCAGTTTTCTCAAAGTGGGTAAATGGTCCCCTTTTCAACAATCAGATATTGTTTGGGTCAGATAAACTATTGTGGAAAAGCAATAGATCACCTGTCCCACCTGTGGACCAGTGCCAAAAGGTGTCTACCCTCCGAGTCCAAAGGGTCATAAATCAAATCCCTTTTGTATCTTGTTATTTTGGTGCCCAACACTCAGCACAGAATGAAATTTTTTTTGTGAGTCAAGGCAAGTTGGGGAAAACAAATGAACGTGTATATAGTACCTGATAGCCTATTATTTTTACTCACAGATCTTATGGACCTAAGTTAGTTTTATTCAAAATATTTTAATGTTCATTTTACTAAGGAAAGATCCCTTCAAACTCCCTCTCACAATAAAAATATGTGTTGTAGCATCTATGGTTCATGTGTGATTTTGAAGAATGTATATACAACATATACTCATGAATTTACGAATGATTGCATATTGAAAGATTATTTGGAAAGAAATTATTTCAAACAGGGATTGCATTTCCTCATAGAAAAGACATTATGAATCCTTACTTAGGTTGTCAGAACAGACTTCCAAACCCCCTTGACTTTGGACTATGGCTGCAGAGCGGTTGAATATTGTAAATTAACTACATTTATTCTCTGAGAAAACAGATTCTAGGTTACAAACAACTGAGGCATAAGCACTATGTCTGCAGAAGGAACAGGACCTCTTGTTTCTGTCTTCCTTTCACCAGACTCATTAAGGCGACCGAAATTGTTGGGGGCTCCAGGGCTACTAGGGAAGGGACAGGAGGCTGCATGGTCAGACGTTGTGATCATGGCCAGCCGAAGTTTGATGGATTTTAAGGGGAAATGATTTCCAGGCCAAAGCAACTGTCGAACTTTGATGAAGTGGGGTTTCCTTGCCAAAATGCTTACTAGCCAATTGACATATTGGATGTGTAGGATCCTATTACCTAGGAAACAGTATGAAAAAAAAATTTAAACTATTGTCACAGAGTCTCTTTCTATTTATATCTTTTATTTTCATGCTTGTAGTACAGTGCATAGAACATAAGGCATGAAGTGGTTACAGGAAACCCAAACCAAACGCTGAGCCACCACCACCAGGAGGGCATTAATGCGTAATGGGTAATACAAAAAGTATCTTGTAGTTTCTGACTCAGTCTATTGGTGGTCTCCTCTCTACCCAAAATGGCTCCCAATCAGGTTTCTCTTCTCACTGAAGGGAATAGAATACATTATCCTTAGAACAGGGATGGTCAGCAGAATGAGTGTGTGGAGAATGCAAAAAAAAACTTGAATGTTGTTTGCGGGAAAGAAAAGATTACCTATAGTGTGGAGCAGGGCTGTACCATTGAGTTAGCTGCAGAAAAGTCACTTCAAGATAATGAGTAATGATATAAAAAAGCAAAGACTTTTTGTAAAACACTTAAGAGGTAAAGCATCCTTTGTAGTTGATACGTAGAAATGTGTATATAAAGTTAACTTTAACCAGATAGGGGTTGGGGCGCCTGGGTGGTTCAGTTGGTTAAGCATCTGCCTTTAGCTCAGGTCATGATCTCAGGGTCCTGGGATGGAGCCCCTCATTGAGCTCTCTGCTCAGCGGGGAGTCTGCTTCTCCCTCTCACTTTCCTTCTGTGCTCTCCCCCTACCTTTTTTTCTCAAATAAATACATCTTTCAAAAAACAAACAAACAAACAAAAACCAGGTTGGGGTTCCTCTTAAAGTAGTAAGGCTCCTGAAAAAGAATATGTTATTCCAGTAGATACCAACAAAAGAAAAGAATTGCACAGGACACATAGAAGATGATCACCAGACAAGAACAGCAGAAGAAAAGTCTGTGAAATTGACCCAGAGAACATTTGCTTCATCACTCTCGCTAAAGGCTTTCACTGGTTCCCTACATGGGGATGACTGGAAAATGTATGCCAGAGCTCCCCTGGGGATTACAGTATGTATTTGTGTTTAAGTTAATAAATTTCCATCTTTTTCTTTTCTTTCCTGTTTTTTTTTTTAAGATTTTATTTATTTGAGGGAGAGAGAGACCACAAGCGGGGGAGAGGGGAAGGAGCAGAGAGAGAGGGAGAAGAGACTCCTTGCTGAGCAGAGAGTCTGATGCAGGGCTCAATCCCAGGATCCTGGGATCATGACCTGAGCCGAAGACAGACATTTAACCGACTGAGCCACCCAGCTGCCCCAATTTCAGGCCTTTTCATCCATTCTCATTAATCCTTTTTTCATAAATCCTAGAAATATGGGCTCCTGAGAAAATTGATACATGAACTAGTCTGCCTCTTTGTGTCTATTATGGTTAGGATTTTAAGTAGGAAAAACCAGGTGTGTGGAACTCAAATAGAATTTTACTCTAGCAAAATTTGGATTTGGCAGTCTGTGTTAACACAGTGCATTTGTCTACTACCTTCAAGTCTGAGTTACTGACTCTTGATTATTTTCCTATTACTGTAATAACCAGATCCCTTTATGGACTAAATTGACATAGCTTTTATGGTAAATCTGAAGTTGTGATTATTTCTTCCCCTTTTCTACCTGGGTTTCTATAGCTGCTATTATTCACATAATTCAGCTATATCCTCAACTTATCCAGATTCATCTGAACATTGTAGGAATGAAGACTATTTAGGTCTGAGTATACAAACTTGCTGACTACTCAGGGGGATGCCTGCAGATATTGTTGACTCTATACAATTAAAGAAATATTAACTGGTAGAGATCTTAGAAAAAGTCAGACTGAGAACGACAAAACCATAGGATTTCACTGTTATGTGAAATTTAAAAAACAAACAAATTAATGAACAAAGAGCAGAATCAGACCTGTAAGTACAAACTGCTCATTGCCAGAGGGAAAAGAATGGAGCATGAGCAGAATGGAAGAAGGCGAGTAGGAGATATAGGCTTCCAGTTATGGAAGGAATAAGTCACAAGAATGAAAGGCACAGCATAGGGAAAATAGCCAATGATACTTCATAGTGTTCTATGTTGACAGACGGCAGCTACATTTGCAGTGAATAGAACATAATCGATAGAGAAATTGAATCATTAGTTTGTACATCAGAAACAAATGTAACATTGTGTGTCAACCATACCAAAATTAAAAAAAAAAACATTGGCTTTTCTGGTCTCTTTGAATAAGTTTTCTTCTGACATTTCTCCTGCATTATTTCTTCATTTATGTCAAGGGAAATTAAGTAAGTAATTAATTTCAGAGAGAGAGAGAGAGGGAGAGAGAGAGAGAGAGAATGAGTGTAGGGAGGAGGAGCAGAAGGAGAGGAGAGGGAGTCTTAAGCAGACCCCTCGCTGAGTGCGGAGTCGGATCTCATTACCCTGAGCCGAAACCAAGAGGCTGACTCTAAACTGGCTGCACTACGCAGCACCCCAAGAGAATTTATTTTTAAGATACTTCAAGAGAAAAGTGTATTTTCTTTGCTCTGAATTGCCAAGTGGGAATAGCAGGAGGCACTTTTACTAAATAGCACTGGACATAAATTCAGAAGGAAACATTGTATGTGATAGCAGTTTACTCACAAGGATTGTACACCTGCTGTCTCTGAACAATCTAAACTCCGTAATGTTTTTCTGATTACTCACCCTTATAAAACTACCTTTACCTGTGTCACAATCAGTGTTCACAGAATGAGAGTAAGAATGATAATCCTAGGCTAGGGCGATTGTTCTCAAATGTTTTTGTTTCAAGAATACTTTAGGGATGCCTGGGTGGCTCAGTTAGTTAAGCATCTGCCTTCAGCTCAGGATGGAGTCCTGCCTCAGGCTCCTTGCTCAGAGGGGAGCCTGCTTTTGCTTCTGCTTGTGTGCCCTTCCCTCCCCCTCTCTCTTTCTCTCAGACAAATAAATAAAATCTTTAAAAAAAAGAATATGCTTCCAAAAATTATTAAGGACCTCAAAAACTTTTATTTATGCAGGTGATATCTATCAATATTAACTGAATTAGAAGTTCTTATTAAGAATTTTTAAAAATATTGTAGGGCTGCTTGGGTCACTCATTCAGTTAAGCATTTGGCTCTTGACCTCAGCTCGGGTCTTGATCTGAGAGTTGTCAGTTCAAGCTCCATGTTGGGCTCCATGCTGGGCATGGAGCCTACTTAAAAAAAAAAATTAAGTATTGTAGCTTCTTTTAAAATTAATAAAATAACATCAATGAAATAATTCTTGAAAATAATTATATGTTCTTCATGATTTTTGCAAATCTCATTAATGTCTGGCTCAGAAGACAGTTGATTCTCTCATGTCTGCTTTGCATTCAATCTTTATCATATGTTGCTTTGGTTGAAGTATATAAAGAATCCAGCTTCACACTGATATCTAGCTTGAAAAGGGAAGAGTATTTTAGTAACATTTTCAGATAATTGTGGGCATTCTTCTTTGATATTATACCAAAACTGAATAATTGGTAGTTTCTTAAAGTTTAGTTTCAATGTGGGATCCAAAAACATATTAACAAACTTTATGTACTCTATACATTATAATCCGTTGGTCTCTCTTGCACTTTTGCCCATGATTGATTTTGTAAGATGATAGAGTTGTCATTTGGAAACTCCGGATTCACCGAGTTAATGTAGTTCTCCTAAATGTTGACATATTTCACGATGTAATATAAAAATTACTTTTGTTAAAATAACAGTGAGCTCATTTGAAAGTATTGAGAACTGTCCAACACATGGTGGCAAATGTGTCTTCAAAATTCTAATTTTTTTTACTCAGATACAATTTTTTTAAAAATTGGCAACAAGTCTGCAAAGTCTGTATTCCTTGAACTGATGGGCTCACGTCTTTGATTTTGAGGAAATTATCAGACAAATGGCTAACCCTGTTCATAATAGCTTGTCTGCTCATCATTCTTTTAAGTAAAAGTAGTGTTCCATGGGAACAGGGCAGCTCCTTCTGTTTGCAACTCCCAAAAAGATGCGTGTGCTATTACTTGGGAACAATCTCATTGGGAAGTTCATTATATGGCAGAAGTGCTTTATTTGTACTATTATGTCACATAGAATATAAAAAAGTGTCACGATTTAAGAAAACTGACACAGTTGGTTTTGTTTCAGAAAAGAAAAATTTTTTAGGGGCGCCTGGGTGGCTCAGTGGGTTAATCCTTTGCCTTCAGCTCAGGTCATGGTCTCAGGGTCCTGGGATCGAGCCCTGCATCAGGCTCTCTGCTCAGCAGGGAGCCTGCTTCCTCTTTTCTCTCTGCCTACTTGTGATCTCTCTCTCTCTGTCAAATAAATAAAATAAAATCTTTAAAAAAAAAAAAGGAAAAGAAAATTTTTTTAAAAAGATTTTATTTATTTATTTGAGAGAGAGAACAGGAGGGGAGGAGTGGAGGGAGATCATGACCTGAGATGAAGTCAGATGCTTAACTCACTGAGTCCCTCAGGGACCCTTGTTTCATTAAGGAAATTCTTAATGGAAACCATTGTTTTAAAAAACTACAAGTGTGTAGAGATGGTGTTTAGTGCAATGGCCTCAGTGTAGAGACTCTAGAAGTTTTGCCCGCCTTTGCTGCTGTATCATCAGTACAAATGTCAACAAAGTGAAAGAGTCAAACAACACTTGGTTGTAATTATAAAAATAATTTTGACCCCCATACATAGAGTATCTGCAGAAGATACTCTATGGACTGCCACACCAAAACAGTATGTTGATTCCACCTGCTATTCAAAAACTCTCAAAGATAAAATACTAATTCATACCGTTGGTTTAAAACACACACACTTTTTTTTTCCATTCCTAATAGTTAGTTTAGCCAATTTGAAATTATTCATTTTTAGTAATAGTGACATTTACTTAATACTACATATTGTGGCTAAAACGGCAATACATAACCAAAAATAGCGTAGGAGAAAGCATACATATCAAAAGAAAAACTTAGCTCTAGAAAAATTCTTTTCCTATATCACATATTGTATATGTATTCTTTGCATTGGAAATTAGCTTTTTATTTCCCCTTTACATACATTTATTTTCATCATGTTTGCTTCTTTACCACTTAGCTACTTTACTTATGACATTTAATTACTAAGGATTTTTGAAAGTTATTAAAAGCATGAGTTCATGTCAGTAAATGGTAATCCTTTTAAGACTGAACAAAATGTATAACTTGTACTTCATTATACTCACGGTAGGTGGGAGACTCAAGTAATATTTTCCCGTTCTGGGAAGTGTAGTCAGAATCTATGTTTTTCTTGAAGAAAGAAATTCTCTGTACAAAAGATAGTAAAAAGTGGGCTTCTGTTCTGAATTTGCAAATTGTCCTTTCTTGAAACAGATATGAACTGCTACTATCTTAAATCTTATGCTCTTAAAGGAAGGTGTGCCAGCTCACTCTCTTCCTTTCTTTACTCTTATCCCTGACATATAAATTCAGTCTGTGCATGCTTTCCACAAGCTTCTACACATTTTTTGGAATACTAGGGACAAACAATGGGCTAGATTACTGAAAAGATGGAGATTGTTGGTATAGTAGTTGTAAGTTCTGTAATACTAAGCAATAGCCCAACATAGGAGAATGCAATCTTCCCAGAATCAGGTTTATTTTAGATGAGGACAATCTTAGTAAAATCTGATAAGTTAACAAAAATAAAACCTTCTGGTCACTTCAGATAAAGTGGAAGGAAAACAAGCTCTTTCAACTTCCTCTTATTTTAAGGAAAAGTCACAGGGGAATCATTTGACTTTGCAACTTTGATATACTTAGACGAATTTTCAGTACTTCACATATTTTCATCCTAAAATCTTAAATCATTGTTAAGGAGTTCCTAGTGACCACACACAGCATACATGGAGAGAAATCTACTTAGATGTGTTTAAAACACTAATAATTGATACAATATTTATATTTTAGAATGTCTTTAGCTACTTGAGAATCTCATTAGAAACCCTGTGCTAGGATATAAAATCCTTTGGGCAGATTTCATCAAGTAGAGCTGGTTACTTTGTTTCTTTGGCTGACCCCAGCAATATGTAGCATTGTCAGCTGCCAAAGCACAACCCAGCTGTGGGCCAATGGAAAACACCAGCCAAGAAATTCACCTAGAATCCAGCTAACAGTGGGCATCACCTTTCACGCAAAGGCATCAGGAGACCCTTAGTTCTAGGGGCCAAACTGCCAACACTGTCATATAGAGAATGATAGCGGCTGACAACACCATTGGCAGCCTTTCTCTTTCCAAGTGATGGGAAACTTTGTATTCATTTTTGTCTTTTTGGAGCTACTCAAAAAATAGTGTGTGAAATCGTCATCAATAGCATGGTATTATAGACAAGTAATACGGTGTTAGATAAACAGCTTCAGTGGAGAGTCTCTCCTCAAGAGTTACCTTCCTAAATATTTCACCTGACGCTGGTCTCTTGCTTTTACGACCTTACATAATCGTGTCTGCATCCCGTCTTTCCTTACATAGGGCATTCCTCTCCTCGTCTAGAGGGGGAAATAAAGAAAAATGTTCCCTTGCAAAATTCTTTTGCTCTCTCACTTTTTCTGTGTGAGATGGCGACGGACCAGCTGTCAGCAGAGGCTGCTTGGTGCTTCAGAAATGTCTATCAGCAGAACACATTCCAGCACGTGTGCCAGGGTAAATTAAAAGAGAAGCCAGCTGGGTAATTACTGGTTCTGGTAAGGAGAAACGAGTCCACCTCGGAACTCCCTTTTCTCTCTCTGCCCATCTACCTCTTTCCTTTGTACCTTCCTTCTTGTATCGATTCCTTCACCTTTCTAGGGCTCGTGCCCCTGAACTTGGACCCAGCCAATTATTACTATGTGAATTATGATGGTCCAGTGCAATTCCTAACTGGCAAGGAATATTTAGAACCTTCTCCTTCTTATCCCGAGAGCATTAATTTTCAAACACGGCTGTGGTGTGTAGAACAAGATCATCTGGGATTTTGCAGGTCCTAGGTGAGGCAGGGGATCTTTATTTGTATAAATATAAGGTAATTTGGACAAAAGTGATCCTGAGACTAACTCTGAGAAAAATTTAAAAACTATTTCCACTCCCTTCCCAGGGCATCATCTAACCCTAGGGTAGGGTAAAGAGAAATTGGAAAAGCTGTCTGGGGAATCTGATGCAGCAGCCCTCCTCCTTGACAACTATTATCTCTAGACCAGGAGGTCCCAATCCTGGCTCTACCATACAGTCATTTAAGGAGGTGTTTGTTTGTTTTTTTTTTTTAATGCAAATAAATGCTCAGACCCACCCCCCAAAGATTCTGATTTACAAGGCATTGGTATAAAAAAACAAAAACAAAAACAAAAACTCCCCAAGTGACTTTAATATTAGATCTAGAGCAAAGGTTCTCAAAGTTTGGTCCCCAGAATCACCATCATCTGAGAACATGGGAAAATTCAGACCTACTGAATTGGGAATTCCAGGAATTGGAACCCAAGTCAGTTGTTAAAGGAGGCTTCCTGGTGATTCTCATGCATTCTAAAGTTTGAGAACCACTGCTCTAGACCAACCTTCAAATGTAGACTTGTAGATACTCTTCTACTGATCCATCTATTAGCTATGTTTTCCTTCTCCTCCATATTAGTTTTGTTTTTTTTTTTTTTTGCACACACCCTTTCACAAAGAATCCAAATAACATAAAGTTTTATTTGCTAGAGAAGAACATTTAATACAAGACAGTGAGATAGAAGAATCGAAAACCCCCCAGATATGTAGGGTCCAGTAGCCTGACTGCTCGTTGCTATATCACTTTCAAGTCAATATTCTTCTAAGACACGTGTGAGAAAGGCAATACATTAAGCAGCCTTCTAAAAGCAGTGAGTTCCTTTTGAATTCAGGTTCTAAAGTTTCATAAACAAAGTAGTTGCATTCGAGGAGCATTTATGTAATAAGATATTTTATGTAAGATTCTCAGAGTTTTACAAGTATTATCTCTGCCACAACATTTCAGGTAGGTATGGCTTCAATATGAAGAAGGAAAGCAAAGAGGGGAAAGATGGAATAATTTGCCCAAGATGACACAGCTGTAAAGACCCTGAGCCTGAGGCACCTGGGTGGCTCAGTGGGTTAAAACCTCTGCCTTCAGCTCAGGTCATGATCCCAGGGTCCTGGGATCGAGCCCTGCATCTGGCTCTCTGCTCAGCAGGGAGCCTGCTTCTCGCTCTCTGCCTGCCTCTCTGCCTACTTGTGATCTCTGTCTATCAAGTAAATAAAAAAAAAAAATCTTGGAAAAAAAAAAAAAACACCCTGAGCCTATGCTCTTCACTACTACACTATTTGGCGGGAGGGGGGTGGAAATCACAGCTGCTGATTCATTTTTTAACATCTTGAAACTTTATTTTCTTCAGAACCACTTTTTCTTCATGACCTCAATTTTTCTTCCTCTTCCCCTAGTGTCTCTTTTTTTGTATTTGTTTGTAATTCCTTTGTTATTAGTTGGGGGAAACATTTTATATCACTTCTGTCTATGACTTGCAATGTGATTTTTTCTCTTTTTAATCAGTTGGGAAAAGTAACTGAAAAAAAAATCTGCCCTTTCAATCACAGGATGTTTTGAGTCCTTTGCTCTAACTAAGTTGAGATATTTGACTAAGTAAAAAGAGGTGAACATAATTCACTTTCAAATTTTCCAAGGCAACATTAGCGGCTTCCTCTGCTTCTTTTCAGAAAGATGAATTTGGCTATTTGAAGGAAATCCCCACCAAATTTAATCCCTTTCCCAGGATTTGTTTTTCATATTATTTATTACATTGATAGGTTCCTACGTACTATGGGTTTGGCAAAGATTTACATGGGAGGGCTAGAAAACTAATCTCTTGATACTTCTGTGTTAAAACGGCAGAGAAATCCAAGCTGTCAGGTGTCAAAAGAAGTCTACACCTTATAAATTCTTCCTCCAGCTTTGTAAACCTAGTGCCTTTGAATAAACATTAAGTTTTCTCATTTGTGATGAACAGTGTGGTGGTTTCTTGTACCACAGCCTACGTTTTTCAGAAAAAGGAAGATTGAGAACAAGGGAGAGCAAGAGAAAAGTGTTTTATTTTAATCCAAAAGTGAATACATTACAATTATATTATATATTGAAAGATTAAAATGAACCAGAAAAATCTAATGAATAATAGGATTTATGTATGCTTCTTTCATGCAGGATTGAGGACGGAGAAACCTATTTGGACTTACTAAGAGCTGATTGATGTAAAAACCTATGCTTCCAACCTCTCTGTCTTTATCCCTTTAGGGTTTAATTTCTTTTTACCTCTAGGCATGCGTGAGTGTCTGCAAGGCACTGTAGTGTTGGGGACTAAGTCGGTTGGAGGGCCCACCTTTTGGACAGATTCTCAGGAATTCACTACCCTCTCTTCTGGGTTCAATCCCAAGTTGTTTGTGACGAGTCACTTGTACATCTTGGTACAATTGAAAGTGCACCCGTTCTGGAAGGTTTATTGGCTTGTGTGTAAATCCTGACTGATAACTACTTGCTGTGTGACTTCAGGAGACTACTTAATTCTTCAAACATTCTTCATTTGTGAAAATAAAATACAAATACCTACTTTATTAGATTGTTATGGCTAGTCTATGATTAATAACAACAGCAGCAGCAAAAAAAAAAAAAAAAAAAAAAAGAGAGAGCATCACAACAGCCAAACCCTATTCTGAAATGCTCATCATTGTATTAGCTCAATAAATACGAAGGGACAGTTTTCCTCTTTAACTACCGCAACTGCCAGCAGGAGAGTCCAGATATTTTGAAACCACTCACAAGCATGAAGTTGAACAGAAATCAAAATGATTGCACTAATGCTCCAGCGAAGCTCGATCTTCAAGTAACCTTCTTCCTCTCTTCTGCAGTCCTCCCCTCCTCCCTTCTTGGCCTTTTGTTTCAGGAACCGGGTACCACCCTAAAGACATGACAAAGGAGGCTGGTAGCCCGTACAGGTTTCCTTCGAAAGCAGCTAGGTTCTGTATTTCCTTATGAAACCCCCCAGTGCCTTCCTCCGGGGAGCCTGCTGCAGCCTCCCTTGCCCGGCAAAGCAATAAAACTATTGTTCGTTTGCATCCCAAACTCTGTCTTCACGTTATAGTTTGGCTCTGAAACACGGACATTGGGTTTTTGACAATTGGGCCATGTCAAAGAAAGTTTTCTAAATAATCAGCTATTAAAGATCAATCTCTGAACCTCTGAGCTGGGTAAGGTTCTCGTTTTCCCCTGAATATGTGTTTTTGCAACCTCTCAATTTTCTAAGAGAGTTAGGCAAATTTCTCAAAGGACTGATCTGGCCTTAAATCATGAAAATCTGGGGCTCTGTCCTCTTTTAAGTGTGTTTCAGTTTGACATTGGCTGTGTTTTGGGCTAGATCCATGCTTCTCAAGGCAATGTGTGACTACATGCCGGTCCTCAGTGAATGCAAATGGCCAAAGGCCTGCACATGGCTAGGAATTCTAATTGAGTTTTATAATATGTAAAAATTTCTGGGTACTATCAACATTTCATCAGCAGTTGGACAATCTGGTTTTTATCAATTCAGAAACACAGCTTATCTGTATACAGCCAGAAAGCGAGCAGAATATCTCCAGGGAAAAAAAAAAATTATACTTTCAGATTAATTCTCTCTTGGAAAACAAAAATAACAGGAGTTAGTAATTTATGGCCGAGGAATGCAAATGCAAGAAATCAGCCTTTTGGGGGAGAAGTAAAAGGATATTCATTTTATTTTGTTCATTAACTTAACTGTAAAATGGCCCTTGATAAGGTTAGGTCTGGAACAGGCTTTTCCTAGACATGCTTTACATTCACTGTAATAAAAAAGAGTATTGAAAATATTTTTATTCTGTTCTTTTCAGTAGTTATTCTATTGTTTTGAAGTGTTGAATGTTAGATATTACCACACATCTGCAAATGCAGAGTATAGAAGATGAGTACTTAGATCAGCCAAAAATTGGCAGTGCACCCTGATGACCCACATCTGTTCTCCGCTTTGAGCCAATCCCACATAATGTGAATGAGTCAGAGAAAAAAACATGCTGGTTCAGTCAACAGCAGCTCTTTTTCTTCATTTTAGTAATGACTGGGACTTAGAACTGGAAATGGCTTAAAAATATGTATCTAGTCCTTTCCCTGCCTGAAGGCAAGCATATGGCAGAGAGTATTTTCATCATAAACCATCCCCTACAAAAGAAAGTTTACAACTTCCTTGAACACATTCAAGTGTCTAGCATCCACACGTTGTCATTTATCCATTCTCTCTCTCTTTTTTTTTTTTTTTTTGGCCACTTTTATATTGTGACTGCTGAAACCTCCACCTCCTTAACTATGCCTTGTTCCCAGCAGAAAGGGACTGCCACTCTTCCTTCCCAGTGGCTTAATAGGGTCACTGGCTGGGGATCTCAGAGAGCATGACATTTTAAAAAATCACGGTGGTGTGTTTGTAGTAAAAAACGATATGGCTCATATTAGCAGTCCTTTATCTCTTTACAGAAACATTTAATGTCTGCTCTTGTGTCCTCCTTATGTGTCCGTGTGCGGTGTTACGTCCTCCTCGTGCGCTCTTTTATGAGTGTGTGGGAAAAAGCAGTACACAGTGGAGAGTAATAGAGACTGCTGTGCATTTTTCCTGCTCCCCAGAACTAACAGAACACTTCGCTAGAGTTGGTGTTCCTAGATGTGACAGAATCCCACAGTGTAGGAGTTTTATAGCCTAGGGAAGGAATGCCTCCAACACCTTTCCTAAGGGCGGAAGTATAACCCTGAAGTCATTTGCTTGTCTTCCTGCAGAAGACTATCTTCTTTTAGAAGGCTTTAAATTGTTTAGTGAAGGGAAAAAGAAAGAAAGAAAGAAGATGATGACAAATGTGGGTATAATAAGAGCATATAGAGGGAAGGAAGGAGTTTCCCATGATGCAACACGGTTTCTGAATTTGGTAATGCACTTGCATTAACAAACACACTCAACATGACAAATGTGAAAATAATGATACTTGTTTGGGGGTGAGAAGGTTTGGTCTGTCAGTTTTTCCTGTGTTTTGGTTTCTTGTGTTCAGTGTGTTCCTCACCTGCCTTGACTCAATTATGGGAAGGACTAATGGAAAATAAAGACTAGATTGAAAAAGACGCCAGTATACCAAGAAAAGTATTTGCTCAGATCAGATTCCATTCTCATGAGCAAATACCCTGAAGCCTTTGTTTCTTTGCCATTGAGCCTAAAAGTACCTGATGTCACAAGAATAAAGTAACTCATTCGTGTTTAAAGATACTCAGCTTCCATTTTATTACTACTCCTAGATACAATTCTTGGTAAAGTGAGATAAATGAATTATGCTTTTGCAGTTTTCAAGTGACAGATTTAATTCAGTCTTAAACTAAACATGAACTTATTGACTCCTTTGACCAAAACTTCCAGGAGGTAGATACGACTTTAGGTATGGCTGATTTAGATATTTGTTTTCATGATTGTGGCTTTATTGTCCTGATTTGAGTCACATAACCATCCCTGAGAATTCCAGTGGTTATGGAATAATCTGAATGAGCCCAGCTCCCCTTGTCCCAATCAGCTCAAGATGGTGATGGCAGTTGGTATCCTGGGTAGAATGAGGAATCTGCCAGGTGAGATCCCTGGACTAAGAAACCAACAAGCCTTTTATCCTTTCATCTGTGAGAAGGGTTAACCACAGAGCTCAGGAACCACTTCTACTTGAGTGTAAGGCAGAAACAATCTCCTCAACAAACCATTACCTCTGGTCTCACGTGTGGTTCTGGGTCCTAAAATTCTTGTTGCATCATACATCTCTCTTTCTTGGTGCCTATGTCAAGGCTATGGAACCTCTCTTTATCTGTAGCTACCTTGCAGGACCCATGAATTTTCCATTTAGTCCATGTGGGAGCTTTCCATATGCAGGCAGGCCTAGCTCTAGGCTACCATATAAGATTAACCTCAGGCAGGTAATTAATTTCCCATAGGAAAGTCAAAATACTCTAACCAGAAGAAAGGAAACCAGGAAGAAAAGGAAAGATATCAATGTCAGTACATATTAAAAATATGGTGTGATACAATTATCAAAGCCAATGTATTTTTATTATTTTTTAAAGTATAGTTGACATGTAATATTATATTAGTTTCAGGTGTGTGACATAGTAATTCAAGAATTATATATATTGTGCAGTGCTCACCATGATAAATGCAGTTACCATCTGTCACCATACAAAGTTATTACAATGGTATTGATTATATTCCTTATGCCGTACTTTTCATCCCTGTGGCTTACTTATTTTATAACTGGAAGTTTTTACCTCTTAATTCCCTTCACCTGTTTCCTATCCCTTTATCTCCAACCTCTTTGGTAACCATCAGTTTGTTCTCTGTATTTATGAATGTATTTTTGTTGTTTTGTTTTGTTTTTTTAGATTCTACACAGAAGTGAAATGATACAGTACTTTTTCTGTATGACTTATTTCACTTAATGTAATATTCTCCAGATCCATCCATGTTGTGAATGGCAAGATTTAGTTCTTTTTTATGGTTGAGTAGTGTTGCATTGTATATATATTCTACATCTCATCCATTCATCTATTGATGTACACTTAGGTTGTTTCCATGTCTTGGCTATTGTAAACAATGCTGCAGTAAACATAGGAGTTCATATATCTTTTCAAATTGGTGTTTTCATTTTCTTTGGCTAAATACCCAGAAGTGGAATTACTGGATTAAATGGTATTTCTATTTTTAATTTTTGGAGGAAACTCCATAGTATTTTCCATACTGGCTGTACAAATTTATGTTCCCATTAACAGTGCGCAAGGGTTCCCTTTTCTCCACATCCTTAACACAACTTATTTCTTGTCTTTTTTTAAAAAAAATCATTACTGAAGTATAGTTGACATATTATTTGTTATTTTCAGGTATATAGCATAGTGATTTGGCAATTCTGTACATTACCCAATGTTCACCATGATTGAGTATAGTTACCATCTGTCACGATACAGTATTATTGCTTTATCATTGACTATATTTCCTATGCTGTACTTTTCATCCCCATGACTTACTTATTTTACAACTGGAAATTTGTACTTCTTAATCCCCTTCATCTATTTCATTCAACCATCATTCCCCTCCCTTCTGGCAACAACCAATTTATTCTTTGTATTTATTAGTATATTTCTGGTTTTCGCTTGTTTGTTTTTTAGATTCCACATATAAGTGAAATCATATGGAATTTGTCTTTCTCCTTTGGACTTGTATCATTAGCATAGTATCTCCTAGGCCCATCGAGTTGCCACAGATAGCAAGATCTCATTCTTTTATAGACATGAGGGTTCCCTTTTCTTCATATCCTTGCCAACACTTCTTATTTTTTATTTTTTGATGCTAGCTATTCTAACCAATGTGAGGTGATATCTCATTGTGGTTTTGATTTGCATTTCCCTGGCGATTAGTGATGGTGAACATCTTTTAATGTGTCTGTTGACCATATCTATGTAGTCTTTGGAAAAATGTCTATTTAGGTCCTCTGCCGATTTTTTAATTATTTTTTGTTTTTTTGATGTTAAGTTGTATGATTTCTTTATTTATGTTAGATATTAACCCCTTATCTGGTATATCATTTGCAAGTATATTCTCCCATTCAGTAGGTTGACTTTTTATTTTGTTGATGGTTTCCTTTGTTGTGCAAATCTTTATAGTTTGATAGAGTCCCAATTGTTTATTTTGGTTTTGTTTTCCTTATCTGAGGAGACAGATCTGGAAAAATATTGCTAAGACTAATGTCAAAGAGATTGCTGGCTGTGTTTTCTTTTAGAAGTTTTATGGCTTCAGGTCCTACATTTTGATTTTATTTTGGTGTTTGAGTCCAGTTTTATTCTTTTGCATGTAGCTCTCCAGTTTTCCCACTACCATTAACTGAAGCAATTTTTTTCCTATTGTATATTATTGCCTTCTTTGTCACAGATTGACCATATAAGTATAGATCTATTTTGAACTCTATTCTCTTCCATTGATTTAGGTTTCTATTTTTTTTCATCAGTACCATACTGTTTGATTACTACAGTTTTGTAGTGTAGTTTGAAATCTGGGATTATGATACCTCCAGCTTTTCTCTTAATTTTTCTTTGGCTATGTGGGGTCTTTTGTGGTTCCATACAAATTTTAGGTTTATTTGTTTTAGTTCTGTGAAAAATACTACTGGTATTTTGATAGGTATTGCATTAAATCTGTAGATTTCTTTGGGTAGTATGGACATTTTAATAATATTAATTATTCCAGTTCATGAGCATGGTATATCTTTCTGTTTATTTCCAGTTGTGATAATTTTTAAAATTTTATGTTGAATGGCAAAAGTGAAAGTTTTTTGTATATAGAGATATTTGTGACTAGGGGAACTTTTTGTTATATGTGTAAAATTCTTTTCAAAAATATTTATTTAGCTAGAAGTTAATCTTTTTAGGTTTGAATCTACTTTTGCCCATTTGACCTATGTTTATGGTTTCTATTGTGTACTAGGCAGTGTTTTCCAGAGAAACACAGTCAACAGAATGTGTATGTATATAGAAAGAAATTTATTTTAAGGAACTAACTCACACAATTATAGAGGCTGATAAGTCCAGAATTTGCAGAGTGGGCTAGCAGGCTAGAGACCCAGAGGAGAATCGATATTACAATCCAAGTCCAAAGACCGTCTGCTGCGGAATTCTTCTTGTCCCTGACAGAGGTCAGTCATTTGTTCTTTTCAGGTCTTCATTTGATTAGATCAAGCCCACCTGCTTTACAGAGGGCAAACAGCTTTACTCAAGTTCATCAATTTAAATGTTAATCTTAAAATAGCCTTACAGAAACATTTAGAATAATGTGTGATCAAAAATCTGGGAACTGTGGCCCAGACTGGTTGACAAATAAATTTAATTATCACATATTGTAAAGTATTGTGATACTGCAAATTAGGTTTTATGAATTTGTGGTTATGCTCATGATTCAATGATTTGCACATTTTTTTTGAAATTTTATGTTAGATTTTGTGACTATGAAATGTCCCTGTTCATACTTCCCTATATGAGAAATAGAAGACATGTATTTGTGGTACAGATGAAGTGAATTCAGATTAGTATTGTTAAAAGAATTCATTGAAAATATTATTAGGTGATCTTTGGAGATTATTAAGAGAAAACCTGGGATTTATAAAACCAATATTTAGAATATTTTTTTAACAGAAAGTCTAGAATATGTTTTAAGAGCAAAAATTGTTCAGTTCAGTAACTTTTCCCCTAAAGTTGGAAATATTAAAGGCATTGACAATGACCAGGGAAAAGTGTTTCATGTTGCTAAGGAATAGCAGCCTAAGAAAAGGAAAAGATAAGCCTTATGGGTCCCATGATGGTTTGATAATGGCCAACTAAGCCTATTCATTCATCAAGTACAGGACATAATGCCCCTTTACACGCTCATTCACATCACTCCCACTTCCTGCATATTTTCAGCAGGAAAATTTGCTATCTGAATCAATAGTTGCTGTTCTCAATATATTTCCTTCCAGAATTCTGGAACTAAAACAATTTGTCCCTTGACAACTTGGAATCGGTCCCAGGTTTGTTTGTTTGTATTTATGTGTGTGTGTGTGTTCATTGTTTTCTTTAAAAGTGCCTGTTCAATTTGTGAACCCTCACTAAAGAGAAATGGAACGTGCAGAGAATTCAGATGCAAATAAGCCTGGTTGATGTGCAATGTTGTGAGAAGTGCATTTGCTCTTACCACAGTGGGCACCAAAATTTTGACTGTGGTAGTTTGCTTGTCCATATATCTATTTACAAGAATGCTTGGGAAGGCCTTGTAATTCTTTAGGGAAACAGTGAAAGTCTTAGCTTAAAATGGCTGAACCCATGCAGTGGAATGGAAATGACATTTATTTTACTGAGGCGTTAACTTAAGCATGATGATATACAACAGGGAAATGGTTCAGATATTGATTCTCATTCAGTCCTAATTTTAGAACAGGTAAAATTTCCTTAGCCCATGTCGCTAAGAGGAATGTCTTTGTTGTCATCCAGATGCAGTTTGCACCCCCCACATAACTCCTGGTTCTTACATTGCCATTTCTAAGTACAAACTCATGCTGTTCTAGATTAAGATGATGGAGTCAACTCGTGCTTGTCAGCCTGCCCTCTGCCTCTCACAAAATTTACCTCAAGAATCCATTTTCTTACTAAGAAGGGTTCATTTCTCTATTATCCTTAAAAAAAAGAAAAACAAAAACAAAACAAAACAAAACAAAAAAACCTCTGTTCTTATTGCATATTATCCTGGGGCTACCTCTTCTTTGACAGACCCCATACAACATTGTTTCTCAATTCTGTGCTTTATGGATGCCTTCTGAACCACTACCTTCTCACTAACTGTGATACTGTATTTTGACACCAATTCTCTGACACCCCAATTAAACTGAATTAGTATTCGATTCTAACACTAACTACCTAGAGTTGGTACTGACCCCACAAGTTAAAGTTCTTCGTTAGACTGCCTCCACTTCAGATGTCCCCCATAAGTTTGGGTGTCTTCAAACCACCCTCACTTCTGTCTGGCTGGCTAAAACTTAAGGGCTTCCCATAACCCCTTCTGGTTTGATAATTTTTAGAACAACTCACTGAACTCACTGAAGGTGCTATACTTATTACAATTTCATTATAAAAGTTACAGGTCAGGAATAGCCAAGTGAAGAGATGCATTGGGTAAAGCCAGGTGGTGGGGTAGAATGCAGAGCTTCCATGCTGTCTTCTTCTGGAAACTGGGTACATCACTTCCACCACATCAATGTGTTCACCTTCCAGGAACCTCCACAGAGTCTCAGTCCCCAAAGTTTTTATTGGTGTTTCATTACCGAAGCATAAATGATTGAATGAATCATTGGCAATGTAACTGAAATCAATTTCTAGCCTCTCTCCCCTTCCCACAGGTTGAGTTGGCCCAAAGTTCTAATATTTTAAGCACACAGTTGGTCATTCTGGTGACCATTCTCAATCTTGAAGGTATTCAGGACCTACCATGAGTTAGCTTGTTAACATAACAAAGGCACTCCCTGTTACTCAGGAAATTCCAAGGATTTTGGAGCTCAGGTCAGGTAAGAGGGACAAAGACCAGATGCAGATACAGATTAGAGATATTGATTTTTACCATACCATAAATGGGTTCTTCCCATTTCTGATCTCTATTTGTGACATGATTAGGAAAAGTTATATTGGTCCATTTTTGGTGAGAAAATTCTGCCTGGCTTCCAGGCTAAAGATGGTTCTCCCATTACGTCGAAATATGGATGACATGAAATTTCTGCTGAAGTGACTAAATATTGTCCCATCATAGGTTCAGGGATTCCCTGTTTAACCCTTTCACAATCTAATTTCATGTGCGATGTAAAAGTACTTCTTAAAAAATTAAGTATTTATGTTTCCTTCTAGGATTTTCATATTTCCACTAACTAAAGGTAAAGCCTCAATATCAAATCAAATTCAAATCAGTATTTGAATATTTATTGATCCCCTATTATGTGCGAGACACTTCAGATGCACATTAAAATAAAAAACCTAAGTTCCTTTTCTCTCTAGTTCTTAAATAGCAGTTTAAGAGCTGAGTGATAATATATGTCAGTGGTTTCCAAACTTCATTCTTTTCCAAGCAGAGCAACTCTTGTTAAAAAAAGTACTAAAACCCTTCATCGAACCTCAGGAGTTGGAACACTGCACATACACACACACACACACACACACACACATTACCAATACAAGCCACATTATGAAGGATTTGCAAGGCAAAACATGACTAGCTAAAATAAGTAGAATAGATGAAGTGTTCTGAGAGCAGAGGAATGAAAGTTCACAGGAAGCTGAAGTCCCTGTGAAGGCTACATTGGGTAAGAGAGTTGAGTAGAATGAAGAGCCTGTGTGGGGAGGAATAAGAGAAATAAAAGAAGTAAGGAAGTGGAGTCTATTCTTTGAGACACCATAGCTTATGTCTTATTTTTTTTTTTTTCTTAAAGATTTTATTTACTTATTTGACAGAGAGAGATCACCAAGTAGGCAGAGAGGCAGGCAGAGAGAGAGGAAGGGAAGCAGGCTTCCTGCTGAGCAGAGAGCCCGATGCGGGGCTCGATCCCAGGACCCTGAGATCATGACCTGAGCCGAAGGCAGCGGCTTAACCCACTGAGCCACCCAGGTGCCCCCCCCCTTTTTTTTTGTAGGCTATGACGAGAATTTTGGATTTTATTCCAAGTGCAATGGGAAGCCTCTGGAAGGTTTTGCTTGGGAACAAGCTGTTTTAGCTGGAAGCCTCTAGAAGGTTTTTGCTTGGGAACAAGCTGTTTTAGCTGGAGCATCAGGTATATGCAGATGAGCAACAATTTATGGAGCTCTGTTCTATCTGCTTGGGAAAGAGGGAAATAGGAAGTTTTTAAGATGATGACTTGTAGTATGAACTGGGACAGATGAGGCCTTCAGGCTGGATAATTATTTCAAAAGCATTTGAAAGTGTTTAGGCAGATAATAAAGATTCCAACCAGGAGCGATACCGGGAATGGAGAAAGAGGGACGGGGACATAGTTAACTTTGAAAAGGACATTGCCACAGGAATTGGCAAGTGGAAATGAAGAAGAATTTTGGAGGGAAGTCCCAGAAGCTTGAGCAAAATAGAAAATTACAATTGGCTGAGATCAGACAAAAACATCTTTAGGCAAAATGGAGTCTATTAAAATGTGAGAGGCTCTTTTCTTTCTTTCTTTTCTTTCTTTTTTGTTTTTGTTTGTTTGCAACAGTATTTTCAGGTTTACATGTTACTTGGAAAGAATTACAGGGATTGGTTAATTGTTCACCTGTGCGTTTAAGTTTGTGAGAATGTATGATGACTTGAGAATGTACTGTAACAGTCATCTGGTCTTTTAGTTAATGTATTAATGTTTAATATAAAAATATTTTACTTGATGTCAGTGTTACATACGGAAACAGACGTGACATTTGCAGTATGAAAGAAGTTGTCTTTTTTGTCCAGTACCTTGTGGAGTGCTTAGAGCATTAAAGCAACATCTGGACAATACTTGCTTTATAAAACCAATTAGATAAGCAAACATTGACTGTAATGGCATTTTAACAGCTGAAAATAAAACAGGAAGGGCATTCTTGTTTGAAGGTAAACATTTTCAAGATGAACATTAATTTCAAACACTGCACTGAAACTACCCAGGCTGAACTCTTTTGCACATCGCTCCACAGTTGGCTACTGTGCCACACCCCCCTTGAGAGGCTGTCCACAGGAAGCCATTGACTCAGATACTTTGGTCAAACACCTTTTTCAAGTCATTTGCCATTTTTTTTTTCAAAAGCAAAAATGTTTTGTGGGTAGACCCATGGATGCATGAAACCACCTTCAGTCTGTGGATTCTTTCCCTTGCAATCTGAAGAAATTGAACAGTTGGGTTTATGTATGGTTAATTACTAGAGGCTTAAGTTTAATTACCATGTTTTCATGCCATTCATTCCCTTCACAAAGAGCTCTGCTGGTTGGTTTACCACATCCACCCACGAGTCAGCAACGGGTCAACTAGAATGGTACTAAGTGAGGAACAGATACCCGGCTCCCTGGACATTTCTGATTATTTTTATTCTCAAGGGCATTTTTTTTTTTTTGAAGATACTAGAAACTAATGTTCCTTCTACCATTTCTTTCTAGAACAGTTTGAGATCATTCTGTGATCTCATTCTGTGAGATTCCACATTCTGTGCGTTTGATGACTAAAGATCACTTTTCTAACTTTTAGAACTTGGATTGTTTTTTTAAGTACTTATTTAGAATTGAAAGTTTGTAATAACTGATATGATATTTCTGAGTGACTTGATGAGATTAAGTACAAAGTCGATTTCCCTCTGAATACTTTCCTACTGGCTTCTCCATACAAACGTCACAGCTATTGTCCTCTAGAACTCTGTTCTTTATCTGTGAAATCAAAACTTCCTTTATAGGACTGCCTGGGTGGCTCAGTCGGCTAAGCATCAGCCTTTGCATGCTCAGGTCATGATCCGAGAGACCTGGGATCCAGTCCTGCACTGGGCCCTGCATCGGGCTCTCTGCTCAATGGGGAATCTGCTTCTCCCTCTGCCTCTGCTGTTCCCCCTGCTCATGCTCTCTCTTTCTCTGTCTCATAAAAAAAAAAAAAAAAAAAAAAAACTTCCTTTATAAATCCCCAGTAGTCTCCCTGTAAATATTTAGTGTGTGGAATAAGAGACTGAAATTTTTTGATGGTTTATGGTAAAGCAGAAAAGTATTACATTCTAGGATATGTAAAACATGTCTCATATATATATATATGAATATGATATGGTATAAAATGATATGATAGGTATGTGATTATCTATATAGGTATAGGTATATGTAAAATGAAGAATTATTGACTACCATTCTTTGATATATTAGAAACAATGTTGACTGTGGTTCAAAGTCAGGGGACCTGAGGCTGGTTCCACATCTATGTAATTTTTAAGTGTGTATACCTCATATTTGGCTCTTGATTCCTTTTACATAGATAAATTTTTATTTTTGATCATTGATACTAATGCTCATGTGCTACCATTCTTAATAACATATATTTGGAAGCCAGGTAAAGATTGAGAGTTAAACACTTTTCCATCTGTTCAAAGTCATCATATGTGTGGTATCTCCCTAATCGGATGGGGGCCCCAAAATGTGGGGCGAACCCACTGGGTGGAAGGCAGAGGCATGAGTGGTGAAAGAATTCACCAGAGGCAGAATAAAGGAGATCGAAGTTTACTGAATACCTTGCAAGGGAGCAGAGGGCAGGACAGCAGAGCAGAGACTGTCTGCCACAAGGCCGTGGGCGGAGACTGTATTGAAAGGGGGAAGATGAGGATGTATGGGGACTTATGGAATTACCTCTTTTTTTTGGTAACTGTGCCTGATTGCAGGTACGCCATTGGTTGGCTATGGCCTATGGCTATTTTGAGATGGGTCTCCTGTTGGGCTTGTCTGCATTCAGCTCTGAGGCTGCTGTGGGCCATTTCTACATTCCACTGCTCAAGCCTGTTGCCCAAAAGTGGCCTCTACCATACACACTTAATAGGAGTAACTCTGGAAAACACAACTGCTAGCCTGTAGTTTTTTGTTTTTTTTGTTTTTTTGTTTTTTCCTGAAGCCCATTAGAAGTTGCACGATGGGGATGTCTGGGTGGCTCAGTTGGTTAAGTATCCCACTCTTGATTTCGGTTCAGGTCATTGTCTCAGGGTTGTGATATAGGTGGAGCCCTGTGTCAGGCTCTGTGCTAGGCATGTCGCCTGCTTAAGAGTCTCTCTCTCCCTCTCCCTACTCTGTGTACCCATCACCCTCTAGTCCCTTGCTTGCACATGCTCTCTCTTTCTCTCTCAAAAAAAAAAAAAAAAGAAAAGAAAAGAAAAAAAGAAAAAAGAAAAAAAAAAAGAAGAAGAAGTTGCATGACTGAGAATTAAGTTTGGAAGTTATAGAGGTGCCCTCTGCCCCAGCTACAACAGGGTTAATTTGCTTTCTTGAAGTGAAAAATAACTTTATTCAATTAAGCACAAATCTTTTTCTCATTCTTTCTCATCCTTTATTTGCCAATTTGTAATCACTGTCACCTTGAGCACTGATATACCCTGAAAACTCAACAAAATGAGCAGTAATCAATAGTTAAATAAGTGAAGTAGGAATAAAGGAGAAGATAGAGCAAAAGGGAAGGAATGCAAGAGAAGATGTCTGGTTGAGGTTAATTTCAATATTAGAGATTTGGTATGAATTGCTACCCTTGTTCATAGGATCCAGTTGCTGTGGTATTACACTTTTTTGGGGGGGCAGCAGTCAAATGAAAATGATGATGATAATAGTAACAAATGCTTCCTTACCTGAGAAAACGTTTATACTGGCATAAAAAAAAAAATTCCATAGTTTGTGTAAAGTTCTTTTAAAAAATGGTAAACTTTTTCCAAAAAAGGAAAGTATGTATCTATAAAATCTTAGAGAGAACATTGCTAATGTAACCAGACATTAAAATGTTTGCTTAAAACAAGGTCTATCAAAATGATTCACAAAACAAAACATTGAAAACTTACTCTGCAATATTTATTTGAAATTCTCTTCTCTTTCTGGTGAGGTCGAGACTTGAACAAGCTAATACAGACTACCTGAAAATTAATATCACCTGGGTGATGAAATTTTCTTTTTCTCTGAAATTATCTTGGTCTTTTTGGTTTATTGTTCCTCTGATATTTGAATTGTGGAATCACAAGAGGATCTCAGGGCACAAAAGTGTCAGTTTTTGTTGTTGTTCTGCTCTTGATATAGAATTATTTTAATTCCAGTGTAGTAAAAATAGTATTATATTAGTTTCAGGTGTATAATTTTGAGTGCTTAGTGGCTTTAAAAAATAAGAGTAAGAATCATTTTACTAATTTTTGCCTCTTAGTAGCAATATGAAATTTGCTGACTAAAGTAAATTATTAAAAACTTTCCTTTTAGTCATTATTTATTTTTAAACTTTAAGAAGGCACACAAGTAATACATAAATACATCTGTGGTGAGTGTTAAGTAATCAAATATCATAGAATAAGAATCAAAAGAGCTTCATGTAGTGGGTATGGTTTGAGTAGTACTTTGAAAGATGGTGTATTTTGACAGATGGAAGATGAGGGAATAGAGTGAGTAAAGACCTAGTGTCTTAAAAAGTTGAGTATGTATTCATGGAATGGGAAGTCCTTTGGTCTGGCTGGCTGTAAGGTGTGTGAAGAGATGTAGTCAAGATTGGGATGGTTGCTTTAGGCCAGATCCTAGATGGCATAAAATGCCAGACTAAGGAGTTTGACTTTATTCTTTCAGAAATAGTTTCTCAACAGATTCTGAGTATGTGGACAGAAGAATGATGATGTAAGCCATGTTGCAGAGCTGGATCTTAATGATGCCACCCAATTCCTATCCTTATTCTTTCTAGACATTTGTGAAATTTAAGGTAGAGATTGAAAGCATATGTAACAAAGATATTGAATTTATTGACTAATACAAAAGCAAACACTCATGTCAAGAAATATTATCCAGAAGCCAACTGATCACCTAAATCTTCCCTCTTGACTAGAGATAACCATTGTTTTTTGTGGTAATCCTTTTTTTTCTTTTCTTTATATTTATTTATATTCTCTTTCTATATATAGAAAATATATACTTCTACATATTTTACATATCCGCCTATATCTTAATAAGAAATAGGGGTGCCTGGGTGGCTCAGTTGGTTAAGCATCCTCAACTCTTGGTTTTGGCTTCGGTCATGATCTTAGAGTCCTGATGTCAAGCCCCATATCAGGGTCTGAACTCAGTGCAGAGTTTGCTTGTCCCTCTCCCTATGCTCCTCCCCCATCTCATAAATAAATATATCTTTAAAAAAATAAAAAAATAGATTACTAAGAAATATAGTTTAGTATTGTCAGTTTTGTTTGTGACTACTCTGTCCTATTAAAGTATAGAGTGTGGGAAGGGGGAGTCTGTCTAGATGTTATCCATTTGCCGAAAGAATACAAAAATGTAAAACATTTTAATCACTATATCTAATTGTAATAGAAAATAAATCACTGAAAGCAATGTGAGAAGTATTTCAAAGCCAATCTAAAATAAAGAATGGTAACAAGAAAACAGGAAACTGGCTGGAACAGGATTTAGTAATAATTCAAGATGTGACTTAGGACTCTTAGGTCCCAGCTCTGGAATGATTGCCTTTCTCTGCATGTAATTTCAGACTGTTTAGTGAGGATTTCTGGGCTTTATTTTTAACTACAAAATGTTAATAGTGTAGACTAATTTCTTTGATTCCAGGGGAGGCTCAGCCCCTCCTCAGAGCTCATCAGTAAGCCATATATATTAATGGAGAAAGGTTGATTCTATTTGTCATACTAACTGACCTGGCTGAAAAACACTATAATTAGATCACAAACTTCGTTTGATCATATAGGAAAAATGGAACTTCTGCAGTAGTTACAGTAGTTACAGGGCATATGTTCATGCCCTGAGAGATTTTCTCTACATTCTTAAAATCCTAATTATTAATTGGATAAATTCTCCATTCCAAATGTTTCCTTCCCAAGAGTCATTGTTCAAGTAAACATGATATTTAAATTTGCTTATACTTGGGGCACTTGGGTGGCTCAATTGGTTAAGCATCTGCCTTCAGCTCAGGTCATGATCTCAGGGTCTTGGGATTGAGTCCCACATCAGGATCTCTGCTCAGTGGGGAATCTGCTTCTCTCTCTCCCTCTACCGACCCCCCCACCACCACTCATGTTCATGTGCTCTCTCTCTCTCTCTCTAACAAATAAGTGAATCTTTTTAAAAAAATAAATTGGCTTATAATTCATAATTAGTCATAGTTACTATGATTGCAACCATGATTGTAACTGTTACAATGTAGAAAGTCTGGGTTATTAAGAAAGATGGGAATTAACCATGAAAAGAGCATGATTTCAAGATAATACCTAATTTCCTTTTTCATCTTGGCTTTGCAAATCAGTGTTACCTTATTTTGTTATGTAAAAATAAATTAAATGAAATTTTAAAATTCTATGACAACACACAATAAAAGTCCTTAAATAAGACCCTAGCCAACATATCCATTGTGAATTGGTCCATCACAATTGCCTGGTAAGACTTATAAAGAATTGTCTCCAAAGTATGTGGATTATAACATTAGTATCCACTGGTTTTAGTTTTAAGAGCCTATCAGATAGGATAATAAGATAACTTGAATCCTATGGTTCCAACTTGTTTAATGTACCTGGCAATTAATTTCAAATCTTTGTTGGCACTTACTGTGATTCTTACCATATAGCTTTGAAGTGTATAAAATATAATCTCCTGCCATAGTAAGTTTAGAAAACTTTTGGAAGATAAAAAATTAAGTAATATTCAAAACATCACAAAAATAAAAGAGCATTTTTTGGGTAAGTTTCTTCTGTCTGTCTTTCCATATTTATTAAGAATGTTCTTTAGTCTTAGGCCCTCATCCCTGAGAATGGTACAGGGCTTCCCTGGGCACATTTTTAAGTGTATGATGGTTGTTAGTCCTTATGGCAATTGATATCATTTTGCCTTTATTTGGAACAAGATGTATTATATAAAAGTTATATCAAATCTTTGAGCTCAATTCTATTTTAGATTTCAAGTCATGGAATAACAAGATTTAGAAAGTATTATATGTCAGATCTCCCTAAGAAGATTTGAAATCAGATTTACAGGAATCAGTGTAATAGAACAACTGATATTATCCACATTTTGTTTAACAATGGCTTATTTTAAAAAAACATGTATTATAATACTGTCTTAGGGATGCTTAGTGGGCTGTCTTTCCTTAGGTTCTTCATAAATTGTGGATGAAAAGTTTGAAACCTCTTTAGTCTTCTCTTTACTAGCTGGAATAGATTCTTCTATAATATCTCTAAAATATTCTTCTGAATATTTTAGAGATATTATATGTAACTTTTTTCATAGTTATGTGGATTTTAAAATTGTGCCCTTGGAACAACCTCAGGGAATAATGAAAATGAAAATCACTTTCACCAGTAACTTGTAATCCACTCTCCACTGTAAAATCATCGATAGCATCTTCTAATAAATCTCTTGAGATCTTGAGAGCAGATTGGCTTTTCCACTTGGGGCAGATGTCGGCCAGACAGATAGGTTTTGCAGTGGTCCTTTGAAACCAGCAAACTTGTAACCAGAACTAGCGTGTTTTTCCAGGTCAGATGGCTGCTGTCAGAAGTCAGCTCAAATATCTCTATTAGCTTTAAGTCTTTAAAAAGTTAAAAGGTTTCACTTATTCTTATATATTTATCTAAGGATATTTTTCCTCCCCAGAATATGGAGGAAGTTGCAATTTGGTTTAATTTGCAAATGTAAGTTTGGATAATTTATCCATAATTTCAATTAAAAAAAAAAGACAGGAACAGTGTTCTATTATTTCCAGATCTCTGTGTCAAGGGATATCACAGTATGTTGACCTCATGTGAAGACATATAAATATGTAAGCTTTTCTTTTAGCATGATTAAATTCTGTTTAGGAGTCCTGCCATAATATTTGTGTTACTATTATTTTTAACAAGTAGAGATTAAGAAAGAAATCAGTTTCTAGTAACAAAGTTTGAGTCTGAGAAATAGAAGTACTTTTTTTTTTTAACTACCTTGAGTTCAAATCGCAAAGACATTCCCTAAATGGTCATGTGCCTGCTTTCATAGTAAACTGAGCTGTCTGTTGAGTTCTCTGAGATAATGTGATGGTGATATAAACCCACAAAAGAATAATGTCTTTTTCAAGGTACCTCTTTTTATGGTGACTAATAAAGACAGTACAATTAAAATGTTAACTGGAGTTCTGAGAAAGATTGTAGTGGAATGTATGGGCAGTTTTGTGCTTTCTTCTTAATTACCTTTGACTCCCCATGTAACAAATCCGGAGGAAATGCAGAGAAGACAGGGAATCTGTTAGAAGAATCTCAAAATGTCATGCTACTTGTACTTCCCAGAAGCACCAACAAGTGGCAACAATGCTTCCTTCCATGTGTTACATATTCTTTGTAAATATAGACATTATTTTCACACATAGTTCAGGGAAAAAAATATGTAAGAGAAAATGAAACTATCTTCCTAGTTCTTATTAAAGTCAGAGTACTGAATTGAAACAAGTCTTTTCTCCCTCCCCCTCCGTCTTCCATGATTCTTCAGGTGCCCACCGAAAGCCAGATGACAGTCAATAAGGACAGTGGGACCCAGTCCCTGCCTCCATGAAGCTTGTGTTGCACTGCAGATGCATGAGATGATAATATGCAGTGTGGAGAGTTCACGTGGGGCTGGAGGGATGGAGGCTGTAGAGAGGATGGGACAGGAGAGGGCAAGACCATGGGAATAAACCTACACTTAATTTTTTAGCAGGTGAGTTTTCAGAAAGGCTTTGCTGATATTAGTTTTCATGCTTTTTAAAAGTGAATGTTTATCCATCCCCAGAGATTTTAGGTACACTGGAAACCCCATATCATTCTGTGTTTGCAACATCAGACTCCCCTGCCTGCTGGGTGGCAGTTCTTTCATACTCTTGTGTCCAAATGGTGGGAGTCACTTCTTCCCAGATGGCGTTTCCCAAGACTGCAAGCTCCTTTTCCTGGACCCACCGTCTCAGGCAGGAACACTCAACAGCTACTGGGTTCTGTTCCCTGGATGAATTGGTTAGCGTCCTGTTGCTTTTATGTAACTTGAAAGACAGATCCAATTTCAGTGGTGTAAATAATTACATTGTCACTACTTGATGTTATGTTATCTCCAATAATGAAGGCTTGGGGGGGAAACTAGTTCCATTCAGTTCTAAGGAGAATGCTAGCTTAACATCAGTGTGACTACAGAATATGTAAGATTCTGGAACTGACTCATTAAAGTTAAACTGCATTTTTTGTGCTTTGATTAAACACAGTGAAGGGTGACAGTTTTAATAAAAATGTTAATTCTTTGGACATGGGTGGAGCGATGGGAAAAAAGTGAAAATTATTATATGGGTTGTTAAAAGAAAAGAAAAGAAAAGAAAAGGCTCATAAGTCCAGGGTCCTAAGAATTTTAAAAGTTGCTGAAACTTGTTGCATAATTATCTAAATTCTTGCCTCTACCCTACCAGGTTACCCCGTCATGGTAGTTTTGGGGACTGGAGACTCAGGAAGGGAGGTTGAGAGGATAAGGGAATGTAAGTTCTGTCACTGAATTATCCTGTTTTACTTCTTAGTTAGTTATTTAAATTGCCTAAGTCTTTCTCTGATATCTATCTTCTTTCGTTTGTGGAGGGATTTCCTTTCCAGCAACTAATATGTTCTTTCTGGATCATGTTGTTTATTATAAATGCCTAAAAACCACAAATCATTCCATGGCTATTTAGACATATGGGTAGTCTGAGCAGACTTGAAGCTCTCCTGCAACACTGTATTTCCCCTTTTTATCACATTTATATGAGTCTGTTGTAATGATTCTTTCCTGCTAAGGCTGGGTACCATGTGTCTTTCCTTGCTCACTCATACATCATAGAGCCTATAAGATCACTTGGCAATAATACATTTCTGTTTAATGAACAAATAACTGAATGAGAAAGTGATTGAATGTGTAACTAACGCGCGTGCACGCGCGCGCGCGCACACACACACACACACACAAACACACACACACACACAAGAGCTCAGGATAAGTACAGCCTTTAAGTGCCTGCAACTCATTATTGTGTTGTTGGGAAATTTTTTAATATTGTTTTTGCTTAAATCTAGTGGCTTCTACACAGAATCTCAGAGTTTCTCCTTTGCAAAATTTACATTGAGTAAATTAGACTTTTTGGGGGGGGGCATTATTATTAAAGAGTGTGGCAGATTTCATTTTCCAGTATATCTTATCCCTGTGTTTTGCTTACAGTGTGACATAGAGAGGTGAGTTCTGTATTCCCACCACTGAGTATGGATGGGCCAGCCTAGGGGACTCACTTCTAAGGGATAGGAGCACTAGAAGTAACTGAGCAAATTCTCTGAGACTAGGTCATGAAAGGTGAAACTGCCTCCACCTGGCTCTCTTCTCTCTCTGTTGAGACACTTGTTTTTGGAACTTGGCCACCATGCTGTGAGAAAGCCCAGGCAATGTGGCTAGGCCATAAGACAGTGTTCGAATCAGCACTCCTAGCAAAGGTCTCAGCCTACAGCCAATGTCCATGACTGAACATGTGACTGAAGGTGTCTACGGATGATTTCAGCCCCTTGGAGCCTTCCAGCCGAGGTCTCAGATGTCACAGAGCAGAGAAAAGCCATCCTGCCCTAGACTGAATCCCATGACCATATTAAATGGTTGTTTTGCCACCATATTTGGGGTAATTTTTTAATCCAGGCATATAATGGAATGGAGATTTAGCTTTCACTTTTGTTTTACTTGCTGAGATGATTTATTGAGATCTAATTCACATATCCTAAAACCCACCATCTTAAAATATACGTTTCAGTGGCTGTAGTATGTTCACAAGTTTGTATAGCCATCACCGTAATCAAATTTCATAACATTTTCATCACCCTAAAGAGAAACTCCATACTTGTTAGCAGCAGTCTCTCCTTTTTCTCCCTATCCCCCAGCCTGTGGCAACCATTAATCTATTTTTTTGTCTCTATGAATTTGCCTATTCTGGACATTTCATATAAATGGAATCATATAATATGTGTCTGGTTTTTATGTCTGGTTTCTTTCATTTTGCGTACTCTTTTCAAAGTTCATCCATGTTGTGTCATGCATCAGCCCTTCTTCATTCCTTTGAATAACATTCTGTTCTATGAATATGCAACATTTTGTTTATCCATTAATCTGTTGATGGACATTTGGGTTGTGTCTCCTTTCTGGCTGTTGCAAATAATGCTGCCATGAATATATATATATATATATGTGCAAGAAATCTTTGTTTGAAAATATGTTTGTTTGAAAATATGTTATCTTGGATATGTAAGAGGAATGGTAACTTTATGTTTAAATTTTTGAGGAGCTGTTAAATTGTTTTCCAGAATGGTTGTACTAATTTACATTCCCATCAGTCAATGTAAGTTTCTCCACATCTTCACCAATACTTGTTATTTTCTATTATTATTATTATTATTATTGTCATCCATGTGTATGTGAAGTGGTATCTCACTATGGTTTTGGTTTGCATTTCCCTAATTATTTAGAGAGGTTCAGCATCTTTTCATGTGCTTTTTAGCCATTTGTCCATCTTTTTTTTTTAAGATTTTATTTATTTATTTGAGGGAGAGAGAGCAAGAGTGGCAGCATGAGCTGGGGTGGAAGACAGAGAAGGGGTAGGGAGGGGAGGGGAGGGGCAGAGGGAGAGCAAGCAGCAGACTTCCTACTGGACACTGGGCTCAGGACCCTGAGATCCTGACCTGAGCCACAGGCAGATGCTTAACCAACTGAGCCACTCAGGCACGCCACCCGCCCCCCCTCAATTTGTCCATCTTCTTAAGAGAAATGTCTTTTTAAATCCTTTGCCCATTTTTAAGTTGGGTTGTCTTTTTATGTTGAGTTGTATAGGCATTTATATATTCTGGATATTAGATCCTTATTCAGATTTGCAATAATTTCTCCCATTCTGCGGATTGCATTTCACTTTTGAAAGTGTCCTTTGATACACAAAAGTTCTTAATGTTTGTAAAGACTGATTTATCTATTTTTCTTTGTTCTTTGGGTGTCAAATCTAAGAAATCATTGCCTAATCCAATATCATAAAGCTTTTCTGCTGTGTTTTCTTCTATAAGTTTTCTCTCTTACATTGAAGTCATTAATCCATTTTGAATTAATTTTTTTTATATAGTGTGAGTTTATGGTGTCCAAATTCATTCTTTTGCATGTGACATTCTGGTGGTCTCATCACCATTTGTTGAAAAGACTATACTTTCCCTGTTAAGTTATCTTGGCACTCTTATTGAAAATCTATCGACCAGAGGTTAAGGGTTTATTTTGGGACTCTCCATTCTGTTTCATTGATCTATACATCTGTCTATCTTTATCCAACTTTGTCCTTTCTTAACGTTGTGGCTATTTTGAAACCTTTGCATTTCCTTCTAAATCTTAGAATCAGCTTGTCAATTTCTGCAAAAAAAAAAAAAAGGAGAATTTTTATAAGAATTGCATTGAAACTGTAGATTAGTTTGGAAAGTACTGCCATCTTAACAATATCATCTTCCAATCTATATGCTTAGAGCACATTTCTATTTATTCAGGTATTTTTAAAAAACATTTACTTATTTATTATTTGTCAGAGAAAGAGAGAGAGAGAAAGAGAGAAAGCACAAACAGGGAGAATGGCAGGCAGAGGGAGAAACAGCGTGCCCAGTGAGCAAGGAGCCTGATGTGGGACTTGATCCGAGGACCCTGGGATCATGACCTGAGCCAAAGGCACTTAACTAACAGACTGAGCCACCCATGTGTCTCTATTCAGGTCTTCTAAAAAATTTTTAAGCAATGTTTTGTAGCTTTCAGTGTACAAATCTTGAACTTTATAGGCTAAATTTATTCCTAAGTATTTTATCATTTTTGAGGCTATTGTGAATGGAATTGTTTTATTAATTTCATTTTTGGATAATTTCTACCAGTATATAGAAATGCAACTAATTTTTATACATTGATCTGTAACCTGTAAACTTGGTGAACCTGCTGACTAACATTTTCTTTTGTGAATTGCTTAGAATTGTTTATACATAAGATGATGTCATCTTCAAATAGAGTCTTTTACTTCTTCCATTTTAATCTGGATGTATTTGATTTCATTTTCTTGTCTAATTGCCCAGCTAGAACTTCTAGTACAGGATCAATTAAAAATGGTGAAAGCAGTCACTTCATCTTGTTCTCAATCTTAGGGAAGGAGGGCCTTCAGTTATTCATCATTAAGTATAATATTAGAAGCGATTTTTCACAGATGGGCTTTGTCAAATTAAGGAAGTTCCCTTCTATTCCTAATTTGTTGAGTGCTTATGTCATGAAAAGGTGTGGGATTTTGTCTAATACTTTTTTCTGTCTATTGAGATAATCATGTATTTTTTTGCCTTCATTCTATTAATGTGGTGTATTACAATGATTGATTTTCATATGTTGAACCTTGTATTCCTGGGATAAATCCCATCGGGTCATGTTCTATAATCCTTTTTATATGCTGCTGTATTTGGTTTCCCAGTGTTTTATTGAGGCTTTTTATATTTACATTCATAAGTTATACTGATCTCTAGTTTTCTTATATCTTTGTGTGGTTTTGGTATTGAGATGATACTGGTCTCATAGCATGACTTAGGAACTCTTCCCTCCTATTTTGGGGAAAGTTTGAGAAGGATTAGAAAATAATGTTTGACTCTAGGTGCCTTAAAGTGTTGTTAGAAAAAACAAAACCAAAGTGGTATATAAGCTATGTATATCTGTTTCCTGTGGAAGCTGTAACAAATGACCATAACTTGGGAGGCTTAAAAAAAAAAAAGTATTCTCTTACACAAATCAACCTGCTGGTAGGGCTGCACAACCTCTGGCGGACTCTAGGGGAGAATCCATGCCTTGCCTCTGATGGCTGTTGGCATTCCTGATGTGGGGCTGCCTCACTCCAGTCTTTGCCTCTGTGATCACATTGCCACCTCTTCTGTTTGTCTCAAATCTCCTTCTGCCTTTCTCTTATAAGGACATTTGTCATTGGATTTAGCAACTGAATGAATATTCCAGGATGATATCTTCATCTGAAGATCCTTAATTTAGTTATATCTGCAAAGACTCTTTTTCCACATAGCATTTACAGATTCTAGGAATTAGGACATGGACAGACCTTTTGAGGGGTGACCATTCAACTCACTACACTATTTAAGAGTATTTTGGGAACTGTAAAATGATATTATATATAATGATATCATTATAATATATAGGATATTAATATAATATGATAACTGTGAACATGCAAATGTGTGGATTTTCTATTAAAGAAAGATTCCAAAGTAATTAATATGGATAGTATTATAAATATTTCTAAAATTATTCTATTTCTTTTTTGACTTTTCTGTCCCTTTTTATTTCCCCGCTCACATCTTCAGTCCCTCATAATATAGTTGGGAATCAATTGAGTGTTTAATTCTTCATTTTCTTCTTATTCAAATCAATTTTTTAACATTTGTTTATTTTTGTAATTCAAGAACAATACAGTCTAATTATTTTTTTTAAATCAAGCATTACAGAAGTGTATATAGTAAAAAGCAAAAGTCTGTCCTTTGACCAGCACATACATTACCTTCCCCACCTCTTAACCATGATGCTAACACTTGATCCAGTGTGCTTCTGGAGGAAGCCAGTTTGGTCAATATCCTTCCAGGCCTTCACAACTTTTCTGTCTTAGTCATTCATGTAAATGGTTATATAGTGCTCCAGCATGTGGATAAACCCATGTTTAAATATTTTATTGTGATGGGCATTTAAATTATAGTCAGTTTAATAAGATTAATCATCTCTAATATAGATTTGGTCAATGTTTTTTTTTTCTTTTTCTGTGACTAACAGAAGATTGTATACTTTGTCCAGTGTTCTACTGGGTTGTTTCATTTTTCTTATGGATTGATGTCTTTGAATTGGGGATATAAATTTACAGAGAAATACAGTATAAATTCTAAATTTAAGTTCTAATTCTGTCACTATTTCTGCACACTGCTTTCCTATTAAGTTTGAGAATAAAAATTTAGAAGTACTTTCAACTTAAAAAAAAGAAAAGAAAAGAAGTACTTTCAACTTAATTATGACCTCTTTAATGAACGACACACTACTATGTAGGTGTATCAATATACGTTTGTCATTGTGATAGATGAAATATCTATTCTGGATACCTTGATAATTTACCTCATCACAAATAATGTAAAGAGGCAGTTTCATGAAGTAATTAATAGCACAGTCTTTGGTAGCAGATGAACCTGAGTGTTCTCCTGAGTCCTGTGGTCTTGAGCAAGTTATTGTATCTCTTAAACATTTTTATTTTGCTGCCTCTAAAATGGGTGTAATTATCAATTTCAAGAGGTGGTTATGGGTATTCGATGAGGTGAACTGTGAATGGAATTGTGCATAGTGCAGAGCACATAGCATGGATGTAAAAATGGTAGCTACTGTAGTATTGTAATTGGTAAATGGTGATAATAAAATCTGCAGAGTTGGCTATAATTTTCAGTTTTCAAAGAGCACAGTTCACAGTTGTCTCTCTGTTCATCTAATCTCAGAAAAGGAGATTTGAATCTTCAAGTCTGGAATTGGATCTGCAATTTAAATCTTCAAGTCCAAATCAGCTCTATCTCGTGACTGTAGTCTACTTCAGTCATATTTGTATCTAACTTGATGATCCCCGGAAAGAAATATTCTTGTTACTAGGTTGGTACCAAATCCTGTCCCGGTCTCTTGCGCTGATGGTTAGACTAAAGCCATGATCCAGTACCCAACTGGCTAGGTAGCAATCCCCAAGCGTTACCAAGGATAGTCTAGGAGATTTCAATTCAGGACGTGAAGGAAGAGCTTGGGAATCTGGTATTTTTAAAAAGCTCTGTAACTGATTCTGGTGAGCAGTTCCTTTTGGAAACCACTGTGATAAATTAGCAGGCTGAACCTCTCTCCTCCCAGTGTATACTCTTTTCTCCTTCCTGTTGCAGTACCTGACTGCTAAACCTGATTAGTGGAGGTAAGCCCAGGAAATTAAAAGTACTGCCATGGGAAGCAGCCTGAAAGGAAAACCAAGAGAGCACTTGTCCCTATCCATCTTTTATTCCCTTCTCATTAGGATTTTATTCCCCAACAAACTGTGTTCAGTAAGTCCTTTCTGACCTTTAAAAAAATAGAATAACTTTTTCTTCTCTTTGGCAGTGATATGTATGGAAGAATAGATAAGGGAGAAGAGCTCCAAACTTTTTAGGGGTTTTTTTTTTTTTTTTTAAAGATTTTATTTGTTTATTCACCAGAGAGACAGAGAAGAGAGAAAGAGCGAGCACAAGTAGGGGTAACAGCAGTCAGAGGGAGAAGGAGGCTCTCTGCCGAGCAAGGAGCTCAATAGTGGGGCTTGATCCCAGGACCCCGAGATCATGACCTGAGCCGAAGGCAGAGGCTTAATGGACTGAGCCACCCAGGCGTCCCTTCTGAGGGGTTTTGTTAAACTACCCAGTTTAACAAAGTGCATAGCCTGTGATCCAATTTAGGAAAATGAAACAGAATTAAACTAAAATCTCTCCCTCATCTGTGCACGTGCACAGAGAAAACAGTCCCCACTCGGAACAGTCCAGTCTTACTGGGCCTGTGAAGTCTTACGTGCTTATCTAAGGCTGACTTATTCTCAGGCTGCTGCCAGGGATTTAGCATTTGGAACCACGATGGGAACCACACCTATGACCACTGTGGGACAAATCTTGGCCAGAGAATGACACTGGAAATTGTGACTGATTAGTCAGATAAAGCATTTAAGGTAACGTAGAGCTTCCTCTGGAGGAGACACTGATAGAGGGACTTGACGTATATTAACTCATTTAATTTTCGTAATAACATATAAGATAGGTCAACTGGATGTCATTTTGAAATCTGTGAAAGTTATGGGAACTAAGAGAAGAGAAATATATGAAAAGAATACAGAAGTCCATTAAGATCAAATATTTTGAAAACATAATGCATATAATGAACCATATCTTAAAATTTTCTCATTAGCTTTCTGAAAAGTACTTAAGTACCTGAGGAGGTTCTTCAGTCAGATAAATGAAGCACTTAGAAAGAAGTAGAATTTTAAAAGAAGAAGAAGGAGGAGGAGGAGGAGGAGGAGAAGAAGAAGTTGTTTAATTTTTAGATATAGATGGAAGGGAGGAAAAATAATTTTCCTTCTACCCTACTAGGTTCTTGGGTAAAACCCCTTTAATAAAAAGATTAACAGGAGAAAAACAAGCAAAAATGTTATAATTTATATGCCTCCTCAATACAGGGGAGATACCCAGGGAAAATAATTAACTACCTGAAATGATCTAAACCACCACCTTAAATATTGTCTCCAGTTAAAGTCAAAAGACATTGGAGGCAGGTGGGTGGACAAGGCCGGTTCTCGGAGGTTATCAGGAAAAACATAATAAACAATCATATAGTTATTATGCAGATTTAAGGCTTAATGCCTTTTGCATTGATAAGAGTTTCTGGAGAATCAACCTTCTGTCCAGTATAGAGAGGAAGAGATACCCTTACAATTGGAGATTTCCCTTTCAAATGTAAATGTTTCTTACAAACTCGATGGAAAGTTGTTTCTTAAAAATAGCCAGTTTAAAATAATCCATATGCCAAAGAGGCATACTTTGGGATGGTGTATTCTGCTTCTCTTCACAGATTTGAAGATGTTTAGTTAAGTTTTTAATGGAGACCAAACATTGTTTAAAGACCCCATAAAATTGTTTAAATTCGCTAAATTGTGAGTAGAATGTTTTGTGTAAAAATGTATTCATAGCCTTAATTAATCAAGCAATGGCATCGAAAACCAAAGAAAACCTCTGAATAAATTTTCTGTTTTATAAACTACATTCTTGGGCGTCCAAAACCTCACATTTAACAAAAGTGGGAAAGACATAAAACTGTGATGAAGTACCAAAGCTCCTAACCTCTTTCCCTTGAGGAAATGTTGTAGGAAGAATGTTTTACGCAATCAGTGAAGAAAAGCAAATAAATGTCACTTACATGGAGTGTTACAATAGCCACCCCGCCTTCCACCCAGCTTGAACTGGCAGAGCCTGGCCTCTTGCTTCCCCAGAGCCTAGAGACTTCTTACCTTTGTCGTTACTGGTTTGTTGTTACTTCTTACTTTTTGTTACTGGTCTGTGGTGGCACTCAAGTCAATTTGTCTCTCAAGCCTAAAACCACTCCTTAGTATTTGGTACTCCAAATGTAAGGACCTATTTAGCCAGAGCACTTCCATCCGTTAAACAATAACCTTGTTGCTTAACCCTTAAACTGTCCCTGCTCCCCTTCCCCCAGGGGACTTACTTAAAAACAAGTCCCCAGAAACCAGTCCCAGGTAACAAAGCCCAAATACAAGGGTGGGTCAGGCCAGGTAGAGACATCCGATCAGTAGGGGGGCGCATACTGTCTCCCTAGTTACCAAGGAGTATGGGCCCCACCCTTTTTTTTTTTTTTAAGATTTTTATTTATTTATTTGACAGAGAGAGATCACAAGTAGACAGAGAGGCAGGCAGAGAGAGAGAGAGAGAGAGGGAAGCAGGCTCCCTGCTGAGCAGAGAGCCCGATGTGGGACTCGATCCCAGGACCCTGAGATCATGACCTGAGCCAAAGGCAGCGGCTTAACCCACTGAGCCACCCAGGTGCCCCTGGGCCCCACCCTTTGGGAGCCTTTTGGGCACCAAATCTGACCAAGGTGATAGGTTAGGTCAAATGTCTACTATAGGGTAAATTGTAATTCAATTGGTCACTTATGTGTGACCTAGCATGACTGTGGAGCTTCCTCTGTGTGTTACAATCTCATTGGCCACCTGTGAGTGACCAGGCCCAACCACATAGCCTTTGCCCTTAAAAGCTAGTCTGCGAAACAGAGAGAGGTCGCCCTCTCTGTAAGAGGTGCGGCCCCAAACGTTCGGTTTGATTCTTGATGCTTGGCGTGAAATAAAGCTTTGCTTGACCTTTGCTTTGTTTCAGTCTCACTCCTTTAATCATGGCCCCATTATTGGGGGACCTAACACAAATCTTACACAAAATGTGCTTAAAGCCCACAAACTTATAATCAAGTATTGCAGTAGAAGTATACTATGCAGGGGTACCTGGGTGGCTCAGTGGGTTAATTAAGCCTCTGCCTTCAGCTCAGGTCATGATCCCAGGGTTCTGGGAATGAGCCCCACATCAGGCTCTCTGCTCAGCCGGGAGCCTGCTTCCACCTCTCTCTCTCTGTCTGCCTCTCTGCCTACTTGTGATCTCTGCCTGTCAAATAAATAAATAAAGTCTTAAAAAAAAAAGTATATTATGCAGGTTTTTGAAATTCTAGTGCAAAGTTTAAAAAAAAAACCCTTAAGTAACAGAAGTAAGTGCAGTTACAAAGATTGCATTTCCCTTATCCTTATAAAAACACACATACACATAAGACTAATTTTTAAAACATGAACTGTGAATATTTTCACCTTTTTTTATAAGTGTATTTTTTATAAGATTTTATTTATTTATTTGACAGAGAGAGACTGAAGAGGGAGAGGGAGAAGCAGACTCCCCACTGAGCAGGGGCCCGATATAGGACTTGATCCCAGACACCAGGATCATGACCCGAGCCGAAGGCAGACACTTAATGGCTGAGCACCCAGATGCCCTATTTTCATTTTTTAAATTCAGTTGTGCCTTGTGGAAGAAAGGATGTTCATGACTACTAACATGGAGGCTATAGTGTTTGCAGACCAGCTTTCACATTATGACCAGGTCAGTGTATTAAATTGCAATTTTCTTGTAGGAAACATGGTCAAATATGGGCAATTTAATATGGTTCAATCTACTAAGTAATCTCATGCTTACTAGTATCTCTAAAAAGAAATGTCAAAATTGTTATAATTAATTAGTTTTCAAGCCAAATTTGTAGTTCTAGATTATCTTTAGAGAACTTTTTCTAAGAGAGGGAGAGAAGCAGAGGAAGAGAGAAAGAAGGCGAAGGAGAGAGAGAGAATCTTAAGCAGAATTCATACTCAGGACTAAGCCTGATGCAGGTCTCAATCTCACAACCTTGAGATCATGACCTGAGCCTAAATCAAGAGTTGGGTGCTTAACTGACTGAGCCACACAAGTGCCCTAAAGAACATTTGAAGTTGCACGAGATTTACTGTTACAATTGGGAGATTAAAATGGCAGGATGACATCTTCTGGAAGCTTATATGGCCCAAGAAATCAAATTTAAAAAATTGCTCTTCCATTTATTCATTGTAAACTTGTAAGTATGTCTCTCTATTAATTAGGGTTAGATATAGCTGTGAGTGTCAGAAAATCCAAATTAACAGTGGCTTAAACAAAATAAAGCTTTATTGCGTTCCCATAAAATGAAGTACAGGGCTAAGAGTGCAGGGCTGTGGAATGGCTCCACCATCGTCAGGAACCATGGCTTCTTTGACATCGTCATTCTGCCACCCGCAGTATATGGTTACCAACTCACGAGCCAAGAAGGCTCCTTGAACTCTAGGCATCAATAGATGGAAGGAGGAAGAGGAAGGAGGAAGGTATGCCCACTGACTTTACAGAATAGGCGCGCATCCTACTGTGTTTATATCTCGCTGGCCAGTGTTCATATGCTGCACTATGCTTCAGTCTGGGAGGTAGAATCTTTATTCTGGGCAGTCATGTACCCGGCTAAAATTAAAAAGTTCTATTAAGGATGAAGATACTATATTGGCAGGCATAACAGGCTTTTAGGTTTAGGTTCATAGATGCGTTTCATGAGAATATTCAGTCTCCTGCAGTCTGTCAAATTTTGTAAAGAAAAAGATATACAGCTTTTGACAGATTCCCAAGTTCCCCACCATGCAAAAATGTTTAAGAATCAATGTCTCACATATAATTTTAAGTCCTACCCAGTTTTAAATAAATAACATACAAGTGATGTCTATTTCTCATTATTATGCCTTACAAACTGTGTTACTGTCAATAGTAAATACACCTAAGTTCATATTAAGTACAAAAAGTATCATATGAAAGATATAAAGCAGAATTTAAAAAAAAATTTAAGTCTGGGAAGTGAAGAAATATCTCTAACCCTTGGAAGAATATGTAAAGAAAAGGTGAATTGTTTGTTTCTTGCTTATCAACTGTTATGAGAGTGGAGCTGCTTTTTGTCTCTTACAATTTGTAACCTTGGATTTTAACTGAATATTTAGTCATCAAGGAAAAACAAATTAAAAGAACAAAGCACTATTTACTTACTTTTTAAATCAACAAAATAAAGGAAAACAGTAACAACTCTACTATCTCACGGCAGAACATAAGATCATTTTGCAAGACGGTTTGAGAATATGTATAACATAGACAAATATTTTGATTAAGAGGATTTGTCCCATGGAATTAATGCAAAAAATATATAGAAGAATATATTCATTACAGCATTTATTTGTTTATTAGCAGTTTCAAATTGTAAACTACCCAAATATCCAACTATAGAAAAATATTTATGCAAATCATCATATACCAGCAAAGGAAGCATCTGTAACTCTTCCAAGTGACAATTATGACACTTTTGTGAACAGCATTGGAAATTATCACATTCTATTAAGTTAAAAAGACACAATAGAGAATTATACCCAAAAACCTAACCGTTGACCCTTGAAAAAACACGAGGGTTAGGAATGCTGACCCCCGTGCGGTCGAAAATCCATATATAACCACTGACTCTCCAAAAACTTAACTACCTATAGCCTCCTGTTGACCAGAAGCCCTACCAATAACATTAAAAATCAATTAACAGTATTACATACTGTATTCTTACAATAAAGTAAGCCAGAAAAAAATGTTATTTTAAAAACCACAAAGAAGAGAAAATACATTTACAGTTCTATACTGTAAAAAATCTACATGTCATTAGAGCTGGAGGGTTTGAACCCATGTTGTCCAAAGGTCAGCCGTATAAACAATAGCTATATAGTAACATACCGAAGTGAAAGGTTACATTAAATTTTTTCTCTACATTTTAATTTAATGGAGTAGAGTATCTTTAAAATTGATTGGATTAGATACACACATACTTTCAGACCGCTAATGGAGGATCACTAAATGTGCACCAGATGTGTCTTCAAGGAATCTTACATAGTTTCATATAATATCTGTACAACAAATAAAACTACATCAAAGGGAGCATTGGGCAACCTAGTTGAACTGGGTTCACAGAATGCCATGAGGTAGATTAACTTCAGTGTTCTAGTCTGTTGCAGAAGTCTTAATCCTATGATATTCTAGGCAGGTGTTCTGGAATTCATCCATGTTTGGATTATCATTTTGTACTCTGACCCTCTCCACCCTTCCCATATGATATTACTCAAATCAAAGTGTTGATAATAAGTCCTTTAATTATTATGATTATTAAGGCTTTTGATTGAAATATTTTTTCAGTGAAAAAACTTTTTTTATTCCAACGTTATAGGTAATGCCACTGTTATTTTAGTCAAGCCTGGTTTTAGTTGAAGCTGGAGGCTGTGTGATCAGGAATGTTAGAAAATGAAAAGAAAGTGCAAAATCTTTGACTCCAAAAGAATAGTAACGCTGTGATGAAGAGGCTCCAGATATCAATTTAAGTTTCTTAAACAGAAGAAAAACACACGAAACATTTTTTCATGTATATATAGTCATAATAGCCCTTTCTATGTTTGCCCATCATTCTGACAGTCACTCCCCCCCATTTTTTTTTTATTGTGGTAAAATACATATAAACATACAATTTGTCTTCTTTACCATTTTTAAGTGTACAGATTAGTGGTACCAAGGAACTTCATTTCTACATACACATTAAGAAACTGCACTGGGAAGATTTCCTATGACCTTAATACCTCGATAATTTACTCAGCAATTGGTTTAAACTAGAGAGGGATGTCAAAAGGAATAAATCTATAAGTTCCCAAATATTGGAATGGCATTTCCCTCCTTTCATGTTGTAAACTTTCCAGAAAGTTTTCTCCAATTCTTTATTCAAACTACTAGGCGAATCTCCCAGGAGCAGTCATCCCAACTATCACTAACCCTTTCCACAAGAGTAAAGGCAGAGTTGAACCTTTTTAAACCACGTCATTTAATATTTATGTGCCAACAATGTGCCAAACATTGTGTTAAGAGCTTTTGTACACAAAACCGCAATTACAGCAGGAGCCCTCTGATGGAGGCGGTACCACTCATATTTTACAGAGGAATCGGAACCTCTGAGATTGAGGAGGCTTGGCCCGGGCATGGTGGGACTAGATCACAGTCCCGGTCTTTGGTCTCCACATCTAGGGCTGGTTCTGCCCACCCCAGCTGCCACCCCACCTGCCTGCAGCATCTCTCAAACAGATCCACATCGGCTGACTCCCAAAATGCCACACAAAGGAGAATATTCCAGATGTCACTTTTTATCTCTTCTTCACTTTTAATTTTTGGCATTTGTCACTTAAAAAAAGGCAACCCTGGGGTTTGGATGTGGTTCCGTCTTCATTTTTATAGTTTAGACATAATTCTTTTCTGGATCATATCTTTGGTTCTAGGAGACTTTTTTCCCTCTTACTTGATTGTGGGTTTGCTTAGCTGAAGAGCCGGTCTGTAGTAGATAGGTGTAGGTGTAGCATATAGAGAATAGGTATCTGTGTCTGTATTCATATCTCTAGATCTATACTGAGACTGGTCTAGATGCAGGTATACAGGGTGAAAATGGTAGAGTACTGATAAAGGGCCCAGGCGCCCACACTTAGACTGCAGTTCCTCGGATTCTAAAAAGATCAAACTCCTAGGTCTATGAGGATTCTTGAGGATCTTAAATTAGTTGAAGAAAACTGGAGTTTTCAATAGTTCAGTATGCATATAAACACACACACACACACACACGCTTTGCTATCAGGGACCCTTAGCATATGGATCATTCAGAATAACTGACACTTGTAGTGAGCTAAGGGTTGGCTGTTTTTAAAAATAGCTTTTCTCTCCCTTCCCTTCCCCTTCCCCTTCCCTTTCTCTTTCCCTTCTCTTCCCTTCCCTTTTCACCATTTTGGACAAAAGTCTAGAATATGCTGCATATTCCTTGTGATTTTTTTTAAGAGACTGTGGTATGTCTGTCGGTGAGCTAAACATACCTCCTGCTCACTCATTTAATCCTCACTCCCAACCCATGAGGTAGGTACTATCACCATCATTTGACAAAAGAACCCAAGGCCTAAAGAAATTGAGAAACTTGGTCAAGTTCTCATAAGTAGTAGGGGGTAGTGAAGCCAGAAACCCCGGTCCTTTGACAATCTTACCCAAACTTGTTCAGTCACCTCATTGAACTGTCTCTTTGAATAATCTGTTTTGTTTTGTTTTGTTTTGTGATGATTCTGCCTTCTAAAATTCAATACTGAATTGAACTACATCATAATTGAATGGGACCATCTGGCCCAAGAATACAGTGCTACAATAACATAGTATCTGTAACACATGCATTGTAGTAGTAGTCTCGAGCCACTGAATCATCACAAGGGGAGCCTGGGTGGTACAGTCAGTTAAGTGACTGACTTGGTTTCGGCTCAGGCCGTGTTTTCAGGGTCATGAGATTGAGCCCCCCCTTCGGAGGGCTCTCTGTTGAGCCTCACTTCGGGCTCTACACTCAACATGGAGTTTGCTTCAGATTCTGTCTTCTTTTCCTCTGCTTCCCCCTCATACTAGCCCCCACAAATAATAGCCCCAAATAAATAAATAAATAAATCTTTATTTTTTATTTTTATTTATAAATAAGGCAGCTGGTAGAGGGAGAACGAGACTGCCCACTGAGCAAGGAGCCTGACATGGGACTCAATCCCAGGATCCTGGGATCATGAACTGAGCCGAAGGCAGACACTTAACCAACTGAGCCACCCAGGTGCCCCAATAAATAAATCTTTTTTTTTTTTCAAGATTTTATTTATTTATTTGACAGCCAGAGATCACAAGTAGGCAGAGAGGCAGGAAGAGATAGAGGGAACCAGGCTCCCCGCTGAGCAGAGAGCCCAATGTGGGGCTTGATCCCAGGACCCTGGGATCATGACCTGAGCCAAAGGCAGAGGCTTTAACCCACTGATGCACCCAGGTGCCCCCCCCAATAAATAAATCTTTAAAGAAACAAAACAAACAACCAAAAAAAAAAAAAACCCACAAAGTGTCACCATTTATACTTATAATTCAATGGTCCATGACTATAACCCTATGGGTTTCATGACAATTTTTTCCTTTTGTATGTCCTCTTTCACTGAGTAGGTAGCCTTTTGTGGTCAAAACATGTGGTTACAGAGTGAGAAGTATTCAGTTCCAGCTCTGACACGCAAGAGCAGTGGGATCTCCTTTTCTTCATCTGTAAAATGGGTGTGTATTGCCTACTCTGAAGAGGATGAAAGGAGACCAAGTAGCTAAGTATCTAACATGGTGACTGGCTGCAGTCAGTTCTCAACCAATGGCATTCTATTATTATAGCATATCACTGCTGTCAGGTGGTTAACCATAATTTCTCGCTGCTATCAGTGTTCCTGTTATATCTGGCTCTTGCACTAATTTGTAGAGTCTAATCTGCTTGGGCTTTGAAAACAGTTCCTGTATTGGTAACATAGCAAACTGGACTTGTGCAAGATATTGGCACTGAGAAGAGGGTGCAAAGTCAAGCCAGGAACAAAACAGGAGTGGAAATGCTGAGAAAACATGGACAACATTCCAAAGCCACAGTGCATGTATTTGAAACAGAATCAGAGATGTGACTGGGGCCAGATATTGGGGTAGCACAAGAGATACCAATGGGAGAGCCAATCTCCGCGGCTCCGTCTGAGGTCACAGGCTGACAGGAGCCAAGCAGAAGATAAAGCACAGGGGCTTGGGGAAGACAGGCCTGACTTGGAGTACTTGTAGCCAGCCGTTGTTTGTGCTAATGCTCCTTTCGAAGGCCTGGAGCTTTTCCACAAGGACACTTGGATCTTTTTTATAGGTGCAACTCTCCAAGAGGAGCATCTCTTAATCATAATGTAAATTTTGTAGTTTCAAAGTTAAGGTGCGTAGATACTGAGTGAAGGTTTAGAGAATATTTCTTTAAATAATGAGTAGGAATTTCAATGTGCACATTTTGTTTGACTGACATAGAGCTCTTATTTACCAGTAGGATTTTGACTAAGTAATAGATTGATGAATTTTCTTGACCCTGTTGCTGTATGCATAGGGTTGCCAGGCAAGGTATAGGATACCCAGATAAATTTTAAGTTCAGATAAACAATGAACAATTTTTTAGAATAAATATGTTCCAAATACTGCATAGGACATACCTATGCTAAGAAATTATTCATTATTTATGTCGGATTAAAATTTAATCGGGTATCTTTGTTTTTGCTCAACCTGAAAACCATGTATACAACTGATTATAGTACCATGAATGGTAGTTAATAATTATGGAGAACTTCCAGAAACGGTGATATATTTTAATGTACACCATTTTACCTCTTACAACAACTGATAAATTAGATACACCTATTGTTCTCTAAACAGATGGTTACCAGAGGGGAGGTGGGAGGGGAGATGGGTGAAGTAGGTGATGGGAATGAAGGAGGGCGCTCACTGTGATGAGCACTGGGCTGATGTATGGAAGTGTTGAATGCCTATATTATACACCTGAAACTAACTGGAGTTTAAAGAAAAACCTAAAAAAACAAAAACAAAAATCCAAAACTATTGTTCTCCTATTACCAGTTTTTTTTTTTTTTAAAGATTTTTATTTAGTTGACAGAGATCACAAGTAGGCAGAGAGGCAGGCAGAGACAGAGGAGGAAGCAGGCTCCCCGCCGAGCAGAGAGCCCGATGTGGGGCTCAATCCCAGAACCCTGGGATCATGACCTGAGCTGAGGCCGAGGCCTTAACCCACTGAGCCACCCAGGTGCCCCCGCCTATTACCAGTTTTAAAACTAAGGCTTGAAAGATTCATTTTTAAAACTAAGGCTTGAAAGATTCATTTCTAAAAGTCTGCAAATGGCAGAGCTAGAACTCAAACTTCTGTCTGACTTCAAGGCCTTATCTAACACACATATCTTTTTATTAATTTAAATACACACATATAATCTGAGTCTGTGGCTCAGGCAAATCCACGTGTCCTGGCCTTTTGTAATATTTCGGTATTTGGATGCTGGCTACAATCATTATAAGTTAGCCCTAGGATATATTCCTAAAATGCAGCCTTTTCATGTCTATGTTTTCTTTAATCAAAAGGGAGAGCCCATTTCTGCCTGTTCAGGTTCAGACAGGTGTGTGTTACTGCGCTTTTGCAGCCGCCGTTGGCCTTCCTATAGTCGGAGACCACGTTCAGGTGACTCAAACGAAGTCTTCTCATCCCTCTGTGCCGATGGGCCTGCAATACCTTCTATCAGCAATTTCACTTTCTCATTCATTTTTGTGACTTCCCTGGCCTTGGAAATTCTGCTGGGCAAATATAAATTTAATGTGGGTGGATTGGCCACTTTCCAGGAACTAATTGTTGGCAATTCTCCCTTGCCATTAAATATTAAGTACTACAAGTAGGTGAAGCTAATAAAACCACTTAAGAAAATGGATGTCGTGTTATCATACCCAGTGATGGATGTCTAAAGCTATGTTGGGGCCGCAGGCTTCCATGTGTTTTGGAGTTTGGGGATTTTTGCCCATTTACCACCACTAACCTTATTTAAATTGTTACTTAATCACTGGAAACTGAACTGCCACAATCTTCATTGATTTTTGGAGCGTGCATTATCAAGGACTGGAATTAAAAACTGTAATTTATGTCCCCATCAATTCTTCTGTTATTATTGATTTCTATTGGGAAAACAGTCTGGAGGCATTTACTATTAACATGGCTAAAGCAATTATATAAAAGTCTTTCAAATAATGTCCAGCAAATATATTGTTTGTTGCATTTAACATTAAGGATTTATGGCAATTCAGGACCTCATTATCATTAAATGAGATATCATTATCCCAGGAGATGCCATAGGGAAATATTAGTTTTAAAATACTTTTTAAAAAGTGGTGTTAGCTAATTCCTCTAAAAAAAAAAAAAAAAGCAGTGGAAAAACTTAACTTTACTAAAAAAAAGCCTGTGCCTTTTGATATATTATATGATATATTTATGAGTGTTACATATTATGAGTACAAATGAGTATTCAGGTCTGTTCATACCAAACCAATCTGTATTTCATTTATCATTTTATAGCTATTTGCCTATCTTTAAATATACCACAAGAGAAAAATCAGGATTTTCCTTTTTGAGCTCTAGTTTCATATTTAAAAATATATGTACTGAAACATATTATTTTCAACTAATTAAGTCTTGTATAGAAACACTCAAGTGATTCACTGGGTTTTTCACTTTTTGTCTGGCTCTTTGGGTTTTATGACTCTACAGGCACAGCTTGCATTTACTGTGATAAACTTTGGCAAGAAGCAACTATCCCTCATGTGACATCAAAGTGTTTGAAGGGAAATGAGTGTACGGGTTCCTTTGAAGCAAAAACCAGACTGGACCTGAAACGGCGATTGGGAAATCTTCAAAACGAGCCCTCAAAGTATAGAAGCTGGGATTTCATGATAAAAGAAAAATAATTTCTCAAATTCTTCCGGTACCAAGTAAATAAAAGCATCTTGAAACCGGTAGGCATGATTATCATCAAACATCATAGAGCCGTTTACAAGCTTCTCCGAGGTCATCACTTGCATTCTCAAATTCTTCGGGTACCAAGTAAATAAAAGCATCTTGAAACCGGTAGGCATGATTATCATCAAACATCATAGAGCAGTTTACAAGTTTCTCCGAAGTCATCACTTGCATTCTTTTTAAGGTGCGGTTTTTAAACTTGCAAGACAATGGTGTTTGTATAGGAAGCACATGACATGAAATTTCATCAGGTTAACTTGACACAATCCACTACAAAGTAACACTTTTTCATGATCAGTGTTAAAAGAGTGTAAAGAAAAAAAACTACTAATGGGTGGCAACATCAGAAAACTGAGGATTAAAAAAAAGGAACCGCAGTTACAAGTCCCTGGCAGGGTCCGAGTAGTGTTAGTGTGTTCTGAGAGCTTACTGTCTTTTCTAACTCCCCTGTCTTCTGTTTTAAACAATGCCATAGTAAAATTGCAAATTGAGGGAATGTATTGCCTGCCATGAGCTTTTTTTTTTGATGCATTATTTTTTTTCAAGTTTTTATTTAAATTCCAGTTAGTTAACATAGAGTGTAACGTTAGTTTCAGGGAATGAAATTTTTTTTAATGAATAGGCATGAACTCACAAAGTGTGTTTTATTTCACCCACAAACTGTATATGAAGAGGGTAAATACTTATATATCTTTAATCCTAAATATTTTTATCGTCTTTCTGTGTTCATGCAGTTAGAGTAAATTTTCTCTAAGATGGCCATTAGAAAATCTTTTAAAAAATCTCTTATTGTGGGAAATTTCAAATATATGCACAAGGAAAAAATTGTATAATGAACCCAGTATCCTCTTGGTCAGCTTGACCACTTGTCAGTATGTTACTGATCGTTTCCTCTGTCATGGTCAATACTCATCTTCTCTCCACCTCCATTATGTTCGGTCCTTGAAATTATATTGTTTCTTCTGTAAACATTTCATTTCTTTAATAATTCGATTATCACACTATAAAAATAGAATTAATTTGCTAGGATTGTCCAATGTCTAATTCACATTTCCTTTTTTTTTTTTTCCAGTTTGTTTATTTGAAATAGGACCAAATAAAGTCCATATACTGTGTTGTGTTAGTATGTCTTTTTAGTTTCCCAAGTGTATTTTCTGGCATAAAAATGGTCATGCACATATATTTTTATACAGTGACCTTTGCCTTACTCTTAAGGTAGTTAAAATGAAATACAATTTTTTAATTAATATTTTATCTCTGTAATACCAAGTAAAACAGTAAGTTGAATGGTCAGTTTTATATCTGAGCCTAAGGATCATTTGCTTAAAAAAAAATTCAGGTTTATTTATTTCCTCTTTGTTCAAATATTTTCTTATGATATAAGAATAAGTGGTAAATATAAATTTACATGTTGACATATTCAAAGTATTTTTTTACATTTATACTATCTTTTTTTAATTGAAGCATAGTTGACATACAATGTTACATTAGTTTCAGGTATACTATTTCTTTTTAATTTAAATTTTTTCAGTGTTCCAAGTTTTGATATTGATAGATATTTTTAAAAAATAAGCTTCAGGTTAAAATACTCAATTAAAACCATAATCTGGGGGCGCCTGGGTGGCTCAGTGGGTTAAGCCGCTGCCTTCGGCTCAGGTCATGATCTCAGGGTCCTGGGATCGAGTCCCACATCGGGCTCTCTGCTCAGCTGGAAGCCTGCTTCCCTTCCTGCCTCTCTGCCTGCTTGTGATCTCTCTCTGTCAAATAAATAAATAAAATCTAAAAAAAAAACCAAAACACATAATCTGTTTCTCTTGATACTTTATGCCATAGTACTTACACATTTTCTCTGACTTATCAAGATCTTTAATTTGGTTCGTGGTTTATCTTGATTATGAATTAAGATTCTTTCTCTGAACCATGGAGATTGAAAATAAAGCTATCAGAAGATATTTATGTACATCAGCGAGACATAATTTATATTATTAATTGTAACCGGAACATAGTTTTTAGAACTTGGTTAAAACAAAATAACCCACTAATTATTTACTTTTATTAAAAAATCATCATTTATACTTGCTTCTGTTCTAGATATGCATTTAATTTTAAACTACCTTTTGATTGAGTAATTTCTACTCACAGGGAATGAGTTAGAATCTTTTTTTTCTCCTTGAATTACTTAATTCCCTTATCTAGGGCATGAATTATGAAGATGGGATTTAAAAGGTGAAAGATTTATACAATCTCAAGGGAAACCAGAGTGTTGAAGATGGGATTTAAGAATACCCTCTATTAATGATGCCTTCTTATTGGCTAATGAACATGAAGAGTGAGAATTGGAAGTAGATAATATTACTCTTATTATTGCTTAATGGGCACCTCATTTACTTAGACCAATAGAGATTTTGCTACAGAATGTGTTCAATAATACAAACTACTTTTCTCTTTTCTGAATAAATATGTTCTCTTAAATTATCCCATTTCTCTAAAAAAATAAATATGTTTTGCCTTTGTAAAGGAAATGAATTACATCTTCAGTTGAATTTTCTAATGTGTTTAGTGATTAAAGTTGCTTTCATAAATATATTTTCTGTTAAAATTCTGAATAGCAAATAATAAACAGAGAAAATAGTGGTTCATGCCATCATTATGCCTTCTTCATATAACAGTAGGTTTTTAAACAAAGTTCCTGTGGACAGTGGTAGATCTTTACTCTAGGAATTCGGCTAATACTTATAAGGCACATGATATGTTCTAGGCATATTTATAAACAACTTTTATGCATTAATCTAATCCTCCTGACAACCTTAGCAGGAAGTTACTATAATTATAATCTCCATTTTATAGATGAGAAAACTGAGGGATAGAAAGCTTTAGTGATGTATAGGCCGTCACAAAACTAGTTCACACCAAGGCAGTCTGGCTCCAGAGATTTACTTTTATGTAGGACACCACACAACATAAGAAACAGAAAGCCATTAGTGGTTGTCTGGGATTGGTAAGAGGGTTGACTGCAAGGTGGAATGAAGGAGTCAATTCTTTGGTATAGTGGAAATATCTTGTACCTTACTTGTGCCATACCAAGCAACATAAGCTTAGATGTAAAAACTCATCAAATGTACATGTAAGATAGATACAGTTTATTATATGTAAATTATACCTTAATAAAGTTAATTTGTAAAAAACTATCAAGACTCACTTTATGGTCCACTGTATAGTAAATTTTGGCAATTTTTGAGTGCAGTGTTTTCTACGTGACCTAAATGATATATAGGCCCTTTGGTGTACCAGGGTGGCTCTGTCAGTTAAACTTAATCTGTCTCTTGATTTTGGCTCAGATCATTATCTCAGAGTTGTAAGATTGAGCCCCCTCTGACCCTGGGGTTTGCACGGGATGTGGAGTCTGCTTAAGATTTTCTCTCTCCCTCTGCCCACCCCCGCCAAATATAACCCTGAAAAGTTACCAAATACACAGCCCTTCGAAATGCAATAGAATACTTAGCACAGTCTACCATGTGGTGGATCATAAAGTGGGTCTGTGAGTAAAGATTAGCTTTGGGTCTTCTATATTCCACACTGATTTTCTTTGCTTGTTCTGTCACAACAAAGGGAGCTATATCAAACAGATCATGATTTTGTTTCTCTTTTGTCCATATATTTTCTCAATTTCTTATTAGATACATACAGATTTTTTAACATTGCCACTGGGGTGATCTCTTTATCATTAAGAGTCCCTCATGATTTCTGGTCATGCTTTTTGTTTTAAAAATTATATTAACATGGTTACATCATCTTAGTTGACATTTGCATGACATATCTTTTTCTGGCCTTGTGTTTCAGCCTTTCAGTGTCCTATATTTTATAAGGACATGTGCTTATAATTGGTTTTGCTTCTGTTTTGTTTTTCATTTTATGGGAATATTTCTTTAATTTGTATTTAGTAACTTATGCATTTGTTTTTACATTTACCATCTTGCTATTATTTTTTAAAAATTCTTTCCATCTAAGTTCTTTTCTCCCTTATTGTCTTCTTTTTGGATAGTTTTTAAAATTATCTCTTCTCTACTTCTTGTTAATTTTATATTGTGTTACTATCATTTTGCTGTTTACATCAAGATTACAATATGTATACCTTAATAGAGTCTGGTTACAAAATATAACTTTTACCATCCCCCAGTCATGCCAGGAATTTAAACCACTTAAATTACATTTTATCTTTTCTATTTTTTATGTATTATCATTGTAATTTCAGTTCTACATACATACTTAAACCTAAGGGAAATTATTATTTTGTTCGGTCAGTATTAATTTATACTTATACTTTAGATATATATCTCTCTATATACAGATATAGAGAGATATATATCCTTATATAGAGAGATATATATCTAAAGTATAAAGATATATATATATATAGATATATATATAGAGAGATATATATGTAAAGTATGTCTATAAAGTATATATATGAGTATATATAAAGTGTATATATACAAGGATATATATAGAGAGAGATATCTAAAATATATATATATATAAAGTATATATATCCATATATGCATATAAGGATATATATATAGAGAGATATATCTAAGGTATATATACTTTATACATATACTTATTCTTTCCATTGTTATTTATTCCTTACTCTGAAGTCATTTTGACCTCACTTTTCTGGGACCAATTTTCTTTTGCCAAAGAAATCCCTTTAGTATTTTCTTTAGTGCTGGTGTCTGGCAATACGTTTTCTAGAGTTTATTTTTTCTGAAAAAGTCTTTATTTTGCCTTCATTTTGGATTGATATTTTCCCCTACTGTCTATAACATTCTAGGTGGTCAGATATTTACTCTGGATACTTTAAAGGTGTCATATTGTTGCTTTCTGTCTTTCCTCATGTCTGTTAAAAATTCACTTGTTGGTCTTACTGTTTCTCTTTTTAATAATGCATCTCCCCCATGCTCCTCAATCCCCTAATCTCTGGGTACTTTCAAAAGTTCCCTTTGTTTTTGGCTGTCAGCAGTTTGACTGTGATATGCATAGGTTTCACATTTCTTGTATTCATCCTAGTATGCAGAGCGCTTCATGAATCTGTAGCTTGATGACTTTCATCAACTATTTTCTCTGCAAATACCATTTCTTCTTGGTTCTTTTTCTCTTCTCATCCAGAACATCTATACTATTTTTCTTCTATACATTTCTAGATTTTTAATCTTTACTCTTTTGTGCTTCAGTATGAAAATTTTTATTGCTCTGTATTTCAGTTCACCAAGCTACTGTTGTTCTCTGTCTAATCTAATCTGTCATTTGTCCCTTTATCAACTTTATAAATTTAAGTGTTGTATTTTGCATTTCTAGAAATTTTGTTTGACTTTCTTTTCAAGACATTAAACTCTGGTGAAATTTTTCATATTTTTATTTCTTCATATTTCTCTTTATTTTCTTGAACATATCAGTCATGATATTTTAATGTCCCCATTTGATAATTTCCCTATCTGGATAACCTGTGGATCTCTTTTTATTGACTATTTTTTCTCTTGGTACTTGGGTATGTAGTCCTGTTTTTTGGTATGTCTGGTATTTTTTAATTTAATGTCTGACATTATATATGAAAAACTGTAGAGGCTTCTTCATATCCTCTTCCTCAAAGACCAGAAGGAATATGAGCTGATCCTTTTAATCAAATCAGAAATTAAATTCCAGGCTGGATTGTACTTTTTCTAAGGCCTTCTTCTAGATTTCTCTCATTCATGTTCCCAAGATGTAGTTCCCAAGGAATTCCCATTAGAACCCAGGATGCTCACCAGCACCTTTATCTTCTGGTATGTCAGAAACTTGAATGCCTATCTTCAAGTAGAGCTGTTAGACAGCCAAATCCTCTCTCTGCTTTTCTTTTTCTTTTTCTTTTTTTTAAGATTTTATTTATTTATTTGACAGACAGAGATCACAAGTAGGCAGAGAGGCAGGCAGAGAGAGAGGAAGGGAAGCAGGCTCCCTGCTGAGCAGAGAGCCCAATGCCGGGCTCAATCCCAGGACCCTGGGATCATGACCTGAGCTGAAGGCAGAAGCTTTAACCCACTGAGCCACTCAGGCGCCCCCTCTCTCTGCTTTTCAAAGACATTCTGCTTGGCTCTCAGATTCTTTTCCCCACATAGCTGCAGAAATCAATGTCATGAGGGGGAAGCCAGCAGAGTGTGGATGTTGTTTTCTGTCCCTTCTTTCTGGCTAGAATCCTAGCTCCTCAAATCTCTAATTTATGACTTTCCAGCCTCATGGGATGATCAGAAGTTCTGCTGGGTTTTCTACCTCTTAGCAAGGCCATCTGCTTGGCCTTATTCCTAGACCCCCAGCCTCTTGCTCCATGCTCAGAACTGGCAAATGCATGAAGGAAACAAAACAAAGCAAAACAGAAAAGAATACTGCAACATGTCCATTTGCCTTTTGAGCTGTTTCCCTCCTCTTAGCACCTTTTACTTTCATGCCCTGGTTGCCAGACTTATTCTTTTGTTCACCTTTTCTATATGTCTTCAACAGATGCTTATCTCTTTCAAGATGTTCCAAAATGTCCATTATTAATCTTTGTATCCCAGGTGAAACAACATCAAAATCACAAACAATTCAGCACTTTCAAGAAGCAATATATGGGAACAATAATAGTAGGAGATTTATAACTCACTCACATGGCAAAATGGAAAAAATAAATAATTGAGTGTATAGTGAATCTAAATAACAGAATTAATTAAATAGAACTAATAGATGTACATTTAATTCTATTTAATAATTACAGAAAATGTTTCTCTTCAAGTCTCTATGGGTTGTTTCCCAAAATTATGTAGATGAGTGCAAGGAGAATCTCAATAAATCTTAAAGAGTAATAACATTATAGATAATATTCTCAGACTATATTGCAATAAAAGTAGAAATTTATAACAAATATTGAAATAAAATTACAATCTGAAGTTCTAAATTCTTTTTCAACTCTAAGAGGAAATCTAGGCCAAAATTTCATAGCCGGAAAGTGCAAATAAGACTTTAGATCAAAAAACATTTGGTATATAAAAAGCTGTGGCTAAAAAAAATATGATAGCTATATCTCTTTAATTTGCTCTGAAAGAAGAAATTAAATTGAAATTATTAGTTATTCAGATAATAGTTTAAAAGTAGCAAAATTTAACTTAAAAGAAGGAAGAAATAAGAAAGGTCACATAAATTAATGAAATAAAAGAGAAAAACATTAGAAAGAACAACTATATTTTATAACTGATTCTTTGAGAAACTCTAACAACAAAATAAAAACCCATTAGCCTAACTTCCAAACAAACAAAACTGAAGAAAGGACCAAAATATAAAATTAGAAATGAAGAGGACATAAATTACAAAAATGGCACCTTTATGAAAATACTATATTCTCCTACTCCTTTATTTCTCTTGCTGTTTTCCAATGGGTCAATCTACCCATTCAGCCTCGTACATACATCTCAGATATTACCAGTGCTCCCCACTTTCTTAGTGCCCCTTTTCAGCCTCCACCATCTCACCTCTACCATTTTTCCTATGCAGCTCACCTTGAATGCACTGCTTCTCAATCCTTTCTCCACATTCAGAGGGATCTGGGTTTTTTTAAATACTTCTTTTATTAATATATAATGTATTATTTGTTTCAGGGGTACAGGTCTGTGATTCATCAGTCTTACACAATTCACAGCACTCACCATAGCACACACCCTCCCCAATGTCCATCATTCAACCACCCCATTCCTCCTACTCCCCTCCCCTCCAGCAACCCTCAGTTTGTTTCCTGAGATTAAGAGTCTCTTATGGTTTGTCTCCCTCTCTGGTTTCATCTTGTTTCATTTTTCCTTCCCTTCACCTATGATCCTCTGTCTTGTTTCTCAAATTCCTCATATAAGTAAGATCATATGAGAATTGTCTTTCTCTGATTGACTTATTTCTCTTAGTGTAATACCCTCTAGTTCCATCCACATCGTTGCAAATGGGAAGATTTCAGTTTTTGATGGCTGCATAGTGTTCCATTGTATATATATACCACATCTTCTTTACCCATTCATCTCTTGATGGACATCTAGGCTCTTTCCATAGTTTGGCTATTGGGGACATTGCTTCTATAAACATTGGGGTGCAGGTACCCCTTCAGGTCACTACCTTTTTATCTTTGGGGTAAATACCCAAAAGTGCAATTGCTGGGTGATAGGGTAGCTCTATTTTCAACTTTTTGAGGAACCTCCATGCTGTTTTCCAGAGTGACTGCACTAGCTTGCACTCCCACCAAGAGTATAGGAAGGTTCCCCTTTCTCCACATCCTCACCAACACCTGTTGTTTCCTGACAGGTTAATTTTAACCATTCTGACTGGTGTGAGATGGTATCTCACTGTGGTTTTGATTTGCATTTTCCTGATGCCAAGTGATGTTGAGCATTTTTTCATGTGTCTGTTGGTCATTTGGATGTCTTTGTTGCAGAAATATCTCTTCATGTCTTCTGTCCATTTCTTGATTGGATTGTTTGTTATTTTGGTGTTGAGTTTGGTAAGTTCTTTATAGGTTTTGGATACTAGCTCTTTATCTGATATGTCATTTGCAAATATCTTCTCCCATTCTGTCAGTTGTCTTTTGGTTTTGTTAACTGTTTCCTTTACTGTGCAAAAGCTTTTGATCTTGATGAAGTCCTGATAGTTCACTTTTGCCCTTGCTTCCCTTGCCATTGGTGATGTTTCTAGGAAACATCTGTACTCAGAAAACTATAGAGTACTCAGGAAAGGTCGAAGAGGTTGCTGCCTGTGTTCTCCTCAAGAATTTTGATGGATTCCTATCTCACACTGAGGTCTTTCATCCATTTGGAGTCAATTTTTGTGTGTGGTATAAGGAAATGGTCCAGTTTCATTCTTCTGCATGTGGCTGTCCAATTTTCCCAACACCATTTGTTGAAGAGACGGCCTTTTTGTCATTGGACAGTCTTTCCTGCTTTGTTGAAGATTAGTTGACCATACAGTTGAGGGTCCATTTCTGGGCTCTCTGTTCTGTTCCATGGAACTATGTGTCTGTTTTTGTGCCAGTACCATACTGTCTTGATGATTACAGCTTTGTAATAAAGCTTGAAGTCTGGAATTGTGATGCCACCAACTTTGGTTTTCTTTTTCAACATTTCTCTGGCTATTTGAGGCCTTTTCTGGTTCCATATAAATTTTAGGATTATTTATCCCATTTCTTTGAAAAAAATGGATGGTATTTTGATAGGGATTGCATTAAATGTGTAGATTGCTCTAGATAGCATAGACATTTTCACAATATTTGTTCTTCCAATCCATGAGCATGGAATGTTTTTCCATTTCTTTGTGTCTTCCTCAATTTCTTTCCTGAGTACTCTATAGTTTTCTGAGTACAGATTCTTTGCCTCTTTGGTTAGATTTATTCCTAGGTATCATATGGTTTTGGGTGCAATTGTAAATGGGATTGACTCCTTAATTTCCCCTTCTTCTGTCTTGTTGTTGGTGTATAGAAATGCAACCGACTTCTGTGCATTGATTTTATATCCTGATACTTTACTAAATTCCTATATGAGTTCTAGCAGATTTGGAGTGGAGTCTGTTGTGTTTTCCACATAAAGTATCATATCATCTGCAAAGAATGATAGTTTGACTTCTTCTTTGATGTTTTGGATGCCTTTAATTTCTTTTGGTTGTCTGATTGCTGAGGCTAGGACTTCTAGTACTATGTTGAATAGCAGTGGTGATAGTGGACATCCCTGCCATGTTCCTGACCTTAGGAGAAAGCTCTTAGTTTTTCTCCATTGAGAATGATATTTACTGTGGGTAAATGGGATTGACTCCTTAATTTCTCTTACCTCTGTTGTTGATATATAGAAATTGTTAGTTGTTGGTGGTGTATAGAAATGCAACTGACTACTGTGCATTGATTTTATATCCTGACACTTCACTGAATTCCTGCATGAGTTGTAGCAGTTTTGGAGTAGAGTCTTTTGCGTTTTCCACATGAAGTATCATATCATCTGCAAAGAGTGAGAGTTTGACTTGTTCTTTGCCAATTCAGATGCCTTTTATTTCTCTTTGTTGTCTGATTGCTGAGGCTGGGACCTCTAGTACTATGTTGAATAGCAGTGGTGATAGTGGACAACCCTGCTGTGTTCCTGATCTTAGGGGAAAAGCTCACAGCTTTTCCCCATTGAGAATGAAATTTGCTGTGGGTTTTTCATAGTTGGCTTTTATGATATTGAGGTATGTACCAGATGGGTCTTTTTAAAATAATGGTTAAATCAGGGAAGCCTGGATGGCTCAGTCAGTTTGGTGTCCAACTCTCAGTTTCTGCTCAGGTCATGATCCCAGGGTCCTGGGATCAAGTCCCACATCAGGCTCCTTGCTCAGTGGGGAAGCTGCTTCTCTTTCTGCCCTTCCCCCTGCATGTGATCTCCCTTTCTCAAATAAATAAATTAAAAATTAATAATAATGGTTAAATCATGCAATTTTCCCTCACAAAGCTCATCCTTGGCTTCTTATGTCTTCCAGAAGAAAATGCAAACAAAACCCATAAGATGCTACATGATCTTTCTGGCTACGGCTCTCTCTAATCATGACCTTTAGCCAACTGGTTTCTGAATGTATTTCTCATTCAGTTCCTTTCTACTTGCTGTTCCCTTTTCTGTCCTCACTCCAGGTATTAAAATAACTCACTCCCTTCTTTTTCTTTCAGGCCAGTTTACTGACAGCCCAACCTAAAATGGTAACTATTTTCTACCCCTATAATTCTCTATTCTCTTACCTAATTTATTTTTTCTTTAGTATTTGTAAGGACCTAACATATATATTTAATTATTATCCTGTTCTTCTTACTAAAATACAAGTTCCAGAAAAGTAAGAAATTTGTCTGTTTTGACCACTGTTTTTTTTTTTTTTTTTTTTTTTTTTTTTTTTTTTTTTTTTTTTTTTTTTTTTTTTTTTTTTGCCTAGTATTTAGATTAATGCTTGGCACATATTACAGCTTGATAACTATTTATTGAATAAATTAGTGGATGGCCTAATTAATAACTGGAAAGCTTCCAGAAAATCCACTGAAAAACTTTTGCAAACAGAAAGGGAATTTGGCAAGGTAAATGGTTTGAAGTTAATAAACTAATAAGAAAAAAGACAAAATAGCTAAAAATAAGTTTAACAATATGTAGAACTCTACTGATGGACATAATGACTTGAAAAAGTGGATAAATACACCTTACTCTGGGATAAAAAGAATCAATGTTGTGAAGAAGCCTACTTTCCTTATTATTATATGTATTAAAATGCTAGTAGATGTATTTTGGAGTAAATGGACAAAGTTTAAAAATAATTTTTTTACTGATTAATAATCATTTGAGAATAACTAGAAACATCCTGGAAAGAAAAAGAGTAATGAGGTAGAACTAGTTTTATCAGATATTAAACTTGAACTTAAGCTATCATAGCCTAAAGGATAAGAGACTGGTAAAGAAATGGAGAATTGTGGATTAGCTTCAAGGAATAATATATAGCTCTAGACTCATGTAGAGACTTAGTAGGTGATGGTACCATTTCATATCAGTGAGGAAACTCAATAAAGGAGGAAACAGTTTCTAAAAATTTAAAGTTTAAAAAGATAACTAAGTTTGTAACTTACCTCATTCCTGTGCCGAAATAAATTTCAGATGGATCCAAGATTTAAATGAAATTCAGAAATCACCAAAAGAAAGCATAGAAAAATTATTCATGAGCATAGAAGTCATCTCTGTATCACAAAATAACCAGAAAAGGAAAAGATGAATGATGCACTGACTATTTACAAATTTTAAACTTTTGTATTGCAAGAACTACCACAAAGTCAAAGAAAAATGAAGAAAATGGGAAAAATTATTTGCAACACATTTGGCAAACAAAAGCTAATTTTTCTTACTTTCACACAGAACTGAAAAAAATTAATAATCCCTTAAAAATAGAGCTACCCTATGACCCTGCAATTGCACTATTGGGTATTTACCCCAAAGATACAGATATAGTGAAAAGAAGGGCCACCTGTACCTCAATGTTCATGGCAACAATGGCCACAATCACCAAATTGTGGAAAGAACCAAGATGCCCATCAATGGAAGAATGGATAAAGAAGATATGATCCATATGCAGTATTATGCCTCCATCAGAAAGGGTGAATACCCAACTTTTGTATCAACATGGGCGGGACTGGAAGAGATTATGCTGAGTGAAATAAGTCAAGCAGAGAGAGTCAATTATCATATGGTTTTGCTTATTTGTGGAGCATAAGGAATAACATGGAGAACATTGGGAGATGGAGAGGAGAAGTGAGTTGGGGGAAATCGGAGGGGGGGACAAACCATGAGAGACTGTGGACTCTGAGAAACAAACTGAGGGTTTTGGAGGGGAGGGTGTCGGGGGATGTGTGAGCCTAGTGGTGGGTATTACGGAGGGCACGTATTGCATGGAGCACTGGATATGGTGCATAAACAATTTTGGAACACTGAAAAGAAATAAAATAAAATAAAATGGAAAAAAAATCCTGTATAAAATGGGCAAAGTGCTCCTGCAGCAATTTCATCAAAAAAAAAAAAAAAAAAAAAAAAGAGAGAGAGAGAGAGAGAGAAAGAAATACTAACATCCAGAAAACACATGAAAAGATTCTTTTCATTCCTGACTTTTAAATGCTAATAAAGATAGTGTGATGTACATTTAAAAATTACATAACATGACCTAACTTTTTAGAGAGTAGTTAGAAAAATCACTCAAAATCTTAAAAAAAAGAGCCCAATTAATAAATAATAGTACGTTTGATACCTGCTACAACTTGAATGAACCTTGAAGACAGAAAGCTAAGTGAAATGTATTATTCTATTTATATGAGACATCCACAACAGGCAAGTTTATAAAGACAGAGAGTAGATTCATTATTGGCAGGAGCTGGGGAAAAGTAGAGGAAGTGAGAGATGATGGCTAGGGATATGAGGTTTCTTGTGCAGGCAAGAAAATTGTTCTAAAACTGTGATGATGGATACACTCTGTACACATACTAAACATACTAAAAAACATTGAATTTTCTACTTTAAATGGATGAGTTTCTACTTTAAATGGATATGTGAATTCTATCTCAGTAAAACTAGATAAAAAAAACTTACCACCAAAAATAAATAACAGCATTTTGATATAATGGAATATCAGGCAGGCAATAAAAGGCATGGGAAATGCATTGTTGAGGAAAAACAACAAAAGATTGTCAACCAAAAAAGCACAGGATAGCTTTCTTTCCAGCCAGCTGTGAGCAATGGTCATCTTCTGGGACAACTGACACAAGCAAGACTGAAGGCCAAGGAAACTACTACCATCAGAAGCAGAATTTTGAGCGGGGATGGGGCCCTGACCCTCCGCCCCTGACACACACAATCTGAGTCTGGGGAGGTAACAAGAATTACTGTGCCTGGAGGCTGGATGTGGGGCACTTCTTCTGAGGCTCCAAGTGTTGTATGCGCAAAACAAGGGTCATTGATGTTGTCTACAATGCATTCGTCAATGGACTGCTTGGCCAAGACCCTGTAAAGAACTATGTCATGCTCCTTGACAGCACACTACCCCAACATTGCACTGCCCCTAGGCCACAAAGAGGCCAAGCCAACACTTGAGGAGGAAGAGATTTTAAACAGAAAATGATTGAAGAAGTGAAGAAGAAATAGAATGAAAGATCAAAGAATGCCCAAACAGCATCTTCTGGAGAAGTTCCAGCCGGGTAGGCTTCTCACGTGCATCCCCAGAAGACCAGGCCAGCCTGGAGGCAGATGGCCATGTGCTGGAGGGCAAGAAGCTGGAGTTCTCACTTAGGAAAATCAATGCTGGGAAAGGCAAACAAGTCCTCCTCCCTCCCATCTCCACTCATCCTAATCAACAATAAAGTTGTTTATTGTTTTTTTAAAAAAAAAGAAGGGTAGTGCATGTGGCAGAACAATTTTCATATAAGAGTCCACATTTTTGTAGCAAAAATAAACAAACCTAGGCTTCTTCATGCATAGATAATTTCTGGAAACAAACACAAGAAATTGTTAACAATGCTTGATTCTAGAGACTGGACTCACATTCAACGGTGGAGGAATATATTCTTACTCTGTATTCCTCTATATCATTTGAAATTTTTTATGAACCTGTACTTACTTTTTTGATTAAATTTATCAAGTTATCTTAAAATTATAGGACAATGCTAACATTCAGATTTGCTCTAATATTAATTGATCATTTGTTTCCTCTATTATTATTCTTTCTCTAGGAAGAAATTTCAGTGCACCACATGTATGTGAAAGAAACCTGATTTAAAAATTAAAAAGTCAGATGATGTAAATGGAGAGATATATTTAAAATCACAGATTACAGATTTAATTGTAAGACCTAAAACCATGACACTCCTAGAAGAAAACAGGAAAAAGCTTCTAGACATAGGCCTTGGCAATGATTTTTTGGGATATGATACCTAAAGTGCAAGCAGCAAAATAAAAAATAAACAAGTGGGACTACATCAGATTAAAAAATCTTCTATACTGCAAAAGAAATCATCAACAAAGTGCAAAAACAATTCATGGAATGGGAGAAATGCTTGCAAATTATGTATCTAATAAGGAGTTAATATCCAAAATATAGAAAGAACTCATACAACTCAATAGAAAAAAATAAAACAATTCAATTTAAAAGTGGGCAAAAGACCTGAATAGACATTTCTCCAAAGAAGATATAAAAAAAGGCTAACAGGTATCAGGTAAGTCTTTAGGGAAGTGCAAATCAAAACCACAACAAGAGGGGGAGGAGTCAAGATGGCGGAGAAGTAGCAGGTTGAGACTACTTCAGGTAGCAGGAGATCAGCTAGATAGCTTATCTAAAGATTGCAAACACCTACAAATCCAATGGGAGATCGAAGAGAAGAACAGCAATTCTAGAAACAGAATATCAACCACTTTCTGAAAGGTAGGACTGGCAGAGAAGTGAATCCAAAGCGACAGGAAGATAGACCGCGGGGAGAGGGGCCGGCTCCCGGCAAGTGGCGGAGCACTGGAGCACAAAATCAGGACTTTTAAAAGTCTGTTCCACTGAGGGACATCACTCCAGAGGCTAAACCGGGGTGAAGCCCACACGGGGTCAGCGTGGCCTCAGGTCCCGAAGGGTCACAGAAGGATCGTGGGTGTCTGAGTGTTGCAGAGCTTACAGGTATTAGAACGGGGAAGCTGGCTACAGAGACAGAGCCGAGGAGTGAGCTCTCAGCTCGGGGTTACCTTGAACCGGTCGCAGGCTCAGTCAGCTCGGTCAGCTCAGAGCGTGGCCGGAGGCCAGGGACACGGGAGTAATTGGGCGCTATTCTCTGAGGGTGCACTGAGGAGTGGGGCCCCGCGCTCTCAGCTCCTCTGGGCCAGAGACTGGAAGGCCGCCATCTTCATTTCCGCCCTCCGGAACTCTACAGAAAGTGCTCAGGGAACAAAAGCTCCTGAAAGCAAACCCGAGCTGATTACTCAGCCCGGCCCCTGGTAAGGGCGGTGCAATTCCGCCTGGGGCAAAGACACTTGAGAATCACTACAACAGGCCCCTCCCCCAGAAGATCAACAAGAAATCCAGCCAGGACCAAGTTCACCACCAAGGAATTCAGGTTCAATACCAAGGAGAACAGCGGAATTCCAGAGGAGGAGAAAGCAAAGCACGGAACTCCCCATGGCTTTCTCCCCATGATTCTTTAGTCTTACAGTTAATTTAAATTTTTTTTCTTTTTCAATTTTTTTTTCTTCTTCTGCTGCTAAATTTTTTTAAACTTTTACACTTCTCTTTTTTAACGTTTTTTAACTAGTTTATCTAATATATATATATTTTTTCTTTTTATATTTTTTCTTTATTCGTTTTCTTTTTTTAATAGTTTTTTTTTTTTTTTTTTGCTGAACCTCTTTTTAATCCCCTTTCTTCCCCCCACGATTTGGGATCTCTTCTGATTTGGTTAAAGTGTATTTTCCTGGGGTCTCTGCCACCCTTTTAGTATTTTACTTGCTCCTTCATATACTCTTATCTGGACAAAATGACAGAGCAGAAAAATTCACCACAAAAAAAAGAACAAGAGGCAGTACCGAAGGATAGGAACCTAATCAATACAGACATTGGTAATATGTCAGATCTAGAGTTCAGAATGACGATTCTCAAGGTTCTAGCTGGGCTCAAAAAAGGCATGAAAGATATTAGAGAAACCCTCTTGGGAGATATAAAAACCCTTTCTGGAGAAATAAAAGAACTAAAATCTAACCAAGTTGAAATCAAAAAAGCTATTAATGAGATGCAATAAAAAATGGAGGCTCTCACTGCTAGGATAAGTGAGGCAGAAGAAGGAATTAGCAATATAGAAGACCAAATGACAGAGAATAAAGAAGCTGAGCAAAAGAGGGACAAACAGCTACTGGACCACGAGGGGAGAATTCGAGAGATAAGTGACACCATAAGATGAAACAACATTAGAATAATTGGGATTGCAGAAGAGAAGAAAGAGAGAGGAGCAGAAGGTATATTGGAGAGAATTATTGGAGAGAATTTCCCTAATATGGCAAAGGGAACAAGCATCAAAATCCAGGAGGTGCAGAGAACCCACCTCAAAATCAACAAGAATAGATCCACATCCCGTCACCTAATCGTAAAATTTACAAGTCTTAGTGACAAAGAGAAAATCCTGAAAGCAGCCCGGGAAAAGAAATCTGTAACATACAATGGTAAAAATATTAGATTGGCAGCAGACTTACCCACAGAGACCTGGCAGGCCAGAAAGAGCTGGCATGATATATTCAGAGTACTAAACGAGAAAAACATGCAGCCAAGAATACTATATCCAGCGAGGCTAACATTGAAAATAGAAGGAGAGATAAAAAGCTTCTAGCACAAATGAAAACTGAAAGAATTTGCAAACACCAAATCAGCTCTACAGGAAATATTGAAAGGGGTCCTCTAAGCAAAGAGAGAGCCTAAAAGTACTAGATCAGAAAGGAACAGAGACAATATACAGTAACAGTCACCTTACAGGCAATACAATGGCACTAAATTCATATCTCTTAATAGTTACCCTGAATGTTAATGGGCTAAATGCCCCAATCAAAAGACACAGGGTATCAGAATGGATAAAAAAACAAAACCCATCAATATGTTGCCTACAAGAAACTCATTTTAGACCCAAAGACACCTCCAGATTTAAAGTGAGGGGGTGGAAAACAATTTACCATGCTAATGGACATCAGAAGAAAGCAAGGGTGGCAATCCTTATATCAGATCAATTAGATTTTAAGCCAAAGACTATAATAAGAGATGAGGAAGGACACTATATCATACTCAAGGGGTCTGTCCAACAAGAAGATCTAACAATTTTAAATATCTATGCCCCTAACATGGGAGCAGCCAACTATATAAACCAATTAATAACAAAATCAAAGAAGCACATCAACAATAATACAATAATAGCACGGGACTTTAACATTCCCCTCACTGAAAAGGACAGATCATCCAAGCAAAAGATCAACAGGGAAATAAAGGCCTTAAATGACACACTGGACCAGATGGACATCACAGATATATTCAGAACATTTCATCCCAAAGCAACAGAATACACATTCTTCTCTAGTGCACATGGAACATTCTCCAGAATAAATCACATCCTTAGTCCTAAATCAGGTCTCAACTGGTATCAAAAGATTGGGATCATTCCCTGAGTATTTTCAGACCACAATGCTCTGAAGCTAGAACTCAATCACAATAAGAAATTTGGAAAGAACCCAAATACATGGAGACTAAACAGCATCTTTCTAAAGAATGAATGGGTCAACCAGGAAATTAAAGAAGAATTGAAAAAATTCATGGAAACAAATGATAATGAAAACACAACGGTTCAGAATCTGTGGGACACAACAAAGGCAGTCCTGAGAGGAAAATATATAGCGGTACAAGCCTTTCTCAAGAAACAAGAAAGGTCTCAGGTACACAACCTAACCCTACACCTTAAGGAGCTGGAGAAACAACAATAAAGAAACCCTAAACCCAGCAGGAGAAGAGAAATCATAAAGATCAGAGCAGAAATTAATGAAATAGAAACCAAAGAAACAATAGAACAAATCAACGAAACTAGGAGCTGGTTCTTTGAAAGAATTAATAAGATTGATAAACCCCTGGCCAGACTTATCAAAAAGAAAAGAGAAAGGACCCAAATAAATAAAATCATGAATGAAACAGGAGAGATCATAACTAACACCAAAAAAATACAGACAATTATAAGAACATACTATGAGCAACTCTACGCCAACAAATTTGACAATCTGGAAGAAATGGATGCATTCCTAGAGACATATAAACTACCACAACTGAACCAGGAAGAAATAGAAAGCCTGAACAGACCCATAACCAGTAAGGAGATTGAAACAGTCATCAAAAATCTCCAAACAAACAAAAGCCCAGGGCCAGATGGCTTCCCGGGGGAATTCTACCAAACATTTAAAGAAGAACTAATTCCTATTCTCCTGAAACTGTTCCAAAAAATAGAAATGGAAGGAAAACTTCCAAACTCATTTTATGAGGCCAGCATCACCTTGATCCCAAAACCAGACAAGGATCCCATCAAAAAAGAGAACTACAGACCAATATCCTTGATGAACACAGATGCGAAAATTCTCACCAAAATACTAGCCAATGGATTCAACAGTATATTAAAAGGATTATTCACCACGACCAAGTGGGATTTATTCCAGGGCTGCAAGGTTGGTTCAACATCCTCAAATCAATGTGATACAACACATTAATAAAAGAAAGAACAAGTACCATATGATACTCTCCATAGATGTTGAAAAAGCATTTGACAAAGTACAGCATCACTTCCTGATCAAAACTCTTCAAAGTGTAGGGATAGAAGGCACATACCTCAATATTATCAAAGCCATCTATGAAAAACCCACCACAAATATCATTCTCAATGGAGAAAAACTGAAAACTTTTCCACTAAGGTCAGGAACACGGCAGGGATGTCCATTATCATCACTGCTATTCAACATAGTACTAGAAGTCTTAGCCTCAGCAATCAGACAACAAAAGGAAATTAAAGGCATCCAAATCGGCAAAGAAGAAGTCAAACTATCACTCTTTGCAGATGGTATGATACTATATGTGGAAAACCCAAAAGACTCCACTCCAAAACTGCTAGAACTTGTGTAGGAATTCAGTAAAGTGTCAAGATATAAAATCAATGCACAGAAATCAGTTTCATTTCTCTACACCAACAACAAGACAGAAGAAAGAGAAATTAAGGAGTCAATCCCATTTACAATTGCACCCAAAACTATAAGATACCTAGGAATAACCCTAACCAAAGAGGCTAAGAATCTATACTCAGAAAACTGTAAAGTACTCATGAAAGAAATTGAGGAAGACACAAAGAAATGGAAAAATGTTCCATGCTCCTGGATTGGAAGAATAAATATTGTGAAAATGTCTATGCTACCTAAAGCAATCGACACATTTAATGCAATTCCTATCAAAATACCATCCATTTTTTTCAAAGAAATGGAACAAATAATCCTAAAATTTATATGGAACCAGAAAAGACCTCGAATAGCCAAAGGAATATTGAAAAAGAAAGCCAAAGTTGGTGGCATCACGATTCCAGACTTCAAGCTCTATTACAAAGCTGTCATCATCAAGACAGCATGGTACTGGCGCAAAAACAACACATAGATCCATGGAACAGAATAGAGAGCCCAGAAATAGTCCCTCAACTCTATGGTCAACTAATCTTCGACAAAGCAGGAAAGAATGTCAAATGGAAAAAAGACAGCCTCTTCAATAAATGGTGTTGGGAAAAACTGGACAGCCTCATGCAGAAGAATGAAATTGGACCATTTCCTTACACCACACATGAAAATAGACTCAAAATGGATGAAGGACCTCAATGTGAGAAAGGAATCCATCAAAATCCTTGAGGAGAACACAGGCAGCAACCTCTTCGACCACAGCCGCAGCAACATCCTCCTAGAAACATTGCCAAAGGCAAGGGAAGCAAGGGCAAAAATGAACTATTGCGACTTTATCAAGATCAAAAGCTTTTGCACAGCAAAGGAAACAGTTAACAAAACCAAAAGACAACTGACAGAATGGGAGAAGATATTTGCAAATGACATATCGGATAAAGGGCTAGTGTCCAAAATCTATAAAGAACTTAGCAAACTCAACACCCAAAGAACAAATAATCCAATCAAGAAATAGGCAGAGGACATGAACAGACATTTCTGCAAAGAAGACATCCAGATGGCCAACAGACACATGAAAAAGTGCTCCACATCACTCGGCATCAGGGAAATACAAGTCAAAACCACAATGAGATACCACCTCACACCAGTCAGAATGGCTAAAATTAACAAGTCAGGAAATGACAGATGCTGGCGAGGATGCGGAGAAAGGGGAACCCTCCTACACTGTTGGTGGGAATGCAAGCTGGTGCAACCACTCTGGAAAACAGCATGGAGATTCCTCAAAATGTTGAAAATAGAACAACCCTATGACCCAGCAATTGCTCTACTTGGTATTTACCCTAAAGATACAAATGTAGTGATCTGACGGGGCACGTGCACCCGAATGTTTATAGCAGCAATGTCTACAATAGCCAAACTATGGAAAGAACCTAGATGTCCATCAACAGATGAATGGATAAAGAAGAAGTGGTATATATACACAATGGAATACTATGCAGCCATCAAAAGAAATGAAATCTTGCCATTTGCAATGACGTGGATGGAACTAGAGGATATCATGCTTAGCGAAATAAGTCAATCGGAGAAAGACAACTATCATATGATCTCCCTGATATGAGGGAGAGAAGATGCAACATGGGGGGTTAAGGGGTAGGAGAAGAGTAAATGAAACAAGATGGGATTGGGAGGGAGACAAACCATAAGTGACTCTTAATCTCACAAAACAAACTGAGGGTTGCTGGGGGAGGGGGATTGGGAGCGGGGGTGGGGTTATGGACATGGGGGAGGGTATGTGCTATGGTGAGTGCTGTGAAGTGTGTAAACCTGGCGATTCACAGACCTGTACCCCTGGGGATAAAAATATATGTTTATAAAAAATAAAAAACAAATTAAAAAAAAACAAAAAAACAAAAACAAAACCACAAGATATCATCTTATGCCTGTTAGGTTGGTCACTATGAAAAAGACAAGAAATAAATGCTGGCAAGGATGTGGAAGAAAGGGAATCCTTTTGCACTGTTGATGAGGTTGTAAACTGGTGCAGCTACTATGAAAACCAGAATGGAGGATTCTCAAAAAATTAGAAATAGAACTGCCACTTTTGGGCATATGTCCAAAGGAAATGAAAACTCTAACTTGAAAAGATATCTGCGCCCCCATGTTCATAGCAGCATTATTTATAATCACCAAGCCATGGAAACAACCTAAGTGTCCACTGACAGATAAGTGGAGAAAGAAGCTGTGGTATCAGTATATTTATATATATGTAAATATATATCTGTAAAATTCAGCCATTAAAAAAGACAAAATTCTGCCATTTGTGGCAACATAGATGGACATCAAGGACATTGATGCTTAATGAAATAAGTCAGAAAGAAATAAACGTAGTATGATCTTATTTACATGTGGAATTGACAAGAAAACAAATAAAAACAAAAAAACAAACTCCTAGAAAAAGAGATCAGGTTTGTTTTTACCAGAAGAGTTAGGGGAGAGGGAATTGGACGATGATGGTCAAAATTCCAATTATAAATAAGTAAGTGCTAGGGTTGGAAGGTAGAGCATGATATCCAGCTATATGACCTACGTATGTGAAAGTTACAAGGAGAGTCAATTCTGAGTTCTCATCACAAGGAAACAAAATTTTTCCTTTTTTTCTTTTTTTTTTTTTTGCTTTCTCTTTTTATTATATTTGTATGAGATGATAAATGCTGATTCAATTATTATAGTAATCATTTCACAGTATATGTAAGTCACACCATTTTGTTGTATACCTTAAACGTATACAGTGAGGTGTGTCAATTACATCTCAAAACTAAAAAAAAAGAAAATTAAAAAAATTGTGAGGGAAGAGAATGAGATCTGCTGCTTTTGTTCAAGTGTACACACACTGCCAGATGGTTTTCAAAAGACTGGGTGTTCCCTGGGGCTTGTCCACTATTGTCATGCATAAAAGAAACTTACAAGAGCTGAACATCAGCAGGTAAGGTCTTTCATGGACTGAAGGTCCAGTAAAGATTGTTCTTGTTTTTATTAGAGGCAATAGCTATGAGAGAAGGTTTTTCACTTATTCACTTGTTCATTTATTCAACCAATATATATTGAGTGCTTGTTCATGCAATGTTCTCGACCAGGCACTGAGTATGTAGCAGTGAGTAATAATAATCATACTTTATAATTGAGCCATTAACAATAGTGTGGTACTGAGCACTTTGTATATATTATCTCATTTATCCTCACAATAATCCTGGGATGTGAATACTATTACATTTTTTGACAGAAGAGGAAACTAGGGTTTAGAGAGATCGAGCAGGTTGCTCAAGATTACTTAGCAAATAAGCAGTGACCTTGGGGTTTGAATTGAGGGACTCTGATTCCAGAACATTTACTTCTAAACATTATGTACTCTCTTTAAAAGGACCATTAATCTCTGTGGGAGAACGGAACCCTGCCATTCTATCATTCCTGCAGGATAGGCAAGAATAGTGACCAATATTACTAGCAAGAGGGAACAAGACAGATATTTTTCTTGTACTCATTCAATTAGTCAACAGATGTTTTAAAAATTATTTACCATATTCCTGGCACTGCTCTAAGTCCTGAGGTCGTAACAGTGAAAAAGATTGGTAAGATCTCTGCCCACAAGGCATTTGCATTCTAGTAGATAAGAAAGTCTAAACAAAATGCAAAAAATAAATCAACCGGGACACCTGGGTGGCTCAGTGACTTAAAGCCTCTGCCTTCAGCTCAGGTCGTGATTTCAGGGTCCTGGGATCGAGCCCCACGTCGGGCTCTCTGCTCAGCAGGGAGCCTGCTTCCTCCTCTTTCTCTGCCTACCTCTCTGCCTACTTGTGGTCTCAATCTCTGTCAAATAAATAAATAAATCTTTTAAAAAAATAAATCAACCAACAAATTGAGGTGAGAGAAATTGGTAACATAGAGTAGAGTAAAATAGAGGTGAGCTGTTTGTGATTAAAAGTCAGAGAGAGACTCTGAGTAGGGGACAGTGGCCAAGACAGTAACATGCACTCAAACCCATTTCCTTTCCCTTCTGGGCACGGAGTTAAACAACATTTCCCAGGCTCTTTTATACATTCGTAGATCTGGTGGCATGTGGGCAAGATTGGCAAACTCCCCTTTGAGACCTGGTGTTACACCCCTGCTCTGAAGCTCCACACATGTGTCCTTCATCTTCTTTCAGGGGACAGCCCATCCAGTGAAGGAATTGGAGGCTTGAGAAAGGGATGAAGCCACACTCCCAAAAAGGGCCCCTGAATCCTCTTGAGAAAGGATGGCTCTAGAAACGAGCTGATGAGACTGGGTCATGACTGAGGGATGAACCTTTTTTTGACTAAGCCATGGAAATTTTGGGGTTGTAATGGCAATAAGCACATCCTGACACATAAAATGCTACTGAAGCTAAGTCTTGAGAGACGAAAAGGTTGTAGTATGGGCAAGAGTGCTGCAGAGGACAGAAACCACGTGTGCAAACCACATCTGAGGCAGGGAAGGAACCACTGCATACAACAATCTGACAGATGCCCTTGTGACTTCAGTAAGTTGGGATGTTGAACTGGGGGAAGGAGGCCTGTAGCCCAACCAGGCAGGTCTTTTGCAGACCATGATATGAGTGAGAGCTTGATTCTCAATGCAATGAAAAAGCATCCATGTATTTCAACCAAGGGAGTGTCATGATTCAAGTGACAAAAATAATAGCCTGGGGGCACCTGGGTGGCTCAGTCTGTTAAGGCTCTAACCCTTGATTTCATGATCTCAGGGTCATAGGATCAAGTCCCAAGTCAGGCTCCCCTTAGCAGGAAGTCTGCTTGTCCCTCTCCCTCCCACTCTCCTCCTTCCCCTCTACTCCTCCTCCACCACCCCCCACTTTCCCCTGGCATGCACATGCACTCTCTCTGTCTTTCAAATAAATAAAATCTTAAAAAAAAAAAATAGCGGTTATTAGTGTAGAGTGAATTAGAAGGGGCAAGACTACCTATTGGAACAGGATGGGCTCCATCAGTTTTGAGGTCCAGTGCAAAATGAAAATGTGAGGTCTTTGATCAAAAATTACTTAAAATTTCAATGCTGCAACAGCAGAGCATTAAACAAAACACAGGTCATCGTAGCAGGAAGGAAGGGGTTTGGGTATTCTCCAGATGACATGAAACCAGAAGGAGCAAGGATTACCCTGATGAATGACCATGTGGAAATGGCAGTGGTGGATGGTGAAGCCACCGACACCACTTAGAAGTAGGGAAAAACCTCCATGTGTAAGGGCTGCAGGGAAAGCTGGGCCCAGGATGAGACCCAGATGTTAATTAAAGCAAGGGGATGCAAAGACTCTCGTGTAAGGGATTTAGGATGTAGGTCTATTTACTGAACAAAGCATGGGAACTTCAGAGGGCACAGTGTGTTGGTGATGAGGGTGCCTGACTGGGCTGACTAATGTGGGATGATACTCAGTTCCAGTGACCTCGACCTGAATTCTTTTCTTGACAGTTTATCAGGGATGAGTATGGTGAGGAGAAGAGCAAAAATATGTCCTCTCAGACTACTCTCAGTTCTGTTCCTAATTTGAACCCAAAAAAGTGGCTTCTAATTCTAAAGCCGAGGAAACACTCTATTTAGGGGGTCTGATTATTTTTTGAGCTAGAATACACCTTTGAACTAATGAACTATCTCACAGTAAGAAGGCAGACCCATACCAACCCAGAGCAAAATTAAATATGCAGATAAAATGCTGGTGAAATGCTATTTTGCATAGATTTAAATATTATAATTTTCTGGGTTTCTGAGTCAGGCAGATGCAGTTCATTTTGAAGCAGCTTTTGGGTCTTTTCACATGATTTGGCTATTCTTAGATTTCTGAGTCATTCTGTCCTCCATGCTAGTCATTTTTCAATTCCATATTCTCTATTCATGAGGGAGATACAACATTAACCTGTCCAAATTTGGCTATGTGGCTTAATTCTCTCAACAAACAGGCTATATATTCATTCCTATTCTTAGCACAATACCTTGGGACAAGATGAATGTAAATAAAATATTTGGGCAATGCACTCTCACACTGTAGAATTTCTGGCAAGAGGTGCCAGGAAACCTTGGCATGCATATTATTGCATAATTGTTTTGATTCAATTTGGTTGTCCTTTTAATGACTAAAATCCCAAAGCAGTAGGAATACTCAGGAAAGAACAGAAATGTGGATAACATGGGATGAGCCAAAGGACCCTGCCAATGTTTTATTCAACAGAAGCTGCATATCTTAAAGACTAATGCAGGAGGTACGTTGATATCTCCTAGAATAAATTTACGGGAAACGAAATTTCTTTGACAAATGGAAGATAGCAATAATTTCTTCATCCAAGGGGTCATTATGGGAGCTCAGAAGTGTAGATATGAATAAGATGCTAAGGTGACTGAAGGGTGAAATTTGAGATCCATCTACATGGGTTGGTGAATACAGCAAAGGAAGAGGGAGAGAATCCACCAGATGAGTGAAGGATTCCTGGTGTTTTACCATATTTTCCATGTCCACCTGATGGAAGACTGCTAGATTGCTGCTCCTTGAGGATCAAAGCTTTGCTTCCTCATCCTTGTGTTTTCATGCCCAAAAGAAGGCCTGGGACATAATGGACACTCAATGACTATTTGTTGAACTGGAAGAAACTTTGGTGGCAGGGGAAGGCAGGCCCACACTTACCTTCCACTATCCTGTTCTAGGAAACCACTGTGTTGTTTGAACCTCCTCCTTACCCTCCAGCCAGCTTTTAGCCCTTCATCTCAGCAACCACTTTCAAAAGTCCAGTGGAAGGGAAGAATTGACCCTGTCTCACTTTTCACCTCTCGTTCCTTTTTTTTTTTCTTTTTCCACAAGGAAAGTTTAAGGAACCGTATATGCCTCTAGTGCAGGAGAAACCCAGTTCTGAATAGGTGACCTTCTAGGTAGAGAAGCATTAGGCTCTGACACTACTTGTCTAAGAGCTATCCATCTAAGTTAGGCCCCAATCTACTTCTTTGTCCTTAAAAAATATAATGAACTTGGGGTAATTCCTGGCCCCCCTCATTGAACAAGTAGATATTAAAGACCAAAAGACAGCAGGTGTATGCAGTTTCATGCTGCTTTGTATCAATATGTGGTACCACTAAGAGGTTAGATGGTACAAATCATAGGCAGTTGCATATTCTATGCTTTTGTGCATGTTTGAGATCAATTTCTTTAGTGCTTAATGCCATTGTTCCCCAGCAGGAAGCCAGAAGAAAGAAGTGCCACACATATCAGAGGAGAGAATACCAAGAGAAAAAGAAATGGTCTGTAGAGTTTTAGACAACCCAAAGTTGAACTAAAATAAATTCAGAAGAGTATCCATTGGCGCTAATAATTAGGTCAGTGACATTCTCAGCAGGAGCAAGTTCAATATGTTGCTGAGAACAGAGGCCAGTATTCTGAGGATTGTGAGGTAAGGAAGTAGAAGCTGAGGGTAGTTATGTTTACAAGGAGCTTGACCAAAAAAAAAAAAAAAAAAAAAAAAAAAGGAAGGAAAGAGAGAGAAAGGTTAGGGCTATAGAAGGTTTTGGGATAAGCAATGAAAGGGTTTTTTTAGATAGAGCAGAACTGCCTGTGTTTAAAATCTGTAAGAAAAGGAGCGCCTGGGTGGCTTGGATGGTTGGGTGTCTGCCTTCAGCTCAGGTCATGATCTCAGGGTCTTGGGAGCGAGCCCTGCATTGGGCTCCCTGCTCAGTGGGGAGTCTACCTCTCCCTCTCCCTCCACCTCTTCCCTGGTTTGTGCTTCTTTCTCTCTCTCTCTCAAATAAATAAAATCTTTAAAAAAAAAGACAAAAAAGGCTGTAAGAAAAGATTCACTTTGGGCTAATGCCAGGCCACGAGGTGGGTGCAGGAACAAGGAGGCAGACAGCGAGGTGAGGGATGGGCAGGACTGGCCTCTGGGCTGCAGACCAATGAGTCCTCCAAAGTCCGCTGAGAGGAGAGAGAAAATCAAAGGCAGGCAGATTTTTCAACTTTAAGGAATCTAAAGGGAGACTCCTGATTTAAGGCAATAAGATAAATATAATAAATAAAGCTGTTGTGAAAAGCATTGAAGCCGATCATAGGAAGTAGATCCTGGAGCAATTGCCTATGCATTAGGAAGATAGCCGCCTCTCACTCAGAACCGCCGTCACCCAGCAGAGAGGAAACTTAGATTATGTGTGCCTACCTGGCTGGGGAAATATAGATGTTTAAGATATTGGCAGAAGAGTCTGTAACAGATAGAACAAGGTCCCTGAGGACACGAGGTAGGTTGGCATCCTGATCAGAGATTGAGTAACTAACTTCATTAACATCATGTGCACAATACCTGAGATTCTGAGCCAAGAAGGAGAGTTGGCTAGAAGGCATTCTGTGTGAGCATAGATACCTGGGATCTACGGGGGAATTCTGCTTGCTTTTAGAGTCTGAGGGAAAAATACTTATGTGTACTAAAATGCTTGCACATTGTGTTTTTAACAATCCCCAGTGTTCTTAAACATTCCAAACACTATGGCCAAATAGAAGTCATAAGATATTTGTGTTTAAATAACCTTTAGTAGTTTTGCATGGTTATTATTCTTTCCAACTGAAAGGATACTTCTTAACCTAGTTTTCTCTGTACCAGTCCTTCAAAGTGCTCCTCTTAATTTCTATTTAATGAAAATCTCTACATTTATGGGTTTATATTTTCTTTGGATTTAAATTAATCCTTCAAGAGGAGCGTTAATTCTCTCAAGCTACTGGAACTCTGCTTTCTGGAACTGTTATGTTGACTATTGGGGAGTAACTTTGGCACCAATGAAGACTTGGCGCAATATATTTTTTCAACAAAATTACTAATATAATAAACTCTGAATCAGAATATTTGAAATAAAAATCTAGATTTAGAAAATGATTCACTATTTAAAGACAATAACTATATTCATCATTTATAGTTTGTTATTTCCAAGTGTTTCTCTGCGAAGACCTTGTGCTCTGTTGTGCTGGTTTGTAGTCACTGGTTCCATGAAATACAGTTTAATTTGATATCAAAATCTAGTATAATCATGAAACTATCTGGTTTGATGAAATGAAATATCTAGATTCAGAAAGAAATAAATGGAGCAGGGAGCACAAAACTCACACTAAAGATCATTTCCTCTTCATGTTCTTTTTGGATTAAAAGTATTTTTTAAAAAGGAAGGAACTTTCTCTTAGACACAGTCATTTGCAATGAATACTTAGTTATTAGATGTGCGAGTACTTCAATTATTAGTTTTTTTAGAAATAGCAATTTACTAAGTGAAGCTAATAATCTAAAATAGTTAATCAGATCTTGAAATTAGCTCTCCAAAATCATAAAGTTTAGTTAAAATTCTAACTGGAAACTTCTAAGTATCTCCCATTTACTGATGCTGTTCTGCTTCTTGGCTCTCTAGATTTGCATAGTAGGTTTTTCTTACTTTATAAACTTTGACCTACACATGTATATAAAATACGTGATGTATTTATTTTATTCTTTTTCTACAAATATTTTTATTACTTTGCCTTGAAGTTTCAATTAAAGGTCTAAAAGAGATAAATAGTTTATGATTTGGGTTTTGAAAAAACTGCTGCTCTTTAGGTAAATCTGAGCTCTTGACATCTGCTAATCGTGTTGCCAACTTGGAAAGTGAGTGGAGAATTCCTATTTTATTCATTCACACAATGAATGATATCTGGTTTATGTATCATGCTAGATCAACACTTCAGTCTTCCACTGATTCCCACATACATCATATCAATGTTGACATAATCACAGTCTTATAATAATAACTATATAACAATCATTTATAAGGACATTTTAGAAAATCAGGAAACTATAAAATCTACTTGATTGAGGGGTGCCTGGGTGGCTCAGTCAGTTAAGCATTGGACTCTTGATTTTGGCTCAGGTCATGATCTCAGGGTCCTGGGATCAAGTCCCACGTGGGCTCTATGTTCAGTGGGGAGGCTGCTTGAGGATTCTCTCCCTCTCCCTCTGCCCCTCCTCCAATCACTCTCTCTTTCTTTCAAAACAATAACTCTTATAAACATCTATTTGAAGCACATTGTAAACTATAGTTTTCATGACCCTGAATTAATCAAAGTACCAAAAAATTATAGGTTATGAACTCCTGGACCTTATTCTCTTTTTCCGCCAGAACGGAACTAAGAATATGCTTTCATGGATGTAAAGTGCGTAGGAACTCTCTCTCTCCCTCTTCCATATCCTCTCTCCATTCATCTCTAAGCAGCAAATTATCCAAAAGGAACTCGTAGTCTATGTAGCTGTTTAGAGAAAGATACCAATTGACTTCAAAAGGAGCAGAGGTAAAACCTTTCTCTGGAGGAGAGAAAAACTGAGCATGTAAAGGGTGTAAATTTTATCTTGATGGATTTACGGGCTCAGTCAACAAATTAAAATGACCAGTTTGGTATGTACTATACATTTAACTGTGCAAAGTGCGGCAGTATATATAAGAATTATAAGATAATTTACTGACCCTTATGCTGCAGTTTATTTGGATGGGTGAATGTGATAGGATGATGTACAAATAAATGATATCTTTCCCATTCTTCCTCCACCCTCATTTCTGGACTTTCGACCTGTGATGCACTTCATTTTAGCTGGGTAAACATTATCCAAAAGAAGGCTCTCACTGAAGAGCTGTAAGATGGGAAAAAAGATTGGGAGAAGAAGTGATTTAGCAGAAGCAGCTGCCTACCCTACCACCATATAAGCTAAGATTCCTAAATTACGCAGGGGGAGAGGAAGTTGGAGGGGAAGAGAGAACTGGAGGTCTTAGAAAACATTGATAAGGGTACTGTTAGAGCATATTTTACTGAACTTAGGGATGTAAGGCTGAGAATAGAGAGGCTGAATGCCTCTGTCTAGTGGCACATGGGAAATCAGTAACCTCACAGATGTGTCCTTGCTATATAAATGCCAATAATTAGGAAAGAGGGCTGTTTGGAGAATCTTGATGGAAGAGCAGGCTAATGATAGCTGGGATATGTGAGGCAGTTCTGCTGATCTCTTCTGGGTTTAGTCTTGCAGCAGCAGTCATCTGGTGGCCTAATCAGGGAGGAGAGGGTGTCTAAGGTAGCCTCACTCACCTATCTGGGGACAGTATTGGTCAATGCCCATGATCCATTGATCTGTGAAATCTCTCATCTTTCAGTAGTTGCTTCCAGGCTGCCTCCGATGGCAGGGCTGTTTTCCAAGAGTGTGAAGAAAACACTAAAAGCCTTCTTGAGAATGAGGCCCTGGACTTCATACCACACGACTTCTATTACATTTTATGAGTCAAAGCAAGTCAAAAGGTGAGAGCTTAGCTACAAGGAGTGGAAAAACAGATTCCACTATTTAATGGGAGGAACTGCAAGGTATTTGTGGTCATATTTGATCTACCACAGTGCACATTCTGGCCACAGTTATTTGCATTATTCCATATGCAAAATCTGTTCACCTCTTGGAGTGTCAAAACCTGTACTATGCCATGCATTAGGCATATGCCACATGGGGCTATCAAATAATTGAAATGTGGCGGGTGCAAATTGAGATGTACTATTATTTAAAATACACTCAGGAGGGGCACCCAGTCAGTTAAAGAACCAGCTCTTGGTTTGGGCTCAGGTGATGATCTCATGGGTTGTGAGATCGAGCCCTGTGACAGGCCATGTGCTTAGTGGGGAGTCTGCTGGAGATTCTCTCCCTCTGACCCTCCCCCCAACTGTGCTCTCTTTCATGGTCTCTCTCTCTCTCTCTCTCTAAAATAAATAAATAAATCATTTTAAAAACACACACACAGGATTTCACAGACTTAGTAGAAACAATGTAAAATATCTCTGTAATACTTTTTTCCAGCTTTATGTAGTTATAATTGACATATAATTGACACAAAATTGACATTTTGTAAGTTTAAGGTATACACTATAATGATTTCCTATATGTATATTTTGTGAAATGGTTACCACAATAAGGTTAGTTGACACATCCATCAGCTCACAAAGTTGCCCTTTGTGTGTCTGGGAGTGTGTTTGTATATGTTCAGAACTTCCAAGATCCACTCTTTCAGCAATTTTCAATTATACAGTATAGTAGTGTTAACTATCATGTCCCCAGAACTTATTCAGCTTGTAACTGGAAGTTTGTACCCTGTGATCACCTTCACCCATTTCTCCCTACTCCAGTCCTCCAGGCCTACCCCTGGCAACTAACAATTTGTTGTTTCTGTGAATTCAGTGTTTTACTCCATAAAGAAGTGAGATCATATAATATTTGTCTTTGTCTGACTTACTTCATTTAGCATAATGCCCTCAAGGTACATCCATGTTGTTGTAGATGGCAGGATTTCCTTTCCTTTTTTATGGCTGAGTAATACACACACACCCCCCACATTTTTTTTATTGATTCCTCTGTTTGTGGGCACTCAGGTGGTTTCTGTGCCTTGGCTATTGTAAATAATGCTGTGATAAACGTGGGGTGCAGGTATCTTTTCAAAACAGTGTTTTTATTTCCTTCAGATATATACCCAGAAGTGGGATTGCTGGATCATATGATAGTTCCATTTTTAATTTCTGAGGAACCTCCATCCTGTTTTCTGTAGTGACTGTACCAATCTATATTCCCACCCATGGTGTACTTCCTTGCCAGCACTTACATCTAATCTTTTGATAAGAGCCATTTTAACAGGTGTGAGGTGATATCTCATGGTTTTGATTTGCATTTCTATGATGATTAATGATGTTAACCATATTTTCATGTACCTGTTGGCCATTTAAATATCTTCTTTGGAAATTTGTCTGTTCAAGCCCTTTGCCCATTTTAAAATCAGATTATTTGTATGTATGCATGTATGTATATGTGTATGTAGTATTTGAATTCTTTATATATTTTGGATATTAACCCCTTATCAGATGTACGGTTTATGAATATTTTCTCCCATTTCTTAGGTTGCCTTTTCATTTTATTGATCATTTCTTTTGCCTTGTGAAAGCTTCTTAGTTTGGTTCAGTCCCACTTGTTTATTTTTGCTTTTCTTGCTTGTGCTTTTGGTGTCATATCCAAAAAAGTATTGCTAAGGCCAATGTCAAGGAAATTTCTTCTGTGTTTTCTCCTATGAGTTGTGTGATTTTAGGTCTTACATTTAAGTTTTTATTCCATTCAAGTTAATTTTTGTGAGCAGTGGAAGATACAGGTTCAGTTTTGTTCTTTTGCATATGAATATCTAGTTTTTCCAGCACCATTTATTGAGACTATCTTTTCTCCATTGTGTATTCTTGGCTCTCTTGTCAAATATTAGTTGACTGTAAATGCATGGGTTTTTTTTCTGGACCTTTTCCCATTGGTCTATGTGTCCATTTTTATCCTGATAACATGCTGTTTTGATTTACTATAGCTTTGTAATATAGTTTGAAATCAGGAAGTATGATGCTTCCAGCATTGTTCCTCTTTCTTACAATTGCTTTGGCTATTCTGAGTTGCACGTGGCCCCATATGAATTTTAGGATTGTATTTTTTCTTTATGTTAAAAAAAAATGCCATTGAAACCCTAATAGGGATTGCATTGAATCTGTACTAATCCATGAACATGACTATTGTTTTCTATTTGTCTGTATCTTCTTCAATTTCTTTCATCAAAGTCTTATAGTTTTCAGTCTTATAGTTTTCACCTTCCTGGTTACATTTATTCCTATGATTTTATTGTTTTTGATGCTATTGTAAATGGGACTTTTCCTTTATTTCTCTTTCAGTAGTTCATTGTTCGTGTATAGAAACACAACTGATTTTTTATTTTGAGTTCTGCAGTGGTACAGTTTTTTGATGCAGTCTTTAGAATTCTCTCTCTCTCTCTCTCTCTCTGTGTGCATATATAAAATTATATACAGATAATACATTTCATATATATTCATATATATATAATAATGTCATCTGCAACAAGGATGTTTTTACTTTTTTTCTTTCAATTTTGGTACTATGTATTTCTTTGCTTTGTCTAATTGCACTGGCTAGGACCTACGGTACTACGGTGAATAGAAGTGGTAGATGTAGGCACTTTGTCCTGTTCCTGATATTAGTGGAAAATCTTTCAACCTTTCATCCTTGAGTATGATGTTAGCTATAGGCTTATCATATAGGACCTTTATTTTTTTAAAGATTTTACTTATTTATTTGTCAGAGAGAGAGCACAAGGAGGGGAGAGGAAGAAGCAAGCTCTGCACTGAGCAATGAATGGAATGCAGGACTAGATCTCACTGAGCAGAAGGCAGATGCTTAACTGATGAGCACCTCCAGGCATCCCAAGGACCTTTATTTTGTTAAGGTATGTTTCTTCTATACCCAATTTGTTAAGGTATTTGTTATGAATGGATGTTGAATTTATCAGATGCTTTCCCTGCATTCCTTGAGATAATTATATGATTTTTATTGTTCATTCTGTTAATGTGATGATGTATCACATTTATTGATTTGCATATGTTAAACCATCCTTCTATTCCAGATATGAATCCTACTTGATCATGGCATATAATCTTTTTAATGTGTTGTTGAATGTGATTTGATAGTTTTGGGGGTTTTTTGAGAGTTTTTGCATCAATATTCACTAGCGATATTGGTCTATGGTTCTCCTATGGTGTTCTTATCTGGCTTTGGTAACATGGTAGTGCTGAATTCATAAAATTAGTTTGGGGATGTTTCCCCCCTTCAACCTTTTGAATGAATTTGAGGAGAATTGGCATTAATTATTCTTTAAATGTTTGGCAAAGTTCAGCAGTGAAATCATCTTATCCTTGGCTTTTTTTTTTTTTAATTGGGAAGGTTTCAATTACTTATTAAATCTTCTTTCACATAATTAATCTGTTTAGATTTTCTGTTTCTTTCTGATTCATTGATAGGTTGTATGTTTCCAGGATTTTGTCCATTTCTTCTAGGTTGTACAGTGTGTTGGTGCATGCAGTTGTTCATAGCAGCCTCTTATGATTCATTGTATTTCTGTAGTATCAGTTGCAACATCTCCCCCTTTCATTTATAATTTTATTTGAATTCTGTCTCTTTCTTGATTAATCTAGCTAAAGGTTTTTCTTTCTTCTTCTTCTTTTTTTTTTTTTTTTTTAGATTTTATTTATTTATTTGACAGAGAGAGACCCAGTGAGAGAGGGAACACAAGCAGGGGAAGTGGGAAAGGGAGAAGTGGGCCTCCCGTAGAGCAGGGAGCCCAATGTGGGACTCAATCCCAGGACCCCAGAATCACGACCTGAGCCAAAGTCAGACACCCAACGACTGAGCCACCCAGGTACCTAGCTAAAGGTTTTTCAATTTGATTTCTCTTTTCAAAGAAGCAACTCTCAGGTTTGTTAGTCTCTTTTATTGTTTTCCTCTCCTCTATTTCATTGATCTCTGTTCTAATTTTATTATTTTCTTCCTTCTACTAATTTTGGGCTTAGTTTGCTCTTCTTTCTCTGGTTTCTTCTGGTGTAAAGTTAGGTTGTTTATTTAAGATCTTTCTTTTTTTCGTGATGTGTGTATGTGTTTATTGACAAAAAGTCTTTCACTTTTAACAATTTAATCATAATGTGCCTTGGCATAGCCTTTTTGGTCAACTTGTTTGGAATCCTTCGGGACTCATGAATCCGGATGTCCCTTTCTCTCTCTCCAAGTTTGGGAAGCTTTCAGCCATTACTGATTTAAATATACATTCTGTCCCTTTCTCTTTCTTTTCTCCTTCTGGAAGTCCCATAAGGCATTTATTCCTTTTTAAAATGGTATCCCAAAGGGGTATTGTAGACTTTCTTGACTCTTTCGTTTTTCTTTTTGTTTCTCTGTGGGTAATTTTAAATGACATGTTTCTGGATCATTATTTGTTTGTTCTTCTTTTTGGTTGATTCTGCTGTGGAAGCTGTCTATTGAATTCTTTAGCTCAGCATTTGTACTCCCTAGCTCTAAGATTTCTATTGTTTGTTTCATGGCTCCTATTTCTTTGTTGAACTTCTATTTTGTTCATACATTTTCCCTCTTAATTTTGTTTAGTTGTCTGCATGTTTACTGAACTTCCTTAACAGGATTGTTCTGAAGTCAGACATTTCATAGATCTTTGTTTTTTTTTTTTTTTTAGGGTCTGTTATGGGAGCTTTAGTACTTTTCTTCGGTGGTGTCATATTTATCTGATTCTTTGTGATCCCTGATTCCTTCCTTGCCTTGGTATCTGCACATTTGAGTAAGTTGTCTCTTCTTCCAGACTTTATAGGTCCACATTGGCAGGGAAAGGTTTTCACCAGTGAGCTCAGCTTAGGGTACTGAACAGGTTAGCTGGTACTGTCCTTGGGCAGCCAGGGCTTGCCATTGGGGTCTTTATTTGGAAAAGGCTACTGCCCGTATTCTGAAATTAGGGTGGGAGTGCAACTGACTGGACTCTGTGTTCAAGCATTGCCACTGGGTGGGCTCCCTCACTGGGCAGGGCTTCTGGCTATATTCTGCAATCAAGTGGGACCACTAGCTGGACTTTGCAATCACTTCTGATCAGGTGAGGTTTTCCCTGGAAGAGTGGTGCCACTGGTTGGACTCCACAGCTGACAGAGTTATGGACTGGGCTCCTGGTGGATGGGTTTTCATGCTGTGTTCCCCTCCCAGATAGTGCTCCTGGCTGGACTCCATGTTCAGGCAGGTAGAAACTCTACCTCAGCTAGAGCTTCATAGTCGGGTGAAGACTCAGGTTGTGCTCTATGACCAGACAGGGCCATAGTCAGTGTCCTGAAGCTGGGCAGGGCTACAAGTTGAACATTGCCATTGGTTAAGCCACTAGCAAGGCTCCACTCTAGGGCCAGGTTGCTGGCTGGACTCTGCTGGTCAAAAGGGGGCTCTAGCCATGTCCCACAGTTGGACAGGCAGGAATAAAGATTGTGCTCTGTGGTCAGATAGAGCTGTTTTCCATGTTCTCTTGTCACTGGGGCTACAGAATATGCTCTTCAATTGGGCAGGCTTACTGGCTGAGCTTCCTGCCTTGGTGACACAACAGGCTATGTTTAGCCAACAGTCAGGGCCACAGACAATGTTCTGCACTACCCAGGGTCCTTGTTCAGGCTCCTTCATTATACAGGGCCAGAGACTACACTTAGTGGTTGGGCAGTGCTGCTAGCTTGGTTGCCTGCCCAAACATAGCTGTACGATGGGTTCCATGGTTGCTGTGTTCTTTGGCTGGATTTCCTGGTCAATCAAGACTGCCTTATTTTCAGTTCACTATTTCTTTTTCAACCGTATCTAATTGTTATTACCAATCCATAAAATTTCATGTTATATTTTTCAGTTAATGAGTTTTTATTCAGTTTTGTCTCCTATCTGCCATGTCACTTTTTTTTTTTTTTTTTTGAGAGAGAGAGCACACGTGCATGTGAGCAGGGGAGGGAGGGGCAGAGGAAGGAGAGAGAGAATCTTAACCAAGCTCCATGCTGAATGTGGAGCCCAATGTGGGGCTTGATCTCACAAACCTGAGATGGTGACCTGAGCTGAAATCAAGAGTTGAGTGTTTAATCAACTGAGCCACCCAGGTGCTCTCTGCCATGCCAGGTTTTTATATTTTCTATCCCCCTCCAAAAATGTTAATCTTGGTGTTGAGTTTTATGAGCATTTAAGTATAATTGTTTTATCATTTGAGGTTGATGATTCCATTAAATCATGTTGTTTGTTTTGTTTCTTTTTTGGGGTGGTGTTCAATTGTTTATTGTGTCTGTTGGCTTTCCTTCATGGTATTATCTTTCATTCATGGTATATCATTCATGTATTATCTTTCATTCATGGTATTAAATCTTTCCTGATTTTATTTGATGTTGTGATATTATATTAAAAATTCTTTTAGGGGTGCCTGGGTGGCTCAGTTATTCAGCGTCTGCCTTTGCTCAGGTCATGATCTCAGGGTCCTGGGTTCAAGCCCCACATCAGGCTCCCTGCTCAGTGGGAAGCCTGCTTCTCCCTCTCCCACTCCCCATTCTTGTGTTCCCTCTCTCACTGTGTCTCTCTCTGTCAAATGAATAAAATATTTTTTAAAAAATTATTTTACTGGGGTACTTGTGTGGCTCAGTTGGTTAAGTATCTGCCTTTATCTCAGGTCATCACCCCGGGGTCCTAAGATCAAACCCTGCATCAGGGTTTCCTGCTCAATGGAGAGTCTACTTCTCCCTCCCCCACTCATGCTCTCTCACTCTCTCTCTCTCAAATAAATAAATAAAATCTTTAAAAAAATTGTTTTGTTAATCATAAGTAAATGCAGTTTAGAACCACAATGAGGCATCACCTCACACTTGTTAGAATGGTCACTATCAAAAAGATAAGCAATAACAAATATTGGTGAAGATGTGGATAAAAAGGAAACATTTGTGTGCTGTTGACAGGAATATAAATTGGTGCAACTCCTACAGAAAACCGGAGGTTCCTCAAAAAGTTAAAAATAGAACCATCATATCATCCAGCAATCCTACTTCTCGATATTTATATGAAGGAAATGGAAACACTAATTTAAAAATATATATGCACTCTATATTTATTGTGGCATTATTTATAATAGCAGAGACATGGAAATAACAAAAGTACATTGATGAGTGAATGGATAAAGAAGCTAGTATTTTTTTTTAAGATTTTATTTATTTATTTGACACAGAGAGAGAGAGAGATCACAAGTAGGCAGAGAGGCAGGCAGAGAGAGAGAGGGGGAAGCAGGCTCCCCACTGAGCAGAGAGCCCAATGTGGGGCTTGATCCCAAGACCCTGAGATCATGACCTGAGCCAAAGGCAGAGGCCTAACCCACTGAGCCACCCAGGCGCCCCAAGAAGCTAGTATTTTTATACAAAGGAATATTATTCAGCCATAAAAATAATGAAATCTCTCTCTTTGTAACAACGTGGATAGAACTTGAGGGCTTTATGCTAAATGAAATAAGTCAGGATAAGATAAATACTATATGATCTCACTTATATGTGGAGTCTAAAAAAAAGAAATGAGCTGATAGATATACAGGACAGGTTTGTGGTTGCCTAAAGTGGGGTGTGAGGGTATAGGTGAGATGGGTAAAGGGGGTCAAAACATACTAATTTCCAGTTGTAAAATAAATGTCATGGGATGTACAGTAAAGTGACTATACTTAATAATACTGTTTTGCATATTTGAAGGTACTAGATGAATGGATTTTGAAAGTCCTTTTCATAAGAAAAAAATGCTATAACAAAAATTGTGTTAGGAAAAAATTTCTGATGACTTTCATAATGAAATAATATCATTTTTCCATAGAGGATTTTCCTTTGCTTTTTCCAGACACATGGGATCCAACCAGTCCAGAACCACTTTAAATAAAGTTTAAGAGTTAAGATTCCTTGACCCTACAGATGATGCAATGTTGAGCTGCATGTTCAAGAGGGGGCTTGCTTACTTTCAGATTATCTTACATGCATAGTTCTCTGTAGTGGGTAAATTATTCATGTTCCCTCTTAAAAAGTTGTGATTTTGAATTCTATTTCCCCAGTCCCACAAGACCACCGAAAGCACGGTTTATTTAGCCTTTCCACTGTTCCTACTGGAACAGCCCCGAATACTCATAGGATAAGTATGTTTTGAGTGCCTTAGCTTATACATCTGACTTCTTGTTTTCATCCAGATCTTGTTCCAACAAATTCTGGGATAAATGTCTTTGAGAAGCATCTTGTCTATAGTCTTATGTTTATCATTGATACCCTGGTTTACATGTGGCATCATTTTCCTACATTTTTCTTCATCTTCAAGTTAAGAATTACATTTATAACTTGAAAACATGTGATAAAATTGAGTATTAGGGAAATATGGCCACGGTGACATCAGTATCCAAGTTCACAAGACTATTTTAATTACAAAACTTCACAAACATCTTAATCATGCACATCTGTTTTCCATAAGAATTATAAGATTTCCTCCTAGGAATTGTCGAAATGTCGATCATAATTTAGAATATATGCCAAAAAACCCTTGAGATACCAAAATGTGAAGTTTCTTTAGGAAAGCAGTGAATAAACTATCATAGGGTTTACTAAACTGTCATGTATAATTATTTGTGTCTACATTTGGGATTTTAGACATTCTTATTAGCTCTTCATGAAAGTTTTTAGATGATTGCATGGGTATACTGAACAAATTCTCTTTCTCTTTTTTTGAATTAAGTATTTCTTCCACCCAAAAAGCTCAAATTAACATTTTATCCTATAATTATTTTATTATTTTATTATTTTTTATATTAACATATAATGTATTATTTGCCCAAGGGGTACAGGTCTATGAATTACCCCGCTTACATTTCACAACATTTTATACTATATTAGAAGAAAAGAAACAACTTAAATTTTGCCATAGTAGCTACAGATGAAGTAAAAGGAATTTTGTGAGGAATTTCCACTATTTACTTCTAATGGGGAAAATACTACCATGCTAGCTGGCTGAAGCAGAAAACCAGGAGGCTACTTACCATAATAATAAGTGAGCATTCAGGTAGAAGATTGAATTTACCACTGCTTTTGAATATCACATGTGATAAACTCCAAAGGCTCTGTCTCTTTTAGGAATGTTTTAGCACAAGGTTGTCTCCCATGGAAGTATATTGTAAATGTTACATGATTCCCAATATAGCATCAGACTGCAGTCCTGGAAAAGCTTCTATTTATATCTCTTAGAAACAGTTTTTATCAGGAAGTGTTTTGCCCTCCTGACCAGCCTTCTCATAACCTTTTTGAGAGTACCTTCTCTGAAATGACATAAGGGACCCAGAGTTTACATGTTAAAATGTGTGATAGAATGGTTAAAAATTATAATGAGGACCTAAAAAGGATGAGGTACTATCATCAGCTGACATAGAACCCCAAATGAGACTGAACCAAGAAACCACATTCATTTATAATAAATTTTATTCAGCAGTAGGCTCTTGAGAGGCATTTAGTCTTTGAGTTTTTCTTCCTTGGTCTTGTTCAGCTCCTTTAAGTTTTGCCTAACTGGGAGGCCTGGGTGGTTCAGTCAATTGAGCAGCTGTCTTCGGCTCTGGTCCTGATTCCGGGGTCGTGGGATGGAGTCCAGCATTGGGCTCCTTGCTCGGTGGGGAGCCGCTTCTCTCTCTCCCTCTGCCTGCCACTCTGCCTGCTTGTGTTCTCTCTCTCTGTGTGTATCAAATAAATAAATAAAATCTTAAAAAAAAAAATTTTTTTCCTAACTATTGATTCTCTTAAAACTGAAGTCAGGGGGCGCCTGGGTGGCTCAGTGAGTTAAAGCCTCTGCCTTTGGCTCAGGTCATGATCTCAGGGTCCTGGGATCGAGCCCCACATTAGGCTCTCTGCTCAGCGGGGAGCCTGCTTCCCCCCCTCTCTCTGCCTGCCTCTCTTCTTACTTGTGATCTCTCTCTGTCAAATAAATAAATAAAGTCTTTTAAAAAAATGATAGAGCTTTAAAAAAAAAACTGAAGTCAGCTGCTTGTATTATGAGGATACACTTGTTCCAAATACATCATGTCTTAGCCTCCATAAGAAAAAAAAATGCACTTTTATGACCCTTACTAGGCCCTATTGGATTTAAGTAGGATAAAAGCTATCAATCAAAATCTGCTGGTTCCTGATAACCATAATTTTACAAGGAATGTAAACAGAACGTATTTAAGATAAGCTCTTGCACAGTATTTGTCTCTGACTTTTTTTCTTTGTACTGATCTGTTTTTCTTTCTTTTAGACTGAATAGTTTAAGAATCACAAGTCTTTTTGATTTGGGCATGATTTGAATGGTGTGGGATGGAATATCTAAAATCTTGGAATTTTTATTTCATCAAAAATGTTTGAAATAAAGCACTTAAAATATATCAAAAGGCAAATGTAAACATGGAATAGAAATAGCATAGGTTTTCATGTTTAAGTCAGCATGATTAAACACCAAGCAAGGGAATAGATACTAAGGGAATAAAGAGTTAAATTCTGAGCCCAGTTAGGATTGAATATGCATGTGCTAGAGATTACCAAGGAAGGATATGTGCCTCATACATGAGAAACAGGAAGAGGTGCTGAACAAAAGAAACCACTTGGGAAGAGAGGTTACGTGAATTTTCAGCATGTAGAAAATGCATAACCATTCTTAATAATCACATAAAATTAGAGATTGATGCTTAGGCCAGAGTTAATTCTTTAAGGTCTTAAGAGAGTGTATCCAATGTGACACCTTTATTTTTTAGTTCCCTGTACATCCTTCTGTCTTAGTGGTCTAATTGACTATAACCGTAGTATTTAACATTGTATTAAAAGCTTTCCATGTTTCAGGCATGCTTTAATGTATCAACTCTTTAAATCTTCTTTACAAACCATGTGGCAGACACTGCTTTAGAGATGAGGAAACTAAAGGTGAAGGTGAAGTTCTTTGAGCAAGATCACATGGCTGTCAGCGATAACTAGCTCCAGAGTCTGTCCCTTCCCACTTACATCAAACTCTTGGCTACATACCGCACTTAGCCTCAGTGACTGTGAGACCACGTAGGGTCACCAACAGCATTTTTATAAATGCTTAGAATCTCTAAGACACTTAAGATTTGGAGACACTTTTGAACTTAGTGAACTAAATCTCACTTGCTTTTATGTTTTCTGACTTTAAAAAATAACAGAGATTCCCTTCATATTCTATTTTAAGGAAAAGATACTTTTTAGGTGGGGAGGGGCAGAGGGAAAAGGAGAGACAGAATTTTAAGCAGGCTCCAAAGCCCAGCATGGAGCCCAAGACGGGCCTCAAACTCACAACCCTGAGATTGTGACCTGAGTCAAAATTAAGAGTCAGACACTTAACCAACTGAGGCACTCAGGTGGCCCAAGGAAAATCATTTTATAGACAACCATGAAATATCTCATATATGGCTATGTTCCTGATACTATTTGAAGCATTCGTCATTTAATCAATGAAGGAATTTGATATTATTTGATATTATTTCTACGTTAATAAATTTCAGTACAGATCTGGGATTTAAACCCCATTTGTTTTTTGTTTTTGTTTTTTTTATTTCAAAGCAAGCATTCTCTTGCAAATTATTACAAAGAAAGGTTAAGGTTATTTTGATTATAAATGACATGATGTTTATAATATTGACTATCTGTGGAGGAGGCTATCCAAATAAGTCTATATCTAGAAGTGGAATCTGACTACTGACCAGTCTTAGGAAATCCCCAGCTAGTAGGCTGATGGACCATTCATTTAAAGATGGAAGAACTATCGTGAGATTCCTATAGGAATGCTGTTCCTATATCTTCCTCTATCCTAAGAAAAAAACCAAGAGGGTAGATCGGCCTAACTTAAACTTAAAAGATAAGTACCTTCTGTTTTCTGGCATAGATGACATTTCTGGTAACACTATTCTCTCAGTGAGGAGATACAGGAGACACTAATGGTGGTCTTAGTTATGCTCAGAAATATACTATACTGCACGCACGCACACACACACAGAAGTACTAAGACAGCAAGAAAAGAAAAACTTAGGTGATTTGCAGAAGATTGTTCGAAAACAAAAGAGAGTCAATGCACTTGACCTCTAGACATGCTGCTCCCTGGAAAGTGGTTGGACAGAAATGAGGGACAGCTCTGCCCGTAGTTAGAAGGAGTGGTATGAATTGTATTGGGTCGATTGGTGGCAGCAGCTCAATGCTTATACAAATGGAGCAAAAATGGAGGTAAAAACAGAATTTCTACAGCCCTGAAGGCAAAACTGATTATGAGACAAAACTGTTTGCTTCTTCATATGGTGCCAAGCTTATAGTCAGAGACTTTCTGGATGGGCGACTGCCCTTATTTATCAACAGATTCCTAGCATTACATTGGGATCACAGGCCAAGTTTTGATAGAGGCACTAGGCTCTTGGCTTCTCAGGAGATAATGAGGTGCAAATGCAATAGGGAGATCTCACACTAACCACACTTTGTCTCTTCAACACAAATGATATCATCTGAAGGAAAGGATGATGGCAGTTACTAAGCAAGCCTGTCTACCTCGGGAAGTTCCCTGGGGCCCCTAGGTCTGGCCCACAGTAGGCATTTTAATGTCTGTGAAAATGTTGGTTGTTGAGATGTTTCCTAATGGTAGGACCAGTTACAAACAAATTAACGTTTTTCTACACTTTCCATTAACTGTAATGCATAAAATCCAAACCAACAAGAAGGGCCAATTTTATCCTATCCTACGCTAGCTTGATTAAGACAGCGCCAGAGACCTGGAAGAAGCTTTAATGTCTATGTGAAAAGGCTATCCATCAGTAATAACATGACCTTCTGGGTCTATTGCTATGTTGCAATGATTGTTTACATTCCAAGTTACCTTGAATTGAATAGGCATATTGATTCGGTACCAGATAGCAGCAAATTGTACTGGGATTATTAATAAATGATTAAGACACGTGATCTTTAGGAAGTTGTGTTCTAGTAGGACAGATAAAAACAAGTAACCTGAACCCAAGTTCTTAAGGCCACACAGAGTTGGTGAACTCAATCCAGGCTGGGTATCAGGGAAGGAAAAGACATCTGAACATGTCTTGAAGAATGCTAGGCTGACAGTAAAGGGGGAAAGGTTATTCACATTGCATGGGAAAGACGAGAAAAAGAGCAAAGTTTGAAAGAGCCTGATGTATATAGGGAGTCTTAAGCAGTGTGGTATTGTTTACTGCCAAGTGCAAAAGCAGGAACAGGTGAAAGTATTACGGTCAGAGAGGAATGTGAAGAATATACGATGGAGGACATTTTTTGCCATACTAAGAAGTTTGAATTTCAGTTTTTTGAAGTCATAGGAAACCATTAAAGGGTTTCAAATAGTGTGCTCAACATTTCAAGACTTGTGATTTAGATTTGTAGACCTCTCTGGTTGCAGTGGAGAATGTATTTCAGAGGATAATACTAGACACTTTTGATTGAGCAAGAAATAGAAAAATAAAAATAAACCAGGCAAGTTAGAACTCTAAAGGGTATACTGGCTAATGTGACACAGAACTCCATACCAGGCAGCACATCTTAAGATGACAGCATTTCATCTTTTATGTGTTTGAGGTTTGGGCATCATACAAAGATTACTGTCAACTTCCTGAATTATTCATAAATCGTACCGACTTTTCATCAAGTGACACGTACATAGCCAACAATAAGGTGCTAGAGCCTAGCCAGCCTGCTGACAGAAATTCTGGCCATCACAAGCTATTATTTGCTCCCCACTCATGTGAGTATCTGTGCCTCAGCTCACATTGCTTTCTCCACTTGAGTGTTCTTTTTCCCTTGTCTGCTTAGAAAACTCCACTAATAGTCCAAATCTAACCTCTTGTGACACTCCTTCCCTGCAGCCTTCTTTTCCCTCTCTTGACTGTTCTTTTCCCTGTGCCACATGACTACCCGTAAGTACTTCCATTGTAATGTTACCTCTTACCGATTCCTTACTAAGGGTCAGGCACTATGCAAAATACTTTTCACAGACACAGGATCTTATAATAGCTGTACAATTTACCCCAGATTACACATAGCAAGACCGAGAATTTCACCGACATGATGTGACTTGCTCAATCAAGGTCTGGTGGTTAGAAAGTGAAGACCAAGGTTTGAATCTTGGTATGTCAACCTCTGATATTTATGTGGTTTCACTAATGCCAAATGGTTCTATTTCTCCTTTATCTCATATACTTCAAGAAAGTGAGAACCAAAATGTCCTCTGCTCCCATGATGCCTGTCTAGTAAATAGCGGATGCTCAAAAACTATTGTTTGAATGAATATTTAGAGCAATACCACTGTACCAGGTAGCTCCTCAATACCTAGAATTCCATGTACCTGCAATGGGCAATGTAGTATCAGATCTGCTGATTTAAGAATACACTGAAGCATAATGTCTTCCAAGTCCATCAACGTTGTTGCAAATGGCAAGATTCCTTTTTTTAAGGCTGAATATTATTTTATTGTATGTATGTATCACATTTTCTTCTCTTTTTTCTTTTTAAAAGATTTTATTTATTTATTTATTTGTCAGAGAGAGAGAGAGAGAAAGAGCACAAGCGGGGGAGTAGTAGGCAGAGGGAGAAGCAGGCTCCCTGCTGAGCATGGAGCCCGATGGATGCTGGGCTTGATCCCAGGACCCTGGGATCATGACCCAGGCTGAAGGCAGATGATTAACCAACTGAGCCACCCAGGCAACCCTGTACCACATTTCTTTATCCATTTATCTGTCAATGGGTATTTGGATTTTTTGGTTCATATCTTGGCCTTTATGCATAATGCTGCAATGCTGCAATGAACATGGAAATGCAGATATCTCTTTGAGATTACAATTTCAAATCTTCTGAATATTTGCTCAGAAGTAGAATTGCTGTGTCATCTAATAGTTCTAGTTTTAATTTTTTGAGGACCCTCCCTACTGTTTTCCGTGGTGACTGAACCATTTTGCCTTCCCAGCAACATTGTACAGGGCTCCAATTTAGCATGCTAAGAGAAATAAGTCAGTTATGGAAGTGCAGTACTGCATGAGTCCACTAATATGAAGTGTTTAAAATAGTAAAACTTATAAAAACAAAACACTGAATGGTGGTTGCCAGGATATGGTGCGAGAGGAAAATGGGGAGTTCTTATTCACTGGGTATAAAATTATAGTTACACAAGATAAGCTGACTGTATAAATTCTAGGGGTCTGCTGCTCAACATAGGCCTATAGTTAATGATATAATATTGTGCACTTAAGAGTTTATTAAGTGTACCCTCATGTTCAGATCTCAATGTTGAGTATTGTTACCACACAGAAACAAAAGAAAACAATAAAGCAAAACAAAGGAACATAAGGTAACTTTTGGAGGTGATGGATACATTTATAACCTTGGTTGTGGTGATGATACCATTGTGTATGCTTATGTCTAAACTCATCAAATTGTATATATTAAATATATAAATACATACGCATTTTTAAAAATATACCAGTTATACCTCAATAAAGCTGTGAAAAAATACACTAAAGCAAACATGACACAATCTGATTTAGGTAAAGAATATCATGAAAGCAATTAACAGTATAATGACATATGATGGAGGTCTTTCTTAAGAGCAGGGCTGTCTGAAAATGATAAGTTTATCATAAAAACTGTAAGAATCTGAAAATACTGGATAAAATCACTAAGAGAAAGCACCAATTATGACAGCGTGATGTAAGTGCATTATGCTGAAAAATGTAAAAAATTAACATCTTTATATGAATTAATATATAAATACTGCTTTTCAAAAATCAATTTACTGTTTCATCATTTCAATGCCTACTATATGACATTGCAACTATGATTGTATCTTCCGTGTGACAGTCTATTATATGACAAATACAAATATGGTTCTGCTCACTAAATGAGGTCTACCATATAAACAATTATGTATGTGATTGTGACTACTAAGAATTACATATATGACCACTACAAAGATGAATGTGATAGACTTCTTGCCATTAAAGAAATTAAAACTTTGAAAAAGATGTTAATTTTATAAAGTAATAGAGGAACTAAATTTGGCTATGGTTGTGTCATACACCATCCTGAAGCCATATAAAATAGAAGAGTGAGAATATCCTTATTTAAGCCAATAATTTGGGGTGAAATTAATGTTGGGTAGTCCATCAAAAATGTCCCCATAGGAGAGAATTCACAGAGGAGGCACTATTGAACCTGAGAAGATTGGGGGAAGCAAAGCACATTCAGATAGTTGGGAGAAGTTGAGCAAAGTGGCAGAAACATAAAAACCTTTGACATAGTTAGGGAAGAGTTGGTGGTTTCATATGACTAGAGTATAAAGTATAGGGGGAGGATATCAGGAAGGGCTAGAGGGCGATAAGCAGGGATTGGGTCACAGAGAACAATATATGATATATTAATGAATTTTAACTTCATCTGTCAGCTGTCACTCAAAAATTTTATGGTGGTGCTAGTGGTCGTGGTGGTGTGTGTGAAGTTAGTTTTTCCTTATAGAAAATGTGTCTGTGACATAGAGATTTGATAACAGAGGGTAGGTGAGAAAAAGAAGAAAACTTTGACTGAGAGAAAGGGAATTTAAGACAAGTGAAGTAGAAATGGGGATGAAAGTTGAGATATCAGGAGTGTTAAAGAGAGTAAACTCTACTGATTTTTTTAAAAGATTTTATTTATTTATTTGACAGAGAGAGGACACAAGCAGGAGGAGCAGCAGGCAGAGGGAGAAGCAGGCTTCTCACTGAGTAGGGAGCCCAACACGGAACTCCATTCCTGGACCCTGGCATCATGACCTGAACCAAAGGTAGACACTGAACCAACTGAGCCACCCAGGTATCCCAACTCTACTAATCTTAAGGACTAATTGTAAATGGTCTCTGAGGAAGTGGAAGTAGTCTCAGATGGCTTCTGAATTTTTGATTTGAATGCCTTGGTAGATTAGGTTACTATTCACTTATGAATAAAATGCAGAAAAAGAAGCTGGTCATGGGTGGAAGTGGGATAAGAGGCATTGATATAATTTTGCTTAGTGTAAAAAGTGCAAGCTCTGAAGTTATACACATCTGAGCCCACTTCAGGCTGTTGTTGGCTGTGGGACCTTGGACAAGTTGCTGAAGAAATCAAGTCAAGTTGAGGCAGATATCAATTGAGATCCTTTAGGACTAAATACCATAATCAAGTTGCTTAATACAACATTGAGTAATTGAGGAAGAATTAAGGTTAATAAGATTCTTTTATTGAGCCTTTAACACTAGTTGGTATATGTCCACAGTCTAATTTCACGATCTCTGTAGGCTAATATTTAAAGAAATCCAATTCTACGGTGTCAATCTCATGAAACCCTCATTAATTAGCTACTTGGCACATTATAAAATCACTACTGTCTGTGTTAATATTAGTAGATTGGTGTAATATAACACATCTAAACAAATCTATGCATTCTCTAGAAGGTAGTAAAGAAATGAACGATTATTTGAAAAAATATTTTAGTTGTAGTGCAACATCAAACTGTAAATATCAACCCTTGCCCTCGAGTGAAGACTGGGCAGATAAACAAGAACAACAATAATGAGAAAAACAAGATACCTTCAGAGAATAATACAAGAAACTAGAAAATTATATTCTTCAAATGATTTTCCCCTTTTCCAGTAAATGATAGTTAATAGGTGAAAAGAAATAAGATGATGATCTGAAAATATTTATACAAAAAATCATTATGAAGTCAACATTTCAAAGAGCCAAATGTAGGAATTTGTCCTGAAAGCCTATTTGATCGGGTGAGAGCAGGTAGTGGAGTTCTCATTAAGTGCGTGGTAGCTAGAAAAATAGAGCTTTATGGAAGACTAGATTCATTTTAATTGGAACAGGCCCCTGTGGAAAGCGAAGTACGTCACTGAAGTTGTTCTCTAGATTATCCGTGGTTTTGAGGCTAGACTACTCAATGAAGCAATTGTTTTCTTATTTCATTAATTCTTCTGAAAAATAAACTTACTCTGTATTCTCTGGAAACAAAAACTGTAAAAATTGTGTTTTTAAGGGGAAGTGAATGCATATGCTACGAATTAATTTGTCTGCGAGTCTGGAAAATATTATGGATGTGGTGAACATTGATCAATTTCAACAACAACAACAAAGAACTCAGAGTCAGCAGTGAATGAGACACAATCTCTTAGAGGGAGATTTGATTTCCACACCTCTTTGTGGCCGTTAAGTTGCTACAAACAGAATAATCCATCTGGCACATAGTAGGACTTCACATACTCATTGAATGATGCAATATTTTGGAAAACAAGTAAAATGTAACATTAAATTAAGCTAACTAGGTAGAATTTAACTATTTTTTATTCACAGGAATCTGTTCTTTGGCTGTCATCCCATTTATTCAGTCATGATTTTTATGTAGCCGTTAGTCATTATTAGATCTCATGTTTCAGAACTTACAGCATATCTGGTATGATATATTAGAAAGATACCTTGCATTTCTAATCATGCATGTACATCAGAAATGTATGATGAGCTTATGAAAAACCCCAAATGACTTGTCATTTTCCTTTTGTTTCAATGTGAAGACTTTTTCCTTGCTCCAAATGATAAAAACTATAAATTTGGTACAGTGTATGTATGTATGAATGGAGTACGTGTGTGTGTGTGTGTGTGTGTGTGTGTGTGTTTTCTAGGTTGAACAAGTTCATGTAACTCTCTTTATTGAAAGACTCCTTTGGGCTCTTAAAGAAGGAATGTTCTGAGCAATCATTTTCAGGAGGCAAAATGAGGTTTTTGTGTGTCCAGTAAAGAGTTGATAAATTATGTTTCACTGAATACTTTTTTTTAACTACAATGATTGTACTACTATAGTTAGGGCTCTAAAATATTTTATCATGCCCGCACTGAATGTTCTCAATATTGAGAATGAAATTGAATGAGATAATGTATGTTTCTAGTTTGTCAGCTATAAAGCAGTCATTCTCATTGTTTCTGACAGAACAGCCTTATTCCCTATGACTCATGTGTTCCTACTTCACTCCTTCATTCCCGTTTATATTCCTTTTAGGCTACATTATTCTTTCCTGTCAAGAGTCTAGGCAAAATAAAAGCAAACGGTGACCTAATTTCATTTAAGCATGATTCTTGTATCAGAAAGCACAAGAGACATTTAAATAAGGAAGAAAAAAATCAACCTTGATTTGACAGTTGTTTGACAAAATTGGTAACTGAATTTGAAAGTTCACGGGGCCTTGAAATAGTAGTCATATATTATTGTTCCCAGCGTCTCAAAATTTTATTTCTCAGAACCAAGTTAAACATAAACTTATCAAAGCAGGTGGTCCTTGCTCTCTAGTCTCTTGATCTTATGAAATATGTAGATAAAACTTAAGCCACAGAGTGTTTCAAGTATTTCAGTTCTGTAACCATTAAGGTGCTTTCCAACCCTGAAATTCTGTGATTTCACAGTGAAAGCCCTGGAAATTGAGTTGAGAGAGGAGATGTCTTTCTGCCTTATATATGATATATCAAGGTAATGGTAAGTCGTTGTTTGACAAGGGGACATGTCTGACCACCATGGTGTCTACCACTATCTGTGAACAGCCAAGATTATGCTGGGATTCCGTTATACCTATTCTGGAATCAAACAGTAATGTGACTGTAGATATATAAATCTGTAGTGATTACAGATGTACATCATAGACCTTCTTATGCACAACCTGAGGAGGAAAAGTAATTTAGCTAAACTGAATAGTTTGGGAAAGTCTTTTATGTTTATTGGCACTAAGGAGTGGAAGAGGCAGGACAGAACAGAAATATTCCCCTCCCCCCCACTCCCATTGTCCTGCAGTGTAATAAGACATGCATATTTGGGCTTCTTCTCTGGTTCCTGATACAGAGCTCTTAAAACTCTCGGAATTCCCTGAGTCATAAAGGTGAGAGGATTGTCTTTATTGTTCATAACAAACCCCTTTCATCCACACCTAGTACACTAGTGAGATGGACCCTTGGTGGGCTTCTAGATAGCTTCAGGATGGGGGCAAAATGACAGAGGAACCAACCATATGATTGGAGGGTTGGAACTTTCAGCTCCAACCCTGCCCACCTCCATGAGGGGAGAGGGCCTAGAGATTGAGTTAATCACAAATGGCTAATGATTTAATCAATCATGCCTAGGTGGTAGAACTTCCATAAACATACTTAACAGTGAGGTTCAGAGAGCTCTGGTCTGGTGAACACATCATGGTGCTGGGAAGGTGGAGTGTTCAAAAAAAGTCTAGAAGCTCTGTGTTGTTCTCCCAGGCTTACCTGTGCATCTCTTCCATGCAGCCGTTCTGAGTTGTATCCTTTCTAGTAAACTGATAATAGTAAGTAAACTGTCTTCCTAAATTCTGTGAGTTATCCTAGCTAATTTTCTAACATGGAGAGGGAATTGTGGGAACCCCTGATTCCTAGTGGGTCTATCAGAGGTTAGGGATGCTGTGTTAGTCGTGTGACTGGTGTTTGAAGTGGGAGGCAGTCTTGTGGGACTGAGCCCTTAACCTGTGGGGTCCGCACTAACTCTGGGTTGTTGTTGCCAAAATTAAGTTATACGACACCTAGCTGGTGGTTCAGAGAGTTGGTTGGAGAACTAGTTGGTGTGGGAACCCCCTCCCCTATATTTTGTGTCAGAAGTGTTGTGGGTAGTACCCCTCTCCCACTGCACAACTAATAATGAATTTCTGCCAATACTTCCTAGACATTTTGTAAATCTGAATTTTCTTTTTATTTTCCATCTCTACAGTCACTGTCCTGGTTCAGTCCCTTATAAACTCTGCACAGTCAGTATAAACTCACACTTCTCATAACATAATCTCTTTTTTCTAGAATGTTTCTTTCTTTCAAATTAACGTTATCCTGTATCTAGTTAATCCCTTTGATCCTATAAATCTCAGTTTAGGAGATTCCTCTGCGATTTAGTGTCCTCTTTTATGGAAAGACTGCCTATGTCCCTGGGAAGATTAGGGACCCTTCTGTTCTCAGCATCGTGAGAACAACGCCATCCCTGCACTCACAACATTCCTTTCTTGAGAATTAGATGCCTCTGTTAGTTGTTTCTACATTCTCTGAACATAACAGAGTACTTGCTCTGTAACAGTTCCCCATAAAACATTTCTTAAGGGCCCAAGCTTGCTCTGATTTCCCCCTTGAAAACATCAGTATAGTCAGCTGTGTTTCCACATATACTTCTTACCTTTGCTCAAGATACAAGATAGGAGCTACTCAAGAAAATGTCTACCCTTCAGGTTTTATGATCATTCAGTTCTACACATCTTTTTTTTTTTTTTACTTGCTGAGAGATTATTCACAATTAAAATACTTTTCATAAATAAAACTCTTAACAAATGATCATGCATTTGAATTAAGTTCAAAATAATAGTACTTCTTTTTTGAATTAATTATTTTATTAACATATAATGTATTATTTGTCCCAGGGGTAGAGGTCTGAGAATCATCAGGCTTACACACTTCACAGTATTCAACATATCACACACCCTCACCAATGTCCATAACCCAACCACCCTCTCCATAAACCCTTCCCCCGCAGCAAGCCTCAGTTTGTTTTGTGAGATTAAGAGTCTCTTATGGCTTGTCTCCCTCCCAATCCCATCTTGTTTTATTTTCTTCCTTCCCTACCCCCCAACCCCCCTACTGTGCCTCTCAAATTCATTATATCAGGGAGATCATATGATATTTGTCTTTCTCTGATTAACTTATTTCGCTCAGCATAATACCCTCTAGTTCCATTCACATCATTGTAAATGGCAAGATTTCATTTCTTTTGATGGCTGCATAGTATTCCATTGTATATATACACCACATCTTTATCCATTCATCTGTTGAAGGACATCTAGGTTCTTTCCATAGCTTGGCTATTGTGGACATTGCTGCTATAAACATTCGGGTGCATGTGCCCCTTCAGATCACTCCATTTGTATCTTTAAGATAAATACCCAGTACTGTGATTCCTGAGTTGTAGGGTAGCTCTACTTTCAACTTTTTGAGGAAACTCCATGCTGTTTTCCAGAGTAGTTGCACCAGCTTGCATTCCCACCAACAGTGTAGGAGGGTTCCCCTTTCCCCACACCTAACATCTGTCGTTTCCTTACTTGTTAATTTTAGCCATTCTGACTGGTGTGAAGTGGTATCTCATTGTGGTTTTGATTTGTATTTCCCTGATACCAAGTGACGTGGAGCACTTTTTCATGTGTCTGTTAGCCATCTGCCTGTCTTCTTTGCAGAAATGTCTGTTCATGTCCTCCACCCATTTCTTGATTGGATTATTTCTTCTTTGGGTTTTGAGTTTGATTAGTTCTTTGTAGATTTTAGACCTTTGTAGATTTTAGACCTTCTAGACCTTTATCTGACATGTCATTTGCAAATGTCTTCTCCCATCCTGTCAGTTGACTTTTGGTTTTGTTGACTATTTCCTTTGTTGTGCAAAAGCTTTTGATCTTGATGAAGTCCCCATAGTTCATTTTTGCCTTTGTTTCCCTTGCCTTTGGCGATGTTCCTAGGAAGAAATTGCTGTGGCTGAGGTCGAAGAGGTTGCTGCCTGTGTTCTCCTCAAAGATTTTGATGGATTCCTTTCTCACATTGAGGTCCTTCATCCATTTGGAGTCTATTTTTGTGTCTGGTGTAAGGAAATGGTCCACTTTCATTCTTCTGCATGCAGCTGTTTCATTCTTCTGCATTTCCCAACACCATTTGTTGAAGAGACTGTCTTTTTTCCATTGGACATTCTTTCTTGCTTTGTCAAAGATGAGTTGACCATAGAGTTGAGGGTCCATTTCTGGGCTCTCTATTCTGTTCCATGGATCTATGTGTCTGTTTTTGTGCAAGTACCATATTGTCTTGATGATGACAGCTTTGTAATAGAGCTTGAAGTCTGGAATTGTGATGCCACCAACTTTGGCTTTCTTTTTCAACATTCCTCTGGCTATTTGGGGCCCTTTCTAGTTCCATATAAATTTTAGGATTATTGGTTCCATCTCTGGAAAAAATTGATGGTATTTTGATAGGGATTGATTAAATGTGTAGGTTGCTTTAGGTAGCATAGACATTTTCACAATATTTGTTCTTCCAATCCATGAGCATGGAACATTTTCCCATTTCTTTGTGTATAGTTTTCTGAATACAGATTCTTTGCCTCTTTGGTTAGGTTTATTCCTAGGTATCTTATGGTTTTGGGTGCAACTGTAAATGGGATTGAGTTCTTAATTTCTCTTTCTTCTGTTGTCGAGGTATAGAAATTTTTGGTTGTTGGTGTATAAAAATGCAACTGACTTCTTGGTATTGATTTTATATCCTGACACTTTACTGAATTCCTATATGAATTCTAGCAGTTTTAGAGTGGAGTGTTTTGGGTTTTCCACATAAAGGATCATATCATCTGCAAAGAGTGAGAGTTGGACTTCTTCTTTGCCAATTCAGATGCCTTTAATTTCTTTTTGTTGTCTGATTGCTGAGGCTAGGACTTCTAGTACTATGTTGAATAGCAGTGGTGATCATGGACATCCCTGCCGTGTTCCTGACCTTAGCAGAAAAGCTCTCAGTTTTTCCCCATTGAGAATGATATTTGCTGTGGGTTTTTCAGAGATTGCTTTGATGAAATTGAGGTACATACCCTCTATCCCTACACTTTGAAGAGTTTTGATTAAGAAAGGATGCTGTACTTTGTCAAACATTTTTTCACCATCTACTGAGAGTATCATATGGTTCTTGTTCTTTCTTTTATTAATGTATTGTATCACATTGATTGATTTGTGGATGTTGAACCAAACTTGCAGCCCAGGCATAAATCCCTCTTGGTCGTGGTGAATGATCCTTTTAATGAACTGTTGGATCCTATTGGCTAGTATTTTGGTGAGAATTTTCGCACTGTGTTCATCAAGGATATTGGTCTGCAATTCTCTTTTTTGATGGAGTCTTTGTCTGGTTTTGGGATCAAGGTAATGCTGGCCTCATAAAATGAGTTTGGAAGTTTTCCTTCCATTTCTATTTTTGGAACAGTTTCAGGAGAATAGGTATTAATTCTTCTTTAAATGTTTGGTAGAATTCCCCCTGGAAATCCATCTGGCCCTAGGCTCTTGTTTGTTGGGAGATTTTTGATGACTGCTTCAATCTCTTTACGGGTTATGGGTCTGTTCAGGTTTTCTATTTCTTCCCAGTCCAGTTGTGTTAGTTTATACATCTTTAGGAATGCCTCCATTTCTTCAAGATTGTCAAATTTGCTGGTGTATAGTTCCTCATAATATGTTCTTATAATTGTTTGTATTTCTTTGGTATTAGATGTGATTTCTCCTCTTTCATTCATGATTTTATTAATTTGGGTCCTTTCTCTTTTCATTTTGATAAGTCTGGCCATGGGTTTATCAATCTTATTAATTCTTTCAAAGAACCAGCTCCTAGTATTGTTGATTTGTTCTACTGGTTTTTTGGTTTCTATTTCATTGATTTCTGCTCTGACCTTTATTATTTCTCTTCTCCTGCTGGGTTTAGGCTTTCTTTGCTGTTCTTTCTCCAGCTCCTTTAGGTGTAAGGTTACGTTGTGTATTTGAGACCTTTCTTGTTTCTTGAGAAAGGCTTGTATCACTGTATACTTTCCTCTCAGGACTGCCTTTGCTATGTTCCACAGATTTTGAACCATTGTGTTTTCATTATCATTTGTTTCTATGAATTTTTTCAATTCGTCTTCAATTTCCTGGTTGACCCATTCATTCTTTAGTAGTATGCTCTTTAGCCTCCATGTATTTGAGTTCTTTCCAACTTTCCTCTTGTGATTGAGTTCTAGCTTCAGAACATTGTGATCTGAAAATATGCAGGGAATGATCCCAATCTTTTGGTACCAGTTGAGACCTGATTTGTGACCAGAATGTGATCTATTCTGGAGAATAGATCTGCGTACTTCCATGTGCACTAGAGAAGAATGTGTATTCTGTTGGTTTGGGATGGAATGTTCTGAATATATCTGTGATGGCCATCTGGTCCATCTGGTCATTTAAGGCCTTTATTTCCTTGCTGATCTTTTGCTTGGATGATCTGAGAAATGGATGATCCAGTTCAGTGAGGGGGTGTTAAAGTCCCCTACTATTATTATATTATTGCTGATGTGTTTCTTTGATTTTGTTTTTAATTGGTGCATATTGTTGGCTGTTCCCATGTTAGGGGAATAGATATTTAAAATTGTTAGATCTTCTTGTTGTACAGACCCTTTGAGTATGATATAGTGTCCTTCCTCATTTTTTATTATAATCTTTGGCTTAAAATCTAATTGATCTGATAGAAGGATTGTCACCCCAGTTTTCTTTTGATGTCCTTTAGCATGGTAAATTGTTTTCCACACCTTCACTTTAAATCTGGAGGTGTCTTTGGGTCTAAGATGAGTTTCATGTAGACAGCATATTTTGGTTTTTAATCCATTTTTTATTTTGGTTTTCTTTTTTTAATCCATTCTGATACCCTATGTCTTTGGATTGGGACATTTAGCCCATTAACATTCAGGGTAACTATTGAAAGATATTAATTTAGTGCCATTTTATTTCCTATAAAGTGACAGTTACTGTATATTGTCTCTGTTCCTTTCTGGTCTACTACTTTTAGGCTTTCTCTTTGCTTCAGAGGACCCCTTTCAATATTTCCTGTAGGGCTGGTTTGGTGTTTGCAAATTCTTTTAGTTTTTGTTTGTGCTGGAAGCTTTTTATCTCTCCTTCTATTTTCAATGACAACCTATCTATATATAGTATCCTTGGCTGCATATTTTTCTCATTTAGTGCTCTGAATATATCACAGTTCTTTCTGGCCTTCAGGTCTTTATAGATAAGTCTGCTGCCAATCGAATATTTTTACCATTGTATGTTATAGACTTCTTGTCTGAGCTGCTTTCAGGATTTTCTCTTTGTCACTAAGACTTGTAAATTTTACTATTAGATGATGGGGTGTGGACCTATTTTTATTGATTCTGAGGGGGACTCTCTGTGCCTCCTGGATTTTGATGCTTGTTCCCTTTGCCATATTAGGGAAATTCTCTACTATAACTTGTTCCAGTATACCTTCTGCCTGCCCCCCCTTTCTCCTTCTTCTGGAATCCCAATTATTCTAATGTTGTTTCGTCTTATGGTATCACTTACCTTTTGAATTCTCCTCTTGTGGTTCAGTAGTTGTTTGTCTCTCTTTTGATCAGCTTCTTTATTCTCCATCATTTGGTCTTCTATATCACTAATTCTCTCTTCTCCCTCATTTATCATAGCAGTAAGAGCTTCCATTTTTTATTGCACCTCATTAATCGCTTTTTTTAAAAATTTCAGCTTGGTTAGATTTTAGTTCTTTTATTTCTCCAGAAAGGGCTTTTATTTCTCCAGACAGGATTTCTCTAATATCTTCCATGACTTTTCCAAGCCCAGCTATCACCTTGAGAATCGTCATTCTGAACTCTCGATCTGACATATTACCAATGTCCATATTGATTAGGTCCTTAGCCATCGGTACTGCCTCTTGTTCTTTTTTTTGTGGTGAGTTTTTCTGCCTTGTCATTTTATCTAGATAAGAATATATGAATGAGAGAATAAAATACTAAAAGGGTGGCCAAGACCCCAGAAAAATGTACACTAGCCAAGTCAGAAGAGACCCCAAATCAGGGGGAGAAGTCAGGGGGTAAAATATATTAATTAGACTAGTGAGTAGAACAGAGCCACACACTTGATTTTTGGGTGTGTTTTGGTCCCTTAGAAGAAACTACCTCCCAAAATTTTAAAGAAAGAAAAACTTATATATATACACAAAAATAAGGGTAAACATGATGAAGGGATGGAATATAACTGTAAAGATGAAATTTTAAAAAAAAAAAATTCTAAAAAAGGAATTGATAAGTTGGTTGGAAAAAGAAAGAAAAAAAAAGTGGAGAGAATGTGCTCAGGCTGGAGACTAGAACAAAGCCCTGTGCTAGATGTAGGGTATATTTTGATCTATTAGAAGAAATTATATCCCAAAATTTTTTAGGAAAAAAAAACCCTATATGTTTACAAAAAATAAGGTTAAATACAATGAAGAATAAATTATGACTATAATAGTGAAGGTTTAAAAAGATTTTTTTATCAGAAAGGTATTGTTAAGACAAACTAGTTAAATATGTTAAAAAAGGAAAGAGGAAAAGTTAAAAAAATAGAATAAGAAAAAATAAAATTAAAATACATTAATTTAACTTTGCAAGACTAATGGATCATGGGGAGAAAGCCATGAATTCCATGCATTGCTTTTCCCAGCTCTGAAGTTCCGCTCTTTTCCTTAATCAGTAAGCTTGGTCTTGGCTGGACATTCTTGCTGATCTTCTGGGGGAGGGGCCTGTTGTAGTGATTCTCAAATGTCTTTGCCCAAGGTGGAATTGCGCAGCCCTTGCCAGAGGCTGGGCTAAGTAATCTGCTCGGGTTCGCTTTTGGGAGCTTTTGTTCCCTGAACGCTTTCCGTAGAGCTCTGGAGGATGGGAATGAAAATGGCAGCCTCCCAATCTCCAGCCCTGAGGAGCTGAGAGCTCGGGGCCCCACTCCTCCATGCACCCTCAGGGAAAAGCAGTCAATCCCTCCTGTCTTCTTCGCCTCTGGCTGCACTCTGTGGTCACCTGGCCTGTGACTGAGTGTTTCTATCTCTGGTGCACAGCCCAGTTTGGAGTCTCTAAACCCAGCAGATACCTGCATGCCTCCTGGAGAAGAAAGGTGAGTCCCCACTTGTGGGGTCCCTGCTCAAAGAGCAGTAGCCCGACTGTGTCTCAGATCATGGTTTAAGGTAACCCAGAGCTGAGAGTTCACTCCTCAGCTCCGTCTCTGCTGCCGGCCTCCCTGCTCTTATACCTGGGAGCTCTGCCATACTCAGACACCCCCAGTCTTTCTGTGACCCCATGGGTCCTGAGACCACACTGTCCCCATGAGGGCTCTACCCCCGCTTAGTCTCTGGATCAGTGTCCCTCAGTGAAACAGACTTCTAAAAGTTCAGATTTTGTGCTGTGTTGCTCCATCGCTTGTTAGGACCCAGCCCCTCCCCCTGTGGTCTATCGTCCTGTTGCTTCAGATTCACTTCTCTGCACATCCTACCTTTCAGAAAATGGTTGATTTTCTGTTCCTAGAATTGCTGCTCTTCTTCTCTTTGATCTCCTGTTGGGTTTGTAGGTGTTCAGAATGGTTTGATAACTATCTAGCTGAATTCCTGCGACCTGATGTCATCTCAGTCTGCTACTCTTCCGCCATCTTGCCTCCAACCCTCTACACATCTTTCTAAAGCATGTATCTCACCCAATCCTTTCTGTACTTTCTTTATCTTCTTATAGTTCTCAAGGAAAGTTCAGGATGAAGCTAAAATGCGGTTTACCCTTTAATATCTTTGGATTTGGGCTTTTCCTAGTTTGCTCACCATCCTTCCCTTTTCTATGTGCATTTTTGGCACCATTTGTAAAAGGACTTGTACTCTTCATAATCAGCATGAGTTTTAAGCCTTTATGACTGCACTTCCACTTTCTCTTTTACCTTAAACATCTTCCACGTAAGACCTCCCCCCTTCATCTAAATCCTGTCCCTCTATTAATGCATCAACCCTCTTGGTTGGGACTTCCCTGTATCAGCTCTGCCTACATTACCTCCCCACATCCAAGGCTCTGTTCTCATTGCACCACGTGTTTCCTCTATCATGTACCCATCCCATTCACCGTCATTATCAGTTTCTGTTTCTGTTTTTTCTAGGTGAGTACACACCCCTTGAGGGAAGGACCTCTGTCTTGTTGGACCTGCATTTGCAGCATTAAGTGCAGTATTGGACACATAGTATGAGATCAGTTACAAAGGAAAGGAGAGGGAGAAACAGAAAGAAAAGCCAAGAGAAGAAAGAATGGTGGGCATGCACTAATTTCTAGATATTTAAAATCATTCTGAATAGTAACTTCTATAACACAAAGGTCCCAGTAGCTAAGTGATTGCTGTCCTTTTCATTTCTACAATACCTTATAAAACAAACATTAGTTTTACCATCACAATTCATTTGATCCTCTCAAATGAATAGATTTTGGTGATCTTGCCATTTTTGAAGCTGTAGAAAAGGAAACTTAAGAGATTCGTGAAGCTGGGAAGTAAGAAAACCAGGATGTGAATCAGTCTGATCAACATAAATCTGGATTTTCTGGTGTCATATCCAGGACTAGCTACATAACTTGTGGGGCTCAGGGTGAAATAAGAATGCAGGGTACCTTGCTCAGAAGTACTGAGAATTTCAAGGCCATGACAGCAAAACGTTAAACCAAGCTCAGGCCCCTTCTGAGTGTGGGGATGGGTGCATCTCCACAGATTGTCTGCTCTTGAAGCTGGCCCTGACCAGGCTTTACCATAACTCCATGGGCTCTCCTTTTGAGCACTAAGAATGGGGTTGGCACCACATTGATCAAAGGCAAACTCTTCCTTGTCAAGCTAAAGAGAGCAAGAATTAGCATAATGAATCAAGCACTGGGTAAGTGTTTCTGGTGTCACCTCATGAATCCTCATAATAGCCTAGCACCTTCTGAGATGCCTTTCTCCCAACATCTTCACTGTCCAGCTCAGTCCTGTGCCTTTCAAAGCATCAGCTCTTCTGGGAAAGACTTCTTTAAGCTCATCCCTCTAGTTGGTATGAATCCTTGCTCTCCTATGTGTTCTCATTATACCCTCTGCTGGCTCCAGGGCATCACCTGGGTTAATTTTGCTTTCTTACCTGGTACGACAACAAATTGAGACTGAGTCAGATAGCTAGAAGTAAAGGTTATTATTGTTGAGATAATTTAGGTTCAGTGCTCCTTTCACTGCTCATCCAGCCTTCAGTTATGCTGCTCTGTCCTGTTTGAGGCGACCTTTGCCATCTCACTTTACTTTTATTCCCACAGAAGTACACTGAGGTGTGTGTGTGTGGGGGGGTGGTATCTGGTTCTTTAGGTGAGATGTAATACACTGACACATATACGGGTCTTACCTAGGCATTGTGATCTGGTGAAGGTATGGCTCTGTGTATGTGAGAGTAAGTATGCCTGTTTATCTCTCAAAAACTGGGATCAAAGAAATAAGCCAAGAAAAATCACTCCTCTAAGAATAATACCTAACAAGATATCACTTGCATCTGTAAAGGGAGGCAAAAGCCCTATGCATTCCAGGAAGCTTGAAGACAATATTAGCATTCCTTACAAGATATGATTTGCTAAGATGCTAAACGCTTCGTGTCATAGTGGAACTGCTCCATTGGTCAAATGAACATTTTACTGTGATGTAATATCAAATTTTTAAGAGTTTGACTTCACTATTTAAATTTAAATTTTAGGGGCCCCTGGGTGGCTCAGTGGGTTAAAGCCTCTGCCTTCAGCTCAGGTCATGATCCCAGGGCCCTGGGATCGAGCCCACATCAGGCTCTCTGCTCAACAGGGAGCCTGCTTCCCTTCCTCTCTCTCTGCCTGCCTCTCTGCCTACTTGTGATCTCTGTCTGTCAAATAAATAAATAAAATCTTTAAAAAAATAAATTTTAATTTTAAAATACATTTAAAAATGTAATGTATATACCTCTATATTTAAATATCAGAATTGGTATATAGAGCAACAAGGTAGAGCTCAATATTCTGGATATAACAGAAGACACACAGAAGCCAGAAATCAGCTCCTCGAAGTGTGTTAACTACTGAGATATGACCAAGATGAACAGCTTTGTATGGTTTAATTGGTTTAGTTAATTGAAAATGAGGTGACTGATGTTTTAGAAGGTATTTAAAAAGTGCAGTTAGGGATCGACGTTTTCAAAAGTGAATTCATAAATCTTTGATAATCCTCAAACAGAATATGGAAGTATTGATATAAACGAGTCTCCTATCCATCATATAAGGCCATATGAGGTTAAATCAATGAGGCTGTTGTTTTGTAGCTGGATGTCATTTCTCCATGAATAGTAGTAAAGCTCACTGTAATACAGAACCTAATGTGGAATTAATTTAAAAGTTTTTTTTTAAAGTGACTTATTTGTAGACATTCTTCCAGGATATTGGGAGGAAACTGTGAAGAATTGAAGGAAATCCTCATAGGCACATCCTGGGGAATCTCACTAATTGTTAAACTGCCTCTCTATTGATTTCTCAGCCCTTCCTCCACTGTGGTTGGAGGAGAAACAGAGGCATCCAAACTATTAAAGCAAAGTATGCGGCTGAGACTGGCAGGTCTAGAATGGACAGATTCACTGTGTCTGCCAAGGTCAGCTTGGCAAGGGCTTTGGTCCAGATAACATAATTTTTTAACCATTATTTTGATGGGTATCCTTTCAGAAGCCTAGAAATATTACCTCCTGTCCTTTAGCTCAATCGCTCAACTTTCCCCTTTTTTACTATTGTGAAGGAGGTGATGTCTTGAAAATTTAAATACTCATTCTTTTCTAGTTTTTCAAGTATATGACATTTATTCTAGTTGGCCCAAGAATTCATCAAACCTGGAGAAGATTAAGACATGTTATTGCAAGGAGGATGATGTAATAGCTTCTGACATGGAAAATAAGATTTTTCAAATTCCTTAAGTTTCCTTTCAGTGGATCGAGAACACTGGTGGATGAAGAGAAGGAAGACGTTGAAATTCAGCCAGTCGTATGTTCTGATTTTTGTCTTGCTTGGGCTGCTGCTGAAAGACAAAAAAAGAGTAAGTAAATGAGAGTAAATGAGACCAGAATTGGACTTTTGTGCCCACTTCTCATTTGAGACTCTAAGCATTGCAAGCTATTCCTTCAAGCTGCTTATCTTATGAAGTAAATATTGTTCTTCTCATTTTAGAAATTGAAGCAAATGCAAGTAAGCAGATTTGCTCAAGGTTATTCAGGTGGCATGGAACCCACATTTGAACTCAGGACAGCTAACTAACCTCTCTTAATTATAATACCATACTGCCTTTCCGTACTGCCTTGTGCACACAGCTGTGCTAAAAAGAAAAATAATAAATAAATAAATAAATAAATAAATAAATAAATAAATAAAATTTAAATAATGAAAACCTGAAATAAAGTCAGTAAAATTTTAACATTTTGCATTTATAGAATAAATGAGTTTCTGGTCATATTGTTATTGCGTGTGATATCAAGGTATGACACTTACCATGCTAATGTCGCCAGTCTTAAAATGTTAAATGGAAATGGAAATTTAATATTTAACTTTCACTTCCATGTTGTCTTGCTTAAAAAAAGTACAATTTCTCTGAGTTGCACTTATGTTCAGGTGAATCCAAACTAAAAGCATATCTTTCTATTTGAATGTCTTCAATGGTTTTGTTACTATTGATAATTATGAAAAGTAATATAATTTCTGGTTTTGACTTATGAAGGACCATAGACTTCTTCAATAGATTTGTAATTTCCTCAGAGTTTCAGAAAGAAAATTTTTTTTTAAGATTTTATTTATTTATTTGACAGAGTTCACAAGTAGGCAGAGAGCAGGCAGGGAGAGAGCAGGAAGAGGCTCTCTGCTGAGCAGAGAGCCTGATGCGGGGCTTGATCCCAAGACCCTGGGATCATGACGTGAGCTGAAGGCAGAGACTTTAACCCATTGAGCTGCCCAGGCGCCCCCAGAAAGTAAATTAATTGCGACAATAAAGTGCTCTTTGAACATCTTTCTAATAAGGTACTTTGTTTATATTCCAGCCATTCCCTTAGAGCTGGTGTAAATATTTCACAATTATTTTGGGAACCAAACTTTTTATATGTAGGTATATTTTTAGTCTTCATGTTATTTAATCCCATCATCCAACAGAATATAAATTGTCTCTCATTTAGATGTTATTTTCACTTTTTGGTCGTTGGCTCTTCATTCACACATTGTAAAGAATTATTTTATAGCAGTTTATTTCTGATATCAACTTTTAAAACTTGAAATATTTTTTCTCTTTAGTTTGGTTTGGTTCTCTTTATTTATTGTTTTATAGACTTGATGTCTCTAGTGCAAGGCTTCCTTCTGCTTGGAAACCTGTAGTTTAATGATGTAGCAATTCAAGTAACATTAACTACCCTAAATTAAAATGCTCTCCAGCAAAAAGCAACAGTTGTAAATCATTGGAATTTGAAAAAAAAAATCAGCGTTTTTAGGATCTGATCTTTAATGTACAAGATCTTGGTTGGAAAATGAAGATGAGCCTCCTGTATAATTTTGTGCATGTATTTCAACATACGGATGCTGAGGTTCGTATAAAAGGGAACACCTTCATTACTAAGTGAGAAAAAACACAAGAATATCATCAAACATAGTAGATGAGATCAGTTTTTTTTCAGCTTAATAATACATTATGAAAAAACTGCACATGGAAAGAACAACCTAAATGTAGGTGGGACCCACTAAAAATGCCAAAATATATCCTAGTTGGAAAGAAATGGTTACATTTCATCAAAGTAGGAAAACTAACTGGGAGCAACTTACATACAGGCGTAAAAAACTTTTCTGCAGTTAAGTCACAATAAAATATTTGGCCTCACCTGCAACGAAATCAAAATTATGGGGAAATTTAACCAAGTACCTGTGGAATTTGAAGAAGCAAACAGAAATTTATGCATTTATCATTATGCCTGTTAGAATTTATAAGTGATAATGTTCTGTGAATAAGTAAGAAAGTTGTGAAAAGCTCTCTATTCTCTCATGTCTTTATATGATACCACTCATGAATATGCAAAAAGATAAACAATTCTTGAATATGTGTAAGCAGAACAAAGGCATTAGAAGTGAGCTCTGAAAGTTGCAAAACATAGCTTGACGTGTACTTCATCTTACATTACTGGTGTAATTAAGACACATCTGGAGATTAATGAATCTCCAAATATGCAGGTGACTGATGAATCAAGGGTTTGGCTGACAGATTTCAAATTTGAAATTATAATTTCTTCAAAATGGTTTTTAAAACAACATCCTGTGCTGTTATTAGAATTCATTCTCATGAGCAATAAAGTAAATTATATTACAGGCCCTTTTTCTTTGCTTTTGAGGAAGAAGCAATATTCCTTTTATTTTGGTCAGAGAGAGTTGATAAATATTTTAAATGCATTTGGGAAGAAGTGAAAAAATATATCACAAACTAATCTCTAAAGCTTTCAAAGTACCCATGCCTTCTCTTCAAAAGAGGCAAAATGCCATGCATAATGAATTTTTCTAATTTCATGGACTGAGCTCTTATATAAAGCAACATGAGGATGTTCACTGAGAGCAATATTTTGTCTGTTTTATTCACACTATTCCCTGAACCTGAAACAGGACCTAGTTCATAGTAGGTGCTCAATACATATTTTGTGTATGATTGATTAAATAAGTGAATAAATAATTGAATGGTTAATTATATGCAACTGTAATACTAGAACTCTGATTTTACTGAAATTCTGCAATTCCTAATTTCATCTGTGAGTATATCAACACACTTAGTTTTGGCATTTGATGTATTTAATGTGGTATTCATAATCGGACTTGCTCAAAACTCAAGGAATTTTGATTAGGACCATAGACTTCTTCAATAGATTTGTAATTTCCTCAGGGTTTCAGAAAGTAAATGTTTTGGGTTTTTTTTTTTAAGATTTTATTTATTTGTTTGACAGACAGAGATCACAAGTAGGTGGAGAGGCAGGCAGAGAGAGAGTAGGAAGAGGCTCCCTGCAGAGCAGAGATGCGGGGCTAGATCCCAGAACCCTGGGATCATGACCCTAGCTGAAGGCAGAGGCTTTAACCCACTGAGCCACATCATGATCTCCAGGTGCTGGGATTGAGCCCTTAAAGTTATATAATAGGACCAAATGGCCAGCTTCTAAAAAGTAGCTCACCAGCTGACCTTAAAGGAAACCCAGGAGGGTGATGGTACCGTGCTTCACTGAAATGGTTTTCCTTAAGTTTACCAGTGGATGCTTTCCCAATTTTCTTTAGTTCCAAGAGTTTATAATGTCTCTGTTAATTTTATAGAATTGCAACTCCATTCTTCTCTTGTGTTTTGTCTTCTTCCTTTGAGCCCTTTAGTCTGACCACTCTACTTTTATCCCTCCTTTTGGATCTTCTGTGTTTTAAGTGGTCAGTATTTGTTGGTATTCGGTTGTGACTCTCTACACCATTTTTGGATTTGGGGTATTCATTTCTTTACTTGGTGTCATTTGCCATGCATGCATGTGACTCTACTATCTATGATTTTTGAGCCCCTTCTGCTCCTAGTGAGGCAGGGGTCTCACCCTGGAAGGAGGGGATAACATGTCACATCCCATCCGGTCACAGTTCTAAAATGCACATCTCAGGGCACCTGGATGGCTCAGATGGTTGAGTGTCTGCCTTTAGCTCATGTTATGATCTCCAGGTGCTGGGAATGAGCCCTGCGTCGGGATCCCAGCTTTGCAGGGAGTTTGTTTCTCCCTTTGCCTCTCCCCCTGCTTGTGTTCCCTCTTTCTCTTCTTCTCTCTCTCTTTCAAATGAATAAATAAAATCTAAAAAAAAGTAATAAATAAAAAAATAAAATGCACATCTCATGTTCCACTCCTTCTTAGAATCCTTCAGTACTTCCCAAGATAATGTTAAAATTCCTTAACATTTCCTGTGAGACTTTCTGTGGTTGGTACAGTCTGCCCCTCTGAGAATACATTTAATCATTTAATCTCTAGCAATACTGAAATGTTTGCAGTTCTCCAGCCGTATTCTGCTCTCTCTCCTTTCACATGCTTCTTCCTGTGCTGACAACCCGCACCTCCCTAATGCCATTTACCCTCAGGACTTGGGTTATGCATCCTGTCCCTTGGGATACCTTCACTGTCACCTCACAGACTGTAGGTTGTCCAGCTGCCTGCTCTCTGGCCCCTTGTACCATCAGGGAACAATTGATTGCCTATATTTAGATTACATATTTACTTTATTCCCTCCTGACTTTGAAGTTCTTGAGGACCAGAACGGTCACTAGTTTACTATTTTGTTTTATTTTGCACTTTGTTCACTATTTTATGTATAGAAGAATGCTGAGCACAAATGAACCAGGCACTATTTTTTTTTCATAAGTAAAAAGGTAGGGATTTTGTCTTACTCAGCATTGCATTCTAAGGACTCAAAATCATTGATATTTTCTTTTGGATTCCCCTAGATGTCCATGAACTTTTTCCAAATACTTGAATTTAAATTAATAAAGGAAAAGTAATTCATATTAAGCTACCTTAAATTATGACCTAAAATTTTTAAATTACCTTTGAGCGTTACTTTGGCTATTTCCTTAAATTTTGGATATAACATAGTCATCATCATTAATTCCTGAAAAGTTTGTAATTCTAGATTTATATTTTGGTCTAATATATAAAAGACTGTTTTTGAGTTGTTAAATGTTTGGGATTTTTCTTTAATATTTCTTCTGTAAATATCTAGTTTTACTCTTTTGCAAAGTAAAGATAGCATATTTTGGACACTTGGAATTGGCAAAATACATAGAGAGAGATTTATTTAAAGGGTCATGTGTACTAGTTAACTCTCTGTTTAAAGGCTTACAAAATTGTTATATATAAAATTCTGAATTTATTATTCTTCATTATGTATATTTTATACAATTGGTTAAGAGCTAAGCAATGTGTTTTTAGCTGTGCCTATGCCAAATTATCACTCAACACTAAGAATTTTCCTTCATGTATTTTGACAAATTTTGTTAAGTTTTATCTTTTATTATTTTAATGAACCTCTTTAATTCATGTTAAAAAATTTAGTTTCTAGTCTACTTTATTCAAATTAATAGGGATACTTGTCTCATTTTTCTTGATGCTACGAATTCACTGCCTTTCCATGCTAGGTTTGTTTTAGTTCTATCTCTTTAAGTAAAGATCATTTGATTTCCAGTGATGTGAAATGTCCCTTCTACTTCCCCTCAAGTGGAATGAGAGGGGGTTCAAGGAAGCCCCTTACGCCTTATGTGCTGGAGTCTGGGGCACAGTTTGCAGCTAGAAAAGCTGAAAGGCTTGCTGCCTTAGAGACAGCCTGCATTGCCAGAATGCACATACCTGAGGCAAATTTGCAGGGGTGATAGACACTTAAGAAAATGGAATCAGCCTCAGAAAGTCAGGATGAAGTCCTGAATGTCCAGGCAGAGGAGACCTCACTTGTGTTAAGAGTGCAACAGTGGGGGATCCTGTTGCCAGTATCTGTTTCATAGAACTTACAAATATACTCCATGAGGAAGAATCAGCTTTAAATCCCTGCCAAGCTCAGAGGAAACCAGTGCCAGATTATATTGGTGCCTGTCAATGAGAACTGTCTTGGACTTTACAGCTGTCTAACACTTCTGTGTTATCTAGAAGTGTTAGACAGCTTCTAGAAATCTAGAAGATCTGGAGCCAGCCTGTCCATGGAGAAGAGGGCAGCGAGATAAAGGAGGTAACTGGAGCCTTCTGGGCACTGCAGGCTGCCCTCCTATCCCTTAGCCTGAGTGGGGGTGGTGAGGGGTTGTTGTTGTTTGTAACAATTACTGTGGGTCTTATTTAGCATATCTATATCTATATCTTTATCTATTTCTATATATGTATAATTGACATATAGTTGACACACAATGTTACATTAGTTTCAGGTGGACAATATGGTGATTGGACAAATCTGTACCTATATTCACCACAAGTATAGCTACCATCTGTCTCCACACAATGAATGCTATTACAATGCCATTGACTGTATTCCCCATACTGTACCTTTCATGCCCTCAAATTATCCATTGCATAACTGGAAGCCTGTATCTCCTACTCCCCTTCATCCATTTTTCCCATTGCCCCCTTCTCTCTGGTAATCACCAGTTCTCTGTATTATGGCTTTGTTTCTGTTTTTTGTTTGTTTATTCGTTTGTTTCTTAGATTCCACATGTAGGAGAAATCATATAATATTTGTCTTTCTCTGTCTGACTTACCGTACTTAACATAATACCCTCTAGGTCCACCCATGTTGTTACAAATGGCTATATCCCATTCTTTTTTATGGCTGAGTACTATTCCTGTGTGTGTGTGTGTGTGTGTGTAACTTCCGTCTCATTCTTAGGGGAGTGCTCTCTATCCATTCATCTATCGATGGACACTTGGGTTGATTTCATATCTTGGCTATTGTAAATAATGCTGCAATAAACAAAGGTGCCTATAACTTTTTGAATTTAGTATTTTGGGGGGTTTCTTGAGGAGGTAAATACTCAGTATGGGAACCACTGGGTCATATTTCTTTTTTGAGGAACCTCCTTACCATTTTCCACAGTGGCCCCATCACATTACCACTAACAGTGCACAGGTTCCTTGCCAAAACTTAGAGATGGAGGAAGTTTTAAATGCAGTTAAGAGTCTTGAGCATTACTTGAGAATGATCATTTAAGTACCGAAATTAAATGTTTTCTGACTAAAAGTGACCAGAGGACTTTTTATTTTCTGAGAGTGATCAGAAACATCATGGAATCTGCACAGATTTCATTGAAGGGACACAGAGAGGTAAGTAGTCTCAGAGAACAGACAAGAATGAGCAATGAGGGAAAAGAATAAAATTTTCTGTTTCATTCTGAGGGGACTGCTCTCAGTGACATTATAGTTTTCCCTCTGTGTGTTTTTCTCAGTCAGCGGTTCTCAAACGTTGATGCTTATCAGGATACCTGGAGATATCAAAGCATAGAGCCTGCTCCCTGGAGAGAATAAGCCTGAGCCTCTGGGTTTATACCAGCTTCCCAGGTGATTCTGATTCTATCTAGACGTTTGAGAGCCATCGGGTTGGATGTATGACAGCGGCACAGTGGATGAGGCTATGTCATGAGCTGCTTGCTAACTGCAGATTCAATCCGAATCCCTTTGGGAAGCTATCTGTAACTCTACTCGTTCCTGTCTCTCGAATTGCTGATTATTCCTGTCTGTGTTTCAACAACCTCATTTCTGTGTCTCATTTACTTACATCCTAAAGAACTAATGTCATTCTCACCATTCTATGACCATTCCACCTTATTTTGTATCTAATTACTGTAATTAGGGTGCTTTATTCTATTGTAATTCTGTGCATCATAAGACAGTAGGATGATTGCCAGGAAAGTACCTTGTACTTGATACAGTGATAGCCTTTTTTTTTTTTTAAGATTTATTTATTTGAGAAAGAGAAAGAGTGTCCATGCATGCCTCAGTGAGTGGGAGTAAGGGGCAGATGGAAAGAATCTCAAGCAGACTCCCCACCGAGTATGGAGCCTGATGTGGGGCTCGATCTCACGACCCATGAGACCATGACCTGAGCTGAAACCAAGAGTCAGACGCTTAGACCAACTGAGCCACCCAGACATGCCCTTTGTTTCTGAAGTAGGCTCCATGCCCAATATGGAACTCAACACAGGGTTTGAACTCATGACCCTGAGATCAAGAGCTGAGCTGATATCAAAAGTCAGGTGTTTAATCGACTGAGCCACCCAGATGTCCCAATACAGTGATGTCTTAATTAAGGAAGATTTCCCCCCATTTGTTTAGATTTATTATTTTTGCCTAACATCCTTTTATGTTAATATAATTTGGTTTACAAAACTATACATTGGACCATTAGGCTTTTTATTTTAATTTTCTACTTCAGCTAATATGTTCTATTTATTCATATTTATGAATGTATCATTGAACTGTATATTTGTTTCTTGAGGCTACTGAAGAAATTACCACAAACTTGGCGACATAAAATTTATTTTCTCACAATTCTGGAAGTCAGAAGTCCAAAATCAGTTTCGCTTGGCACTAGTCAAGGTGCTGGCAGGGCTGTGGGGGCCTCTGGAGGGGGAAATCTGTTTCTTGCCTCATTCAGCTTCCATGGCTGCCAGCATTCCTTCATTTGTAGCCACATCACCAGCAACTTCAAATCTCTCTCTCTCTGCTGTGTCTTCACACTGTTTTCTGTTCTGTGTGTGTGTGTCTCATAATTCCTTCTACCTCACTTTATTTATTTATTTATTTAAATATTTATTTGACAGAGAGAGAGAGAGAGAGAACACAAGCTTGGAGAGCGAGAGAGGGAAAGCAGGGAGCCCCAGGTGGGACTCGATCCCAGTACCCTGGAATCATGACCTGAGCCAAAGTCGGCCTCACTTTAATAAAAGACGTGATTCCACTTAGGGCCTACCAAGTTAATAAGGATAAGCTCTTATCCTTAATCACACTTAATCACACATGTTGCCATATAAGGGAATGGTCACAGCTTCTGGGCATAAGGAAATGTGGATATTTTGGGGGGCCATTTTTCAGCCTGCCACAAATTGTATCGTTGTAACATTATGATTTCTGTGTAATGTTTCACTGTGGAAATATACCAGTTTGTTTATATTGATGGACATCTTGGTTGTTTTCAGCTCCCTATTATAAGTAGTGCTGTTAGAAGGTTCTTGTCCATGTCTTCTGTTGTACAGACATAAGCTTTTCTAGCATATGCACCTAGGAATAACAATGCTGGTCATGGCACATGGGAATGTTCAAATTTTGGAGGCAATGTCAAACTATCTTCCAGAATGGTTTCACTAATATGCCTTTACAATGGTAACGTATAAGAGATTTTGGGAATCTACATCCTTCCTGACACTTGACATTGTCAGATTTTTAAAGTTGTGTAAATTTAATGGCCTCATTATGGTCTTAATTTGCCTTTCCCTGATCATTAATCATATTGATTATCATTTATTTATTGTCCATATACATTTTATCTTCAGTTAAATGTCTGTCTTTTATCCATACAGTTCCTGCTTTTCTTATTGATTTTTAAAGGAGCATTCAAAGATCTGTTCCTCCTTTAAAAAAAGATTTTATTTATTTATCTGACAGAGAGAGGGGGAGAGAGCACAAGCAGGGGGAGTCGCAGGGGGAGAGGGAGAAGCAGGCTCCCCACTGCACAGGGAGCCTGACATGGGACTTGATCCCAGAACCCTGGGATTATGACCTGAGCCAAAGGCAGACACTTAACCAACTGAGCCAGCCAGGCGCCACAGAGATATATTCTTTATAGCAATATTTCATTATTGCAAATGTGCAAATGTTTTCTCCTTCATTATAGACTTTCCCATCCCTCCACCCTTTTCCTTAAGGTGTTTTGGATGAACAAAATTTCTTACTTTTGATATAGTAAAGTTTACTTTTCTTTGTTTTTGGTTTTTGTAAATTAAGGTGTAAGGTCTTAAGTGTACACCTATATTTTCTTCTAGAACTTTTATATTTTTGTTTTTACATTTTAAATCCTTATTTCATATAATTGTTTTATTAATAATACTAATAATAGCATTCTTCTTCTTATGGCATGTGGTAGGGATCAAGTTTGATCTTTTCCCAAAATGGATAACTTTTTCCCAGTTCCATTTATTAAACACTCCTTTTCTCCCACCTCTGCATATACCAAATTTGCACCCTGAGGTCGTTCTCTTTCGGAGCTTCTGAACTCTATCTACTCTACTGGTCAATTTGTCTCTATTACTATGCCAGCCATTATCTTAATTATCAGAATTTCATCATAAGCCCTGATTATTAAATCCCCTTAAGTAATTTTTTTAGGTTAAAAAAACTTTAGGTGAAAAAAATGGTATCTGTGGATGAAGTATATACATACTATACATGTAGTGTTATCCATTTTAAATATTTTCCTTTTAAAGTGTATGTTTTTGAAAGGAGTGGAATTAGTTAATTCTGAAACCAGACATTTATTAAATATTCTAATACGGAAGAAATAAAAATGTCTTCTTCATATTGGTACATATGGGATTTTATTTACAGAGTTAGCATATTTTAACGAAAGAACCACAAGTTCCAAATTCAAGGATAGCATTCACTAAAGATACTTACAGGTTGCTACTTGTTTCTCCAAGTATAAAATGGGCCTGATGCAGCTTTTATCTCAATGTGAATTGTTTGGTGATAAAAATGACAGATTTAACATTTTCTAATGAAGCGATACTTAGCATTTGCCTTTACTTGAGATTTTAATCTATTCTAGGCAATTAAGTTTCCACACATTAGAAGCTTTAACATAGGGGTAAATTCAAAGTTGTTTCTGATACATTGGTTTGCCTGGAGAAGACTGAGGAAAATCACTGTAACTTGCTAACTGAAATTTCACAGATCCGGTGTCATCTGAGGGGAGCCTAACTGGCTTGAGGGTGGACAGTAGAATACGGCTACAAGTCCTTAAGGTAAACACATCCTCTAGTCTGCCCCATATTCTAGGGCAGCTGAAAAAATTTACAGATCTTTTTGTACTTAATGGACACCAATGCTGGGCCAAAACTAATTGCTGGGACCCTACACCGCAGAGTCCACTTGTTGAGTGAGAGTTTTCAGATGGAATTCTGATATGAAACATCATACCCTAAATCCATTCTCTGGATTTTCTCCCTTCTTCCCTATCAAGCTAAGATAGATACCATGAACAACCAACTGGATCCTCACAGCAACATCCTGATCAATACAGGAAGTACCATTTAGTAGGAACAGCTAAATAGAAACTACTTGAGCTCCTGTGCCCACCAAAATAGTAGCACCAGTGCAATTTCCGCTGACAAAATGAATTCCACTCTCTCTGCCTACTTTACTCAATCCAAGCTCAGAGTCTCATATGGAAGCTTCTGTTTGTAGAAGGCTAGGTTTTGTGGCAACACTCTAGGTGCTGGCAGTGGGAGACATATAGAGGAGTGGGTTTTTGGTCTTTTCGGGTTCTATAGTGGGAGATAGTTCAATGAATGCATATGATGGGGAGTTCTCCAGATATACAAAAGTAGTTCAGTTTCTAGGCAGCCAAAAGAACACAAGAGTAATTTGCCCAAAGTCCTAGAGCTAACTGACAGAGCTGAATTCACTAACTCCAAATCTTTCTGCTCTAAGACCCAGGGTAGATATTGTGTACGATTAGGTAAACAGTGATAATATTTTGGATTTATAGTATTTCCCGACAAACAAACCAACCCTGAACCACCTTGACACTTGTTTGCCCTTAAAAAATTTAGTGGTTTGAAGAATTTATTACTTTATGTAGCAGATGACCAACCTGAGATAAAGAGAAGCTTAATGACTTCCCCATGCAAATAGTCGATAGTAGATTTACCATCATTTGTTTTTCCTAACTCTGATTCATTACCTGCCCTCTGAAAAGAAAAGGATATGGCTACAAAGAAACACTTTGAAGCTAGATTAAGTTTTTCTCACCCAGACTTTTCCTTGATGTTGGGTTGGGGGGGTGGTCAGTAGCAGGAAAACTGAAATTTGGGAGGTACAGAAAATAATGGATTTGATCAGATTGGACTATGAGAGGATTAGAACCTAGTTAAATTATCACAGCTTTAAATAATGCAAAGTCCAGGGATGCCTGGATGGCTCATTCGGTTAAGTGTCTGTCTACCTTCCGCTCAGGTCATGACCCCAGGGTCCTGAGATCCAGCGCCACATCGGGCTCCTTGCTCAGTGGGGAACCTGCTTCTCTCTGCCTGCTGCTCCCCCTGCTTGTGCTCTCTCTCTCTCTCTCTCACTCTCTCTCTGGCAAATAAATTAAAATCTTAACAAAAAATAATGCAAAGTCCAGCTTAAAGGGAAACGTACTCTAAACATTTCTTGGCATATTTCCACTTTAATAATCCAACACCATCTGTGAAAACAAATGCATATTATAGGTCTCCACTAAATGGATTATATGTTTCTTAGTAGACACCTGTTCAGAGCACTTAGGCATTAGGTGACTCAGGATCTAAAACATTTCCGTATCTATTGATTGAGCCTAGATATTGAATTGAAATGTCAGGAAATACAGTGGCAGTTTTAGAGGAAAAAACACAATGAAGAAATAATATATATCCATTGTAAGTTCTTTATTTTTGAGATTTATCAAAGGCAAAGTCTTAATTCATTTGTACTGAGCATCTAATTTATGAAATGCTTTCACAATGCAACTGCACTGTGAAACATCGACTACTGCTGGGACAGCCAGTTGTGTGGTTGTATATTATGGGGTGTAAGTTGTGGAGTTAGGGAGGCCCCTCCATCCACTGGACTGACAACTCAGGGCCTCTCTGTAATGTTGGGTGTGCTTGGCCAGCCTGGCTAAATGTCGTGGCCCCGGATTTGTCACTCAAATTTAGTCCATGGTTTTCTTTCCTTTATCACGTGCTCTTCGGGGCCTGGAAAAGAGTCCATAAGAAAGAGAAGTATAGACTTGCGTTTTGTTATAATTTAACTTGTATTGTAGAAATACACTGAGCTTTGAAAAACAAATATAGTGATTCAAGAAACAGCAAAATTTAAATAGGTGGGGACATACACTGCAAGCAAATGTAGCCACACTCCCGTAATACTTAAGAATTTCGGGAGATCAGAATCACCTAGGACTCTGACATATAGGAGAGTGAATGCTTTCCAAACTTAAGTTTTGTGTGTGTGTGTGTGTGTGTGTGTGCACTGGCACAATAATAGATGGTCAGAGACCTAAGGATATTCACCATCTCTTGAAAGGTATTATCTTCTGTGATAAAAACCAGTCTGAAATAAGAAATAACATATCTCATTATGCAGCATGCATATTTCCATGGAGATGGCTGTGGAGAAATGCATGAAGAGAAATAAAAGCAGGAATGGATAGATACAGCTATTCTTCTGTTCTTCAGGACAAGAGGAAAGAAAGAGCTAAGGGAAGGCAGCCTGGAAAAAAACAAACAAAAAAAGTAGACAGAAGATTGCTCTAGAAGTTCCTTTTCCACCTGCCTTACTGGGAGCCCAGCTGCCCAAGATGTAGACTTATGAAAAATGAGTCTAAGCTAACCTGATGATGTCAGATAGTAAATGGGTCCTCCATTCAGGTAATTAATACATTAGTAACTTGGAGCATTGAGGTGGAACATATTTTGGGGTAGACACATCAGCCCACCAAAGCCTAGTTTAAAAAAAAAATGAAATAAAGTAGAATTGGCCTTTGGTCCTGAAAGACAATTTTTTTTTTCTCATTAATCAACTCTCATTCATAGCTTAGCAAAGAGAAGAGCCAATAGAGGTAAGTCTTTTAAAGACTTTTTAAAAGATGTTTGGAAATGGCTATTTTAGGACTTTTTACTCTCATACAGTGCATCCTGACCTTTAGTGCTTGTAAGGATCAGCAGAAGTAATGTTTAAAAAAAAATGGATTTGTATGTTCCATCAGCAGAAATTCTGATTTGGTGAGTCTAAAGGAGCCCAGGTATTTTATTTCTTAACAAGCTTCCAGGAGATTCCGAAGCATATGGCCTTGAGAGAATGTGATGATCCCAGGTCCACAAAGCACAATATTCCTGTTTTTTTCATCAGGCTTTTAACTGTGTGGAACATAGCTTCAGAGTCTAAAATTTAAGACAGAATTGGAGTGGAGAACCAGAAAGGGATTGCAAGCAGCTGAATAAAAATATTTGTCCATTCTGTGAAAGCTGATAGGAGGAGGATTTTTCTTTGAAAGAAAAAATATATATATTACAAGGAAGTAAAGCTTATCTTTTTTCTTCCTAGCGGGATTGTTTTTAAGATATTGTTTATAGTTTGAAATGTCTCCCTTGATCGTATCATTAGCAGTAATGGTTGGTTGGGGAGTTTTAGAGGTGTTTTGTCAATTATAAGTGTTAGAATACACAAATAGATAAAATTTTGAGTAATGCAAACATCCACCCACAGAGATAGTATTTGAGGATGTCATTTTAACAGAACATTTAAATATGGAAATATTTCTATATTTGCATTTACAAGGTATATCTATTTCTATTAAAGATTCTCTGAGGAAAATATTTAGTATTATTTAAATATGTGCTTATTGTTCATAAAACAAAAGCACTGCTTCTTAGAAAGTTGAAAACAGTAACTAAATATAAAGTTACCACATAGCTTTTTGAACATTAATCATCAAAGAAGAGTTCTCAAGCTAGTGATGGTCTGTGGACTCAAATTTATTGACTTAATTATAACATTGCTAAAGTGAGAAAAAAAATCAACCTACCAGAAATACATAGATAACTCCTATAATGTGACTTTTTCATTATGGAAAAGAAAATAGGACAAGAATTTTGAAAAATATTATTATATATACCACTTAAATTGCTTCCAGTGGAAACTCAAAAGGATAGAATGGCGTGATAGTGAAATAAGTAATGTTAAAGAATAAAATAGAACATGGCCTAATACAATATGCTGTAGGGGAAAATGAAATGTGTGCTGAAAGACAAAAATAGTAAATATAAGAAATCAGGCCAATAAAAGACAAGACTTACAAGAATAACCTTCTAAGTTTCCATAGAGAGTTTAAGAATGCTCTCTGAAGATGGAAACCAGGAGCCAAATGGTCCAAGATGATTCTAAGGAGAGGCCTGGAGGAAGAAAGAGGGAAACAATGATTATAAAATTATAGATCTGGAAGGGATTTGAAAGATTAGTCACAGGGCGCCTGAGTGGCACAGTTGGTTAAACCTCTGACTCTTGAGTACAGCTCAGGTCATGATCTCGCACAGAACAGCCTCTTGGGTCTCTGTTCATGGTTTATAGAATGCATCTTTAATACTCTCCCTTGACTCATTTTTTTCTATCTTGTACCTTGTCCTACTCTACATCCTGCTTTTTTTTTTTGCTTTGAAATTTAGAAACAACTTTTATTTAAGATCTGAAATACAATTCCTAAAATATCAACTTCTCCAGAAAACCGTGGCTACCCAATAATGCATTACCTCTGTCCTGTTAGAATGTGTGTTAGACTCAAATACAAAAACCATGACACAAAGCACCATCCTTCAACAATTTGAACAAAGATAGAATGCCTAAGAAACAACACAGATGGACTTGTAGAGGATGGGCTGCTTCACTTCAAGCCCCATTTTTTTTTTAATTTTATTTTTTATAAACATAATATATATTTTTATCCCCAGGGGTACAGGTCTGTGAATCGCCAGGTTTACACACTTCACAGCACTCACCATAGCACATACCCTTCACAATGTCCATAATCCCACCCCCCCTCCCAACTCCCCTCCCCCCATCAACCCTCAGTTGTTTGTGAGATTAAGAGTCACTTATGGTTTGTCTCCCTCCCAATTCCATCTTGTTTCATTTACTCTTCTCCTACCCCTAAACCCCCCGTGTTGCATCTCCTCTCCCTCATATCAGGGAGATCATATGTTAGTTGTCTTTGTCCGATTGACTTACTTTGCTAAGCATGATACCCTCTAGTTCCATCCACGTCGTCGCAAATGGCAAGATTTCATTTCTTTTGATGGCTGCATAGTATTCCATTGTGTATATATACCACATTTTCTTTATCCATTCATCTGTTGATGGACATCTAGGTTCTTTCCATAGTTTGTCTATTGTAGACATTGCTGCTATAAACATTCGGGTGCACATGCCCCTTCGGATCACTACATTTGTATCTTTAGGGTAAATACCCAGTAGTGCAATTGCTGGGTCATAGGGTCGTTCTATTTTCAACATTTTGAGGAACCTCCATGCTGTTTTCCAGAGTGGTTGCACCAGCTTGCAACTGATTTCTGTGCATTGATTTTATATCCTGACACTTTACTGAATTCCTACACAAGTTCTAGCAGTTTTGGAGTGGAGTCTTTTGGCTTTTCCACATAAAATATCATATCATCTGCAAAGAGTGATAGTTTGACTTCTTCTTTGCCAATTTGGATGCCTTTAATTTCCTTTTGTTGTCTGATTGCTGAGGCTAGGCTTCTAGTACTATGTTGAATAGCAGTGGTGATAACGGACATCCCTGCCGTATTCC
>NW_019154091.1:45879282-45983505 GCF_002288905.1 Enhydra lutris kenyoni
CTTGCCGGGAGCTGGCCCCTCCCCCCGCGGTCTATCTTCCCGTTGCTTTGGATTCACTTCTCCGCCAGTCCTACCTTTCAGAAAGTGGTTGATTTTCTGTTTCTAGAGTTGCTGTTCTTCTTCTCTTCGATCTCCCGTTGGATTTGTAGGTGTTTGCAATCTTTAGAGAAGCTATCTAGCTGATCTCCCGCTACCTGAAGTAGTCTCAGCCTCCTACTTCTCCGCCATCTTGACTCCTCTCCTCAAGCCCCATTTTTTTAAAAAAAGAGCACAAATGCATGGTTTTCAGGTACATGCATTAAGTTGAAACTTTGGCACTAGGAATCAGGACATTTTGTCACGTAGTGTTAACACATACTAGAAAATTGTGTAGCATCAAAGGGATAGAAGCACCAGCATTCAAGCAACATTGTCCACTAGGCACTAAAATGTTCTACTGAATGCTGCTGCTTCATCTAATGACTGCGTACATTGGTAGCAACTTTGAAATGAGAAAAGGAGCTCATTTTCTATTTAAAACAAAACAGAAAACAAACTGAAACACCAGCCCTGTTCTACATTTAACAATTTTAAAGAACATCAATTTTACAAGGAAAAGACTAATAATAAAAAGAGTGTTTACAGATACAGACGTAACAGTGAGTGGTCAGTAGACCCTCAAGGCACTTTGTGGTGGCCCAAGCCACTTTGTAATCACCGGCAGTAAACAGAGATGCAGCATTCTTTTCCAGGTATTTTAGGAAATCATGCGAATAGCCCAACAATAATGCAAGGCTCTTCTCATCAAGGGGTGTATATGCCAACATTACTCTGATTTTTACAAATAATCTCTGTAGGTGTGGGGCTCCCTCAACCTGAGACATTGGTGTATCAGGGCGAGCCAAGAGGATTTCTGCATAGTGGGGTCTCCCAAATTTGTAGAGCAGCTGAGTGCCCAACATCACATTGAAATATTCTTTTATTCCTGCCACAACTTCATTAACTACATACTCCTTATTACCAACATTTCCCTGCAACTTCTTGTAATTTGCATACTCTTCCAGAATGGCATCTGCATTTTCCTTAGCAGGGAGTTGAAACAGCTGCTTCTAGTCTGGTAACTAAGTCTCAGTCCTGAACAAACCATGGTTTCAATTCTTCAGGAATCTTCACTTTAACTTCCATTCTATTCTATTCTTTCTTTTTTTCTTTCTTTCTTTCTTTCCTTTCTTCCTTCCTTCCTTCCTTCCTTCCTTTCCTTCTTTTCTTCTTTCTTTCTTTTTTGAGAGAGAGAGGGAGAGGGAGAAACAGACCCTCCACTGAGTGGGGAGCCCGACACAGGGCTCGATCCCAGGACCTGGAGATCGTGATCTGACCCAAAGGCAGATGCTTAATGACTGAGCCTCCCAGGTGCCCCACTTCCATTCTATTCTTAAGCGGCTCCTCATTTTCAACAATGGGGTCTGTCCGGGGCCCTTTCCTACTGAGATGGCTGGGGTGCTTTGCTGGCACTACCACCATCTCCATTTCCAGGAGTCTTCTGCTTGTTCTTTCTTGTCTTCCTCACAGATCCCGGGAGGGGGGGTTCTCTGCAGAACGACCGCCCCCCCAACTGCCTTGGAGAGCCAGTTCCAGATTCTTCTGCTGTGGACAGCAGTCTTATTTTCTGAGGAAGCCCCTCTTATCTTAACTTCTCTGTATATTGCTTCTAGTTGGTTGTTTGAAGTTGTCTTCTGCAGATTGTTGTCCATGAGTTTGACAACCCCACTTTCTGGAACTCATTCAACCCTGTTTTCATTCCAACCAATAATCTTCCTTCTTTATCTTCCAAGAACTCCTAGTGTTTACCCAAATGGAACCTCCTAGATCTCCTGGGATGGTCTGGAAGGATGAAGTGGGAGACACAACCCAGATTCTATAATCAGGGACGGTTCTTCAATCAGGATCAGATCTTCTGATCTTTACTATACAGCAAACTTAGCTTTTCTGATGATGGCATATTTGTCCTGCTCTCCAAGCACAGTGCCCTTCAGGCAAGTATGCACACACCAGTTTTCTCTACATCCTGCTCTTAAACTTCATTTTTTACTACCCTATTTCTACCTCTGTCTTATACTCTGAACTTGACATTTATATTAAAGCTTTGGCTGTGATCAACCATACTCTGCTCTCCACATTCAACCAATCCTCCTTGATACCCTCATATCTTGACACATCCTCAGCTCTTCACCGCCGACCCCCCGCCCTCACACCCTATCCCAGTTGACTTTCTTTTGCTCTGTGGTCAAGACTTTCATAAGTCCAACCTCTTAATTTGAAAGCTAAATAAATGAAGTTCTACAGAAGTTATGTAGCTTGCCAAAGTTGTTTAGGTAATGAGTAGACATAATCCTGTGATTTACATCCATTCCAGTTGTATTTCTTTTTTTTTTAATTTAATTTAATTTTATTTTTTATAAACATATAATATATTTTTATCCCCAGGGGTACAGGTCTGTGAATCGCCAGGTTTACACACTTCACAGCACTCACCATAGCACATACCCTCCCCTATGTCCAGTTGTATTTCTACCTATAGTTCTCTCTTTAGTCCTAGCACAAATGGGCAGATCCTTAACTTAAACTCAGGTCCTCCTTCTAGTAATTTTTTTTCTTCAGCTCACCCAGCAACAAGTTGTCAAGAAGGGGGGCCAAAACAAGTGTCTGTGCTCCACTCATCATGACTCTAATGTGATTCCTTAGAAACCCAGCACACCTTTGCCTTCAGGTAGTGTATGGCTTGCTCTACAAAGCATGGTCCACAGACCAACAGCAGCAGCATTACCAGAACTTTGTGAGAAATATAGAACCTCAGGTCTGCTTCATTTATGAGCTTCAGAATCCTCATGTGTTCCTTATATTGATGAGAGGAAGGGAGGCTGAAGATATGGGAGCAAAACTCCTTGCTTTGAATTTTTTAGGAACTGTGTTGAGACATTCATTTTCCCCCTATGCTTTTTACCTTTTAAAAAAAAGCCATTATTATTTTTAATGAGTAGTGTTTTTTTTTTAAGATTTTATTTATTTATTTGACAGAGAGACAGCACAAGAAGGCAGAGCAGTAGGGGGGTGCGGGAAGCAGGCTCCATGCTGAGCAGAGAGCCTGATGTGGGACTCGATCCCAGGACCCTGGGATCATGACCTGAGCTGAAGACAGCCGCTTAACCAACTGAGCCACCCAGGCGCCCTAATGAGTAGTGTTTTTAAGGCAGTTTTAGATTCACAGCAAAATTGAGAGGACAGTACAGAAATTTTTCACATTACTCTCTGCCTCCACACATGCACAGCCCCCATGAAATGGTACATTTGCTACAATTGATGAACCCACACAGACACATTATAATCACCCAAAGCCTATAGTTTACATTAGGATTCACTCTTGGTATTGTACATTCCATGGGTTTAGACATGCACCCATCATTATGGGATCATTCAGAGTATTTTCACTGTCCTAAAAATCCTCCATGCTCTGCCTGTTCATCCCTTCCATTTCCCTCACCCCTGAGAACCACTAAACTTTTTAAATTGTCATAGTTGACCATTTTCAGAATGACATATATTTGGAGTCATTCATATGTAGTTTTTTCATATTGACTTCTTTTACTAGGATTCCTCCATGTCTTTTCATAGTTTGATTACTCATTTCTTTTAGTGCTGAGTCATATTCCATTGTCTGTATGGACCCCAGTTTGTTTATCCATTTACCTACTGAAGGATAAGTTGGTTACTTCCAAGTTTTGGCAATTACGAATAAAGCTGATACAAACATCCATGCGCAGATGTTTGTGTAGAATTGTGTATGAATTTGTGTAGAATGTGTATGAATTTTCTACTCCTTTGGGTAAATACCAAGGAGTATTTACAAGGATTGTGTAATAAGGATCTGTTCACATTGGTAAGAAACCACCAAACTGTCTTCTGAAGTGGCTGTGCTATTTTGTGCTCCCACCACCGATGAATGAGAGTTCCTGTGGCTCCACATGACCACATTGTCAGTGTTCCAGAACCTGGCCATTCTAATAGGTATATAGCGGTATCTCATCATTGTTTTGATTTTCATTCTCCTGATGACATATGATGTGGATCCTCTCTTCATGTGCTTATTTGCGGTCTGTGTATTCTTCTTTGGTGAGATGTCTGTCAAGATCTTTGGCCCATATTTTAATTAGATTGCTTCTTTTCTTAATGTTGACTTTGAGTTCTTTGTATATTTTGCACTGCAGTCCTTTTATCAGTCCTTTATCAGCTGGGTCTTTAGTAAATATTTTAGTAAATATTATTTTCCCATGTGTGTTTTGTTTTCTCATTCTCTTTACATTGACTTTCATTTGTCCTTTTAATGAAGTCCAATTTATCAATTCAATTATTCAATTCTTCCTTCATGGATTGTGCCTTTGGTGTTATATCTGACAAGTCACTGCAATACCAAGGTCATCTAGGTTTTCTCCTATGTTATCTTCTAGGAGTTTTATAACTTTTCATTTTACATTTGCTATCAAAAATCTTAAAAGATTTCTTTTGTCATTTGCAATACCTGAAATAATAACATGTTGGCCTTTCTTGCTTGTGATAACAATGGGTGCTTGAGTAAAATTTATGTCCATTCCTCCTCTTTTTTTAGGTACTTCTTACTGTGATTCAAACCACTGCAGGATGTAAAGGCATTCTGATCCACTTTAGAGAACAAGTTTAGAATGTATTAAATATGTTGCATGTTTTAAAAGCTGACATAATGTTGAAATGTGTAAACATGCTTGGTATAAACAGTCCACAAGTCACAGTATTCCTGCTTTGCTCAGCAATAGCTAGGCTTTTAAAACCATGTGCAACATAATCCTGGAGTGTAAAATGGAAAGAAGGTGAGAACTTGGAAGAAATTATTGGGAGCTGAATAAAAATGGTGCTTATATTGTGTGGGCTGACAGAAATTGTCCATTTCAGTGTTCTTATATACCGTAGCTCACATTTTGCAAGGACAATATGGGTTTGCCTTTAGCTATTGTCTTATAAAGTGGAGCTGTCTTCCAAATGAGCTGTGTCTGCTGAACATTTGAGAAAATATGAAGAGCTAAGAAAGCATGACAATTCCTGATTCAGGTCTGGCCACGCTGACTTGGTATGTACACTGCAGACAGGAAATTCTGGTGCTCAGTCTCTGCTTAAGGGAACTTGGGTGTCCACAATTATAGAAGGAAAAGGGAAGGCATGTATGGAGTACCTTTGATATAGACATCCAAGGTTTTGAAATTCTGGGAAGACTATCAAAATGTAATTCTATACATAATCCAAAAGAAGGCATAAACAGAGTATTTCCTTTTTATTACCACTTTTTCCCCTTGTTTTTCCCCCAAACTCTATGTACTAAGAATATTTTCCTAGCTTCAAAGTTTATAAAATTAAATGTTCTAGATACTTCCAGTATAATTAACCTCTAATAGAATCCTAGAGGCCTAATTGAAATCCTCAGGATTCTATTTTAGTTTCCAGTAGTATAAAATATAAAGTTTCATAAGCTTCAAAGATTGACATTTTGTGTCCTGGAGGTATCAGACCCATTGCCTTTTACGTACAGTTTCGATTTTCATTCGTTTTAGCTCATCTCTGGAATTTTGGAAAGAATGACTGGTTTCACAGAAATGCTTCTTGACTTAGAAGGTTTGACTAATGGAGGGGAAATAGCCTGAGGCAGATGAATGGGGGGAACACTGCCTGGAAACTAGAGAAATGAGAGTAGCCGAGGGAGAAACTTTCCTGTGTTCTTTGGCCATTACTGCTCCGTTTGTTCCACTTTTGCAGTTTCTAGTTGCAGAGATGTTGGGAGCATAAATATGAGAAAGTGTCACTCAAAGTGACAGCTTAAGCCACATGTGCTTAAGTGATTTCAGCCAGACCATGCACACCAAATCAAGCCTGGAGTGAACAGATTCACCAAAAATTGGAAAATCAAGTGTTGTCCTTACTGAGTGTTTGGCCAGCTATAGATAGGTGATGTGGACCCAAGATCCCAGGCATGTCGTGGGGGATAACACTAAAGCATACGACATCAAGGTAGTGATGACCTGATTTAGGCAGAAGTGGAGAAACATTTCCAAGTCCACACCTTGGTTTTTCACCAAACATTTATTATTTTCTGAACCAAATTCTTCAATGATGCTACATTCTGATTCTGAAAACAATAGGTACGGTGACAGCTCTGGGGGTAGACTTTAGGACACATATAATGCCATCCTACCCCTCTGCATTTCTTTTCCTCTTTTCTGTGCCTCAGTATCTTTAACACTGCTGGCAATGTCCAAATTGAGGTCTCAGTTGTGCTGCTGGGAGAATCAGCGGTAGGAAAAAGGGGAAGAGACATTGTCAAGATTTAGAGAAGTACCAAAGATCAATAATACAATGCTGGGATGCTAAGGAGAGCAGGTAGTAGCCAACTGTAGGCATTCGGTTGTGATTTCCACATTTGGATAGGATAGGGTGATACAGAGCCCAGAGAGGGATGAATAGACAACCAGGAAATCCACAGGCATGATTGTGAAGGTGATAATACTATGACACAATACATTAACACATTTATATCACATTTACCTATGACACATTTACCATTTACGTTATGTGCATGTACATTACTATGACATACTATCACCAGATACGCTCAGACTCCATCCATCCTGACCACTCAGTCACATTTCATGACGTTGGTTGACCCGTTAGAACCATAAACCTTCTCGATGACACCTTGCATACCTTATTTTATTTACTGTTCCCAGGAAGACTTTGTCAGGTCCTGTTTTACCTCCATTTTCCCTGTTGAAGAGACTGAGGCACAGAGAGGTAAAGCAGCTCTCCACATCACATACCCATTCTGGCTCTAGAATCCTAGATTTAATGGATGTGCTTTGCTGTCTTTCTTGTATCACACTGAGGAGGAGGTGAATAGATGAAAGAGGTGATATATAGGAGTGAGACTGGATGTCTCTGTGAAATGGAAGATTATGTTTAAAAGAATGGTTGAACAGGCAATTGAGAAGCCCAGAAGCCTGTGGTCAGATGGGAAGTGTTAATGATGACAAAACCAAACAGAGGGCCACTGGGATGAGAGGAGGACATGGAGGAACAGGAAGAGCCTGATATTTTGTGCTTCCTTCAAATGAATTTGGCTTCTCCAAAAATGGTCCTCTCCAAATGGATATGTAAGATGAGCCATTAAAGTATGAAGAAAATGTCAGAATGTTAATCTAACCTAGTTATATAACACTTATCAAAAAATATATTAATTCCCTAATATTAAATACATGGATTGATTCTGGCTTCTTCACTTGATTGTACATGAGACAATCCTATGTAATGCACATTTCCCAATACATCCTGAAAGGAGGGCAGAAATTCCACAACACAGAGGGAATTAACAATGTCTCACAGTTTACTTGCACCTAGGGAAGTGGATTTATGGATTATAGTGTCTAGTCTTAATGGCACTAAACTTCCAAATTGACAAATGGTTCTAACAGATTTCTGCAAACAAACAAACAAACAAACAAAAACAAAGCATAGATTGAAAAAATTTATAATGCAAGAACAAGTGGGGAACAGAATGGAAGAGCTGCTGCCCTTTGCATCCCTAGCCACATTATGAAGTAAAATAAGGATCATTGATCACACTACCATATTTATACCACATTGCTCTCACTGATGTTTTTGTGCATAAAAATGACATAATATGAATTTACATCATTTTATTTCCTCTTTAGGTTTAGAATTAAACTGTATCCTTAGAGAGAGGCCTGAGAGATACAGAATGAGATAAAGCATCTCACATTGGGATGGTCCTATGGGATGTGGCAGTCATGGAGGCAGATTTCAGGAATCAGCATCCTTGGTCCAGCAAGTGGTGTAGGTGCTGGAAATGGCCAGTGAAGAGCAAGAAGGCAAGACACACATTTCTCAAGTGGGGCCAACTGATGTGTCAGACATGGGTTCTCAGCTTGGGGTATCATGGGTCAGCGCTTCACAGAGGGTTACCAGTAGATTGTATGAGAAGTTTGGATTTCTATTTATTGGATAAGACTAATTCCTTATTTCACTTTCCCCTTTCAAGGGGATCTCTGGAAGATGGAAGGAAGGTGTACTAGGTGTACTAGGTTGAATTGTGTTCCCCCTTTCCACCAAAAGATAGGTGCAAATCCTAACCCACAGTTCCTATGAATGTGACATTATTTAGAAATATGGTCTTTGCAGATGTAATCAAGTTAAGATGAGATCATACTGCATTAGTGTGGGCCCTTATCAAATTATAGGTGTCCTTATGAGAAAAGAAAAATTTAGGCTTTGGGGTTTTTTTCAGCTTCACTGAGATATAATTGACATACAAAATTTTGTAAGTTTAAGGTATACAAAGTACTGATTGGATACACTTACATATTTCAAAATTATTTCTACCACAGTGTTTGCTAATACCTCCATTGTGTCACATAATTACCTTTTGGGGAGGGTAATAACATTTAAGATCTACTTTCTTGCTAACTTTCAAGTATAAAGTATTATTAACTATAATCACCATGCTGTGCATTAAATCCTTATAACTTATTCATCTTATACCTGGAAGTCTGTGTCATATAGCCGACATCTCCCCATTCACCACATGCCCCAGCTCCTGATAACTGCCATGTTACCTTCTCTTTCTATAAGTTCAGGTTTCTTTAGATTCCACATATAAGTGATATCAGACGGTATTTGGTTTTTCTGTCTAGCTTATTTCACTTAGCATAATATCCTTAAGGTCCGTCCATATTGTCTCAAATGGCAAAATTTCAAGAGGAAAATTTGGAAGCAAAGATAGACAAGTGAGGGGTGTCTGGGTGGCTCAGTTGGATAAGTGATTGCCTTTGGCTCAGGTTATGATCCCAGGGTCCTGGGGTTGAGCCCTGCATCGGGCTCTTGGCTCAGGGGAGAACCTGCTTCTCCCTCTCTCTCTGCCTGCCGCTCTACCTGCTTGTGGTCCCTCTCTCTATCAAGTAAATAAGTTAAAAAAAAAAAAACTTTAAAAAAAAGATAGACAAGTGAGGAAGAAATCCTCAGAAGATGGAGACAGAGATTCGAACGATACATCTATGAGCCAAGGAACATCAAGCCTTGCCAGTACCCCCCAGAAGCTGGGGGACAGGGGTGTAACATTCTAAGAATATCAAAAGTAACCAACCCAGCTGACAAACCTAGATTTCAGATTCTAACCTCCAGAACTATGAGAGAATGAATTTCTGTTGTTTTAGGCCACTTAGTCTGTGGTAATTTGTTATGGCAGCCCTAGGAGATTAGTACAGAACAGTAGAGATTACATCTCTATTTTGGGAGAAAGTTAATTGATTTGCCCATACTGGGCTTCAGTTTTACCTAGAAGAGTAATGTCAGAATGTAGAGGCAATTTAAAGTTTCCTTAGACTTCTTAATGGCAAAAAATGCATGTGCTTAGATGTGCTCCTCTCCTTTCCTTCCTTCCTTAATAATAAAGTAATTATTATACACTACTCTGTTTTGAGCAGGAGTTAAAACAACATAATTAGATCAGTACATTTTAGACTCATGGTTCTCAAACCTTAGTGCGTATCAGAATCAGCTGGAGGGCTTGATAAACATTGAGTGCTGGGTCCCAACCTCAGCAGTTTCTAATTCAGTAGTTTTGGGAATTTGCATTTGTAGCACGTTCCCAATGCTGAGGCTGCCGGTCTGTTTACCACACTTTGAGGAATGCCTCTGTAAGTGCATGTGTTCTAAGCATCATCCCAAGGATTTGAATTTTGACCCAGGACACTGTGATGTTCTCATATGATGATGCAGGATTTTTTTTTTTTTCCCCAAAGATTGATTTATTTATTTTAGAGAGGGAGGTGGAGGAGGGGCAGAGGGTGAGGGAGAGAATCTTGAGCAGACTCCCCACTAAGCGAGGAGTCCTGTCTGGGGCTTGATCCCACGACCCTGGGATCATGATTTGAGCTAAAATCAAGAGGGGGATGCTCAATGGACTGAACCACCCAGGCGCCCCGAAAATGCAGTTTTAACCAGTAACAAGACAGGGTTTGTACAGCTGCAGCTGCAGAATGTTGGTAAATCAGGTGGGAGAAGCTGAGGCTGTTATCATCATAGTAAAATAAGGGGTCATCCGCTGAGTGTGAGGAGGGCAGGGAGAAGTACTGGATATTTGAAAATAGAGCCACAGCTTTGAAACTGTTACCCTGGAGAGGGGGAGACCCAACTGATGAGAAAATGTGGTAAGTTTTCCAGGCTTTGGTGAAGGCTCATGGTTAGTGGTTTAAAGTGAGAAGGGTCAGCAGTCTGGCTGGTTTGTCGTCACCGAATGAGCCACTCAGGGGCAATCGTGAAGTATGCAGAGATTTAACCTCACTAGATATGGGGGTTTGTCCCGTCATGCAGTGAAGGATGGATGGCAAAGATTTGACATTATACACAAAGGCATGAAGATAATGACAGGCAGTGAGAAGTGAGATCTGAGTGAAGAGGTTTCCAAGTTTAACGGGTTATATTGAGGCTTGGCATGAACAGTTATTGGAATTGGGATATAGGAAATTCACAAAGTAAAACAATTTTTTAAATAGATATGAAACCATTCAGATTTTGTATCTGTTCTTGTGCAAATTTCAGGGAATTGTTTTTCTAAAAATGTTTTTATTTATCAAACTTATTGTCATGAAGGTGTTCATAGTATCTTAATATAAGTTGTGGTTCCTGGACCACCAACCTTAGTCTCACCTGGAACATTGATAGAAATGCAAATTCTGGGCACCTGGGTGGCTCACTCATTTGGTGTCTACCTTCGGTTCAGGTCAAGATGCCAGGGTCCTGGGATCGAGCCCCGCATCGGGCTCCCTGCTTGGTGGAGAGCCTGCTTCTCCCTCTCCTACTCGCCAGGCTTGTATTCCCTCTCTTGGTGTCTCTCTCTGTCAAATAAATAAAATCTTTAATAATTAAAAAAAAAAGGGCAAATTCTCCCCAATCCCAGAGTTAGTGAAGTTGTAGGGCTCGGCCCCGCACCCTGTGTTTTAAGAAGACTGCTAGGTGACTCGGATGTTTGCTGATACTTGACAGGCACTCCTCTGAGTTAAGCTGTAGTGGCGTTCCCATAACTTTAAGATGCCATTTTCTGTTACCAATTTATTCTAATTTTCTTCTTTTAATTTTAATTTTTCATGGGGATTTCTTCTTTAACAGAGGGTGATTTAGGTGAGTTTTGCTTAATTTTTAAATATTTGGGGTTTGTTTTGTCTGGGTTTCTAACTTAATTTCACTATGATCAGATGTGTTTTATACAATGTTAGTCTTTTGAAATTTGTCTTAACTATGGCCTGGTGTACATCTGTTTTTGGTAAAGGTTTCGTATAAACTAGAAAAGAATGTATATTCTACAGTTGTGTACAGTGTCCATGTATGTTAATTAGGTCATTTGTGAAGCATGTTCAAATCTTAGATATGCTTACCACTTGCTTGTTTTATCTTTTTTTGAGGTCACCATGTTAAAATCTTTCATTATGATTGTGGATGTGGCTTTCTGATTTTAATTCTGTTAAATGTTGCTTACTTTTAAGGCTATATTAGTCAATGCATAAAAATTTAAAATTGTTCTATCTTGTTAGTTGACTGACCAATTTTATCATTGAAATAGTTCTTTTTATCTTGAAGCAAGCATTTGCCTTACTTCTTTCTATATCACCTGATGTTAATGTAGCCAAGCAAGCTTCTTTGCACAGTGATTGCCTTGCTTATCTTTTCAAAACTTTATTTCTTTTAAATACAGCATGTCATTTTAATTAAAGTGTGTCTCTTGAAGGCAGCATGTAATTAGGTTTTGGTTTTTTCGGGATTGAAAATTGTCTTTTAATCGAAGCTTTTATTTTGTGTTCATAAATCTGTGCTTTTGTATTTCTTTTCTATTAATTCTACCTGCCCTATGTACCTTTCTTTTCCCTTTTTTTTTCTATTTTGAATTACTTGGGTTTTTTTCCTAATTCTTTTCCTTTTGTTCTATGAGCTTATTAGTTTTGCATTTTCTTAAACTCCTAGTAGTTAAACTGTTACAGCATGAGTTCTTGACTTGCTAGAATCTTCCCTTATATTGATACTTAAGCAATTTCAGAAAATGCAAGAACTTTAAGTACTATAAATCAACTTATTCATTCGAAAATGTTTGCACTATTCTTATAATTTAATTCTACCCACAGTTTACACTTTACAAGGCATTCATATTTTATACACTATTTATTTAGAAACACTGCATATTAACACTTCCTATTAATCTTTATCTATGCCTCCTGTAAGAATCCCCTTTAGTATTTTCCTCAGAGCCATTTCGCTCAGGACAAATTCTATCAGTTTTTCTTTATCTGCAAATTTTAAAGATTAAAAGATCAATTTTTAGAGATAATTTTGCTGGGTGTAGATTTCTAGGTTGGCAATTATTATCTTTAATCATTTGGGATACATTATACATTTCTCTTCTGGCTTCCATTGTTTCTTTCTTTATTGAGATATAAGTGACATATAACATTATGTTAGTCTCTTTTTTAAAACTTATATCAGTTTCAAATGTAAAATGCAATGATTTAATATTTGCATATATTGCAAAATGATCACCACAATAAGTCTAGTTAACATACATTACCACATATAGTTACAAATGTTTTCTTTCTTTTGATGAGAGCTTTTAAAATCTGTTAGCAACTTTCAAATATAACACAATACTATTAACTCCAGTCACTATGCTGTATGTTACATCCCAGAATTTATTATTTTACAGCTAGAAGTTTGTACCTTCTAACCACCTTCATTCCTTTCAGGTCCCCACCCCTTCCTCTGGTAACCAGCAATCTGTTCTCTGTATCTATGAGTTTATTTTGTTTTTGCTTTTAGATTCCACATATAATTGAGATCATGTAGTATTTGTCTTTCTCTGACTTATTTCACTTAGTATAATGCCCTCAAAGTCCATTCATGTTTTTGCAATTGGCAAGATTTCATTTTTTTTTATGGCTGAATAATATCTCACTGTGTGTGTATACACCTATATATACACATACACCACAATTCCTTTGGACATTTGTGTTGTTTCCATATTTTGGCTATTGTCAGTAATGCTGTGATGAATGTGGGAGTGCATATATATCTTTTGAGTTAGTGTTTTTATTTCCTATGGATGAATACACATAAGTAGAATTGCTAGAACATATGGTAGTTTGTTTTTTTTTTTAATTTTCTAAGGAAACTCCACACTGTTTCTTATGGTGGCTACACCAATTTACATTCCCACCAACAGTGCATAAAGTTCCTTTTTCCTACATTCTCACCAACACTTATTTTTTTGTCTTTTTTAAAATAGTCATTTTAACATTGAGATGATATCTCATTGTGTTTTGATTTGCATTTCCCTGATAATTAGTGATGCTGAGCACCTTTTCATGTACCTGTTAGCCATCTGTCTGTCTTCCTTGGAAAAATGTCTGCCTATCTTCTATTTTTTTTATTTTAATTTTTTAAGATTTTATTTATTTATTTGATAGAGAGAACATGAGCAGGGGGAGGGGTAGAGGGAGAAGCAGACTCCCTGCTGAGCAGGAAGCCTGATTCAGGGCTCCATCCTGGGGTTCTGCAATCATGACCTGAGCCGAAGGTAGATTACTAGCCAACTGAGCCACCCAGTCACCCCATCTGCCTATCTTTTAATCGGATTGTGTTTTTCCATTGTTTCTTTAGAGGAATCAGCTATCATTTATTATTGCTTCCTTAAAGATAGTATGTCTGGTTTCACTGATTTTAAGATTTTTCTCTTTGCCCTTGGTTTTAAGTAATTTTATTGTTTCCTTTGTATTTATCATAGTTGAGAATATAGTATTTCTTGCATTGGTGGCTTCTGTTTTTCCAGGGATCTTGACGCCTCAAATTTTTTTTTCCATGTCTTTTTGTTCCCCATCTTATCCTGGAATATTTAGGCATTTTTTACGCTTCCTTCTGCTACTCTCAGTATATTGACTTTGAGCCTTAGTTCCTTATACTCCTCAACTTGTGGGTTCTCGTTGGTCACTGTTATCTCTAGGCCACAAGTCTGTGCTCCAGGCAAGAAGAAAGTACAAACGAAAGCAGAAATACTTTTATTTATATTTCATGTGGCCACCAACTGGGATCCTGAAGAAAAGTGTGTAGCTTTTGCCCTCTCTACTGTAAATGTAGGCTATGGAGAGTTGGAAATGATTTTGGTTAGCTAACCATCAGTATCTGCTGCAACAGTTATTGGTGCTGACAGTATCTAGGTTTTAACAAGGCAAGTGGATGACTGAGGCGGGATGGCAGATAAGGTCACTGAAAGTAGGAAAGCCAAGGAACTGAAAGGCCAGGGCCTAAAGCAGACACTGTAGATGGATATTGAAATCAGTAAGAACCAGAGGTGGTAGGGAAAAAAATAACAGTGATTTGGGGTTAAATTCTTTGATACTTATGATGAAATTTGATCTGAAACAAGTAAGACACCTACCATATATTTATCTACTTGAAGACACTCCTTCTCTTACAGCTCTCCTAAGTGGAGAACTCCTCCCCCTCAACCCCAAATGGTGTTGAAATAGCATAGACTCACTTTGATTTCTTTTTTTCCTGCTACTTGTATCTCCTTCTTACCCTAGAAGTCACTACCTTTAAATCCATCAATTAAACCACATTCTGCTTCACCTTGTTGGAGACACCTGGAGAACTTTTAAGTCACTCTTCTTCCTTTCCTAAAGGCCTAAATATCAGGCACAAGGGCATTGTCTCCAACACTGCTTTCTCATCCTTCATAGTGTTTTCAATATCTATATACATAATCCTTCACATACACTGGCTTCTCAATGCATAAATCTCCTTTCCCTGAATGATCTTGTCCCACATTCTGCCTTCATCCTCTACTATACTCTTTATGACCATAACATAGATCTTGTCATCACTAGCAACTCAAACTTCCATAACCTCAATTTCTCATGTTCTGTTCTCTAACCACAACATCCCACCATTCTAATTTATTTCTGTGGTTACATAAACTGTAAAATTTATTCTACATAAACTGTAAAAATTATTCTACTCCAGCTCAACCTACCACATTTTACCATCCCTCATTCTCCTCAAGTTCTCATTTGTCTTCTTATTTAGCCTAAATTCAATTGTCATTCACTCTAAAATATAATGCCCTTATTTTTCTGTGTCTTTGTTGTGCCTACTGGTCATAATCCTCTGCTCTTTGATTGGCCAGCATACATCCAGGTGAATATGGCTGGAAAAAATACAAAACCATGTTGACTGCTCTCACTTTAAATTCATGACCCTAGAACTCCATGCATATTAGAGCTGCTCACAATATTAAAACATTTCTCTAAACCATTCATTGCTTACTGTGCTAGATTTCTATTTCATATCTTTTCTCTGCTCAAATCTGTAGCACTTCCTCTCCCACCTCACTTTAGCTGATGACCTTGCTTTCAATTTCACTGAGAAAAATAGAGGCCATTAAAGAGAGCCTCTGCACATGACCTAGAGCCACGTTTAGCAATGTGGATCTGTGCCCATTACTCCTGTTCTCCTGTGAACTCCGAAAGGATTGTCCATACCCCTGTCAGAGGCCGACATTTCTACCAGAGCTAGATCTCACCACCAGCCCCCTTCTTCAAGGTCTCCATTACAGCAAATTTTCCCTCTTCATGAACATTAGGGTCAGCATAAAATATGCCAAACTCATTAAAAAAATAAAACTTTCTTGATATCACATTCCTTCTATCAGTGAACTTTGACTGCATAACAAATGATCCCCCAAATGTAGTGGCTTAAAAGCACAACCATTCTCCTTTGAACCTAGCCCACTCAAGATTTACCTACCACTCCCTAGACCACATCTTGTACTAAAGTCACCAATGACTTCCATGTGAGTAAATCTCCTAATGCATTATGAGTCCTTCTCTTGTTTATCCCTTCACAGTTGCTTACACTTTCCTTTTTGAGTGCTCTCTTCATTTAATAGCCAGGATATCACATTCTACAGATTTTCTTCCTATCACTGAACATTCCTAAGTTTTCTTTTGTTGGTGACCCTCTTCAGTTTCCAACTATGGAAGTGACCCAGGATTCAGCCCTTGGACATTTTTCTATGCACACTAAGTCTTTTTGTGATATTGTTCAGTTTCATGGCTCACTCTGTATCTGCTGACTCCCATATTTATATTTCCAGCCTGGACTTCTTGCCCAAATTCTAGAAACTTTTTCAAACTGTTTACTTTTATACGTCTGATAGGCACTACAAATGTAACATGTATAAAACAGAATTTCTGATTTTCTTCCAAACATACTCCTCCAGAGTACTCCCCTTCTATTAGCTAATCCCGTTGGACCTATTTTCACAAATACTCAGAATTCAACTTTTTATTAACAACTAAATTCATGCCACCATCAACTGTTTCCTAGATTATTGCAATACTCTCCCAGTGTGTTTGCCTTCTTCTGCACTTACCCTCTTTTGGTTTATCTCAACAAGTCAGAGTAATCCTTTTAAAAACCAAGTTCTATCTCATTAGCAATCTAAACAAATCCAACAGATTTTTGTTAAATGAATGAATGAACAGTAAGAAGGTTAACTGGATTTCCAAATTTGTTGGAGATTTGGATTGGCACTTGTCAGAATTGCAAATTCATATCCATAGCCAATTATAAAAACATTTAGGCAAAGCTTTTTAGTCTTATTAACTCTTTATCTTTAACAAATATTACAAATATATTTTCCCAAACTGTGGTTTGCCTTTTGACTTTTTAATGACTTTTCAAAAATGTATAGTTTTAAAAATGTTAATCAAGTATGTCTATCTTTTTTTTTTTTTTTGCTTCAGTTTCTTATTTTGGTTTTAAAGTATCATCCCAAATCCTACATTTGCTTATAAATTTTCTTCTATTTTAGGTTTTTGCATTATTTTGTATTTAATTTGGAATTTTTCTTACATATGGTATAAGGTAGGGTAAAGAATAAAGATAGCCAACTGTGCCATCATCATTTATTATATAAATTCTTTTTTTCACATCTAATTCTTCATATGTTTATATCTGATTGTACTGGCTTTATTTTTAACTGGTATGGCAAGTTATTCTTTAATGGTTTTAGAGTTGAATTTTTTTGTTACTTTTAAAATTTATTCCTTATGTAAACCTTAAGATAAGTCTATCTAACTTTTCTCCCATCCCCCTTCCAAAATAAGTCAGTTGGGATTGACATTGGAAAAACTTTACATTTTTATGTTAATTTTGGGACAATTGATTTTTTTTTTTCCAACAACATCACTTCTTTTGTTCTGATCACATTTCATGACCTCCAGTGAGACATGTATTTTTGTTGTGGCACTGTTATATTGGAATATTTTTACCATTAATATTTTTTTAGATATTGCAAATATAAAAAAAACTTTTATATATTTATTTTGTATCCAAAGACCTTGCCAAATTCTTTCATTAATATATGGTATTTATTACATTTTTTAAAAATGTAGCTATATAATCAAAATAGTCATTATTATAATATTTATATTATTACATAATGCTGGTTGTTAGATTTAATAAAACCTCCTGAAAAGTTTAGATAATGATGATAATAATATGTCCCCCCGCCCCTGGCATCTAATTAAAACAGCCTTGGTATATCTTTGCTAAGACTAATGGTTGTTTTCTTTTTTCACTTAGGTTTTCTCCTATTTAATTCCTTCTATTTATATTTAGTTTATAATACCTTAGTAAAAATGGCTGCTTAAGTTTTAGTATGCTACCATGATTATGTTATTTTTCTACTTAAATTTAAGTGATTATATTAATAACTTCTTGACATTAAATTATTCTTGGATCCTTAAATAGACCTCATTTTATCATAGGATATTTTTTCCAACAATGAAGAATTCTATAACCTAATATTTTGCTTAAAATTTCTGCTCCTATTTTTATTAGTGGGACTGGTTTGTAGTGTTCTTTTTCCTCCTTATTATCTTCCTTTCTTCATTTCTTTTCCTTTTCCTTTCTTTTCATACTCTACTTAACAGGATTATAAAAGGAATTGAGGATTTTACATCTTTTCCTATAGCCTGAATATTTTATTGTAATTTATTCTGAAGTAATGACTACGTTCATCCCCTTAAACTGTGTCAATTTATCAAGTGGTTTAGTTCTAAATTGGTGGACCTCCAGTTATTTAAGCAACAGCTTCAAAAGGATACCAGAGAAAATCAGTCAAGAACAGAGACTCTACCTCAGAATTTCAGCTTTCTGTTACTTCTTTCAAGCCAACATGAGCCATAGATTTCAACATTCCAGATCTGATTCTTAAAAAATGTGTTGTATCCTTTGGCCTTGCTGTGATTTGTGCATTTACTGTGATGATGCAGAAACACTCGAACTTATACAGAGTTTACAATATTACTCAATTCTCCCCTTTTCACAGTAGTTTAAAGTTAAGCAGGGTTTATGCAATTCTCTTTCAATGTTAACTTTAATTTTAAAAATACCGTTAATCATACTTCTATAATGGTCACAGAGACTTTTAAGGAGTAACACTCATGTTCCACTGAAAATGTACTTGGACTTTTCATCAAAACTCTTATCAAAAACTTTCTGGTTGCTAATTCAAAAGGATATTCTCATCCTACTTGAAATCTCATCACTGTTAGACCCTTGGAACAACTCTGTCCTCCAAAATGTTTTTTCTTTTTTGTCTGAGTTTCTCGTCTGTCTTGTTTTTCTTTATTGTACAGAGCTTCAGCCTTTCCACGGCACCTAACTGCTTGTGTTCTTTGCTTCTATTCTCAGCAATCTCTTCTCCAAACATTCCTTGTATGAAGTTATTCACATCCATATCTCCAGTCTCTACCTCTATCCTGCTTCTCAGTCCCAAATGGGTATCTCTGGCTCAGAGCAACAAACCCATGTGTCCACCTGCATATTGAACATTTGGACTAAGTTTATAGGAACCACAAACTCAGTATGTACAAAACAGAATTCATCTTATTTTTCATCTAGCTCAGTGAATTACACAACCATCTAGCTATTTGCTGAAGCCAGAAACCTCAATGTCAACCTTGATACCACCTTTTCTGTCAATTATCCTGGGCTGTCAAATCCTTCACTTGTTCCCCACTACCACTGCAACGACCTCATTTCATGCCGCCATGATCTTTCACCTGACACTTCTGCCTGTTCTTCATGTCTTCAGTCTATTTTCCTCCTTCTAAACAGAGGGACCCTTCTAAAATTGAAAACTTCATGCAACTTCCCTACTAATGTTGTCTGACCAGCCTTTGGATAAAATTCAGAGTCCTTAATCGGACTTACTGTCCCTATCTGACTAGCTCCTGCTTAACTGTAGTCCCATTTCTTATCATTCCTCCCAAATTTATCCCTGCCCCCCAGTAGATTGTCTTTGCTTAAATCATGCCTACTTTTGTACTTTGTCTCAGCTCTGCCTCCTTGGCTTGTGTCTCTTCTGCCTCTCAGCTCTTTTCCCCCCCTATTCCTCCTACTCTTTCCATCTTTAATTGTCTTTGGTATTCTAAAACTCATTCTATTTTGTTAATAACTTTACATAATCAATACAGTGCTTTCCAGCCCCTGTTTCCAAACTCAGCTCCTAGCTCATTTTACATATATGCCAGCTGATGAAAAAGCCTTCTTTTAGTGATCATAAGCCCCTTTGAAAAGCAGATGTGGTTTAGCATTTTCTTCTCATTACCTTAAATTGTCTAGCAGCCTGCCTTCTACACAGGAGGTACAGAATAAGTAGTCATTTCTCCCTTCTTCTTTTTTAGGACAGCCTCCTCTGGTTTCTCCTATCCACTCTTTCTCCAGTAGGACTTCAAGCTGATACTGTTGCAGTGTTCTGTTTCCTGTATTTACTCCAATTACTTATTGTCTCTGTTTGTCATGTCTAGAACTAAACCCAGAGCTCTAGATGTGCTATGACCAGTAAGAGTACTGCTGTCTCCATATATTTAAATAGTGAAAAGCTCATAAGGCAGCCTAAGATTCTGTCATTTTGTATTTTTAGCAATCCTATTTTATTATTGCCATATATTAATTAATTTGCCCAGTTCTTTTTCACATGAAGGGCTGTTGTGGTGACTTTTCTCCACAGTGGTTAAAAGTACTGCCTCTGGGGTCCGTATTTATGAATTCAAATTCAGGTTTTTCCAACTCCAAGATGTTTGACTTTCAACAAGGTATTTAATAGTTGGAGTTTCATCATTTGAAAAATGGGAATACTTTCAGTATCACAAGCTAGAGACATGAACAGTACTCTTACAGACATATAGAGACAGAGTTCTAGAACAACATACATAATTCTTGGCACAGTTCTAGGATGAAATTAGCTCAAAATAAATATCAGCAGCAACAACAGCATTATCATTATTATCATCACGTGTTTTCAATTCACTGCTCATCAATTATTTTTTTAATCAGAATCTTGCATGTGTACATTTCGAATTTCATTGTCTAGTAGCTATTAAGATATTTCTAAAAATGTGATCAACTTTTTGCCATAAGTCATCTTAAAGTTCTAATGTCAACAGTCTTTCATAGAGAGGATACTATTTTCTCTCAGTTATTGTATCAGTGAAATGCTTCAGATCTTTCTAAAATACTATTGTAGGTAAGATAACTGGAATTATGCTGATGATCAAGACAAACAATTATCCCTGTGCTCATATTTTATCAAGCATTTGAAATTAAGGTTTGTCACTTATTTTATATTTAATGCTAAATTCAGCAAGAGTGGACTTGCTGTGTTAAAGTAAATACTTTGCTTTATACCCGGAATGTAAGCTCTCCTTTACATTATTAGTGAGAAAATGTAAGTTTTTAAGTAATTGGATTTTTAAAATGACTTAGCCTGGTTCTTCCCCTAAATATCACCTAACTATATAATCTGTGTGAGAAAGGAATCACTTCAAGGTGAAAAAAAAATAATATAGATTTTTGGATTTTATGGTTTTGCTATATTCATGTCCCAACCAAAGGAGGAAAAGTGAAGCTAGAGGATTCTACTTCTAGAGGATTCTACAGAGAGAAAGAAGTGCCAAGGATGAGACTGATGTGTCAAACAATTTCCAAGAGCAATGCTTTTGTTTGCCTGTGAGTGTGTATGTGGAAAGGATGTATTTTTAAATGCATACTTTGAACAATAACAATCCTCAAGGCAATATCTTCAAACTCATTCCCAACATAACTTTTCTGCTTTTGCTAATGTACTATTTGTTTAAAATTACTCCTTTCCTTTTCTGGCTACAGTCTACTTTCCAGGTTCACCCTGATTTCTTCAATGACTTGGGAAAGGACTAACACGATTTAAATCCTTGTTCCTCAGGACTCTAGTTGTAGGACTAGTTTATTCCGTCTTCCTTACAGATGAAATAATACACTTTGCTGATGTTTTGGCCTATTCTTACAAACTCTGCTGTCTAGTAAGTAGGAACCCTCCTGACAAAATTATCTCTTTGGGAATAGAAGTATATTTTATTGAGTCAGTTATCTTGACAAATGACATATTTGAATTTTTCAGGTTTTATGGATAAACATTTTTACTTAGAATCAGTTTGTCACAATGTTCATGATGCAAGCAAGACTTGATCTCATCATTAGTATTCTATAGAAAGAAGGACAGACTTTAGGAATTTTAAAAATGATTTTTCAATACAGGTTCTTTGACACATTACTTAATAATCCTACATACAATTCAAAATAAAATTGACAAAAGAAAAATGGTTGGAAAGGTTTAAAGTAAACGCAAAAAAATGAGAGGTTGTCTGTGAGAAATATTTATAGGAATGTATCTTATCTCAAGTCTAGGAATGATCATTGTGTCCCAACTATTTTTTTAAGCTTGTCAGTAACAACTTCTATGAAAAATTATTTATTTTACAATGATATTAGAAAACTCCAAATGTGGATTGAGATGCCAAAGGATGCTGCTAGCAGAAAACAAAGATGTGAATTGACAAAATAATATTGCCAAAGAAAGAAGGGAAATTAAATTAGACAATTTTTGCAATGTAAAACAGACAAATACAAAGTAATCTTGCTAATGGAGGGTGGTGATCAGTTTTTTGGTTGTTACTATTTCATTTCTATGGCTGTTTTTAGAATAGTCATGATTGTGGTTCCTCAATATCTACCTCTAGTGCAATTATATGTGGTAGTGATCTCTATCAAAAGAGGCTGTATCAAAATGAAGGGGATGACTTAAAAAGGGAGATATACATTTCAAAGAATCAAGTAATTTAGGGAAAATACTCAAAATGGATCCTTGAAATAAACACACACACACACACACACACACACACATATATACATATATATATATATATATATATATATATATATTTTTTTTTTTTTTTTTTTTTTTTTTTTTTTTAACTTTCCACCAAATTGCCTCTGGAGAGTTAGGCATTATCTGAATTTTTCAACTTTGTCATTAAGGTCTGTCACATACCACACAAATTTGAATCTTGAAAGACTCAAAAGAGGATATAATTTAATTCATTTTTTAAGTGAGAAAAAAGAACTAGATTAATGACTTACACCAAATCACACAGCAGATTGGTTTTAAACCCAGGTTTCTGAGTATCCAATGCAATGTTCTCTCTGCATTCCCTGGTAGGAATTACATGTTATTAGGTTTTTAATTATTTATATTATATTATATTATATTATATTTAATTATCTAGATTATATTCAGCAAAAATCTGGAACTTAGACGAGGTTCAATAAATACTTATTGGATGTATAAATGAAAAATGGGCCTGAGGTAGCATAAGTCAATACTTCATTTTGGTGTCATAGCTTTCATTAAACAAATCCTGTGATTATTCCTGGAATCTATTGCACACTGCAAATCAAATGTGTATAGCAAATAAATTTTTTTTAACCTTTCCCAGCTAAATTAATATTGAACTGTCCTGTTCTTGTTCAACAATTTTGGTGCAGGATTTTTAAAAATTGTAAGTTGCATTTTGCAGTTACAGGCTTCAGCGCAGGACTGAGAAGGGAGATAATAGTAATCTGTAGAGTTCAAGGATGTGTAATTCTGGGAGCTTAGAAATAAATCATAGCTCCTGTTCTCAGGAGCTCTGCAAACAAAGATGCCAAAGATATGGCAGATAGCCTCTGACTGAATCCAGGGAGGAACAAGTAACAATGACCCACTGATGGCTTATTTATGAAAATTAGTTCCTTTCTGAGATGAAGTTGGAAGACCAGCTCAGGCATATGACCTGCACATGAGACTGAATTGATGGTGGGATATTAGGTCACAGTGGAGCGAGTCTTTAAAAAAGAAAAGCAGAAGAAAAGCAATGCCTAGGCAAGTTGTTGGTGTTGTGGAAGAGTAAGAGTTCTAAAATAAGAAGTCCTAAACATGAAATACCTCTTTGCTTGCCAACTAGGATAATTCATCCTGCCGAGCCTCATGGGCTCCTGTATAACCTGAAGTTGAGAGTTGCTCTATAGGGTCACTGTGAGGAGCAAACAGGATACTGGGGAAGCGCCAACCTTTATACACATTGTCTGTGTCTGGGCTGTTTGTCTCAGAAACATTTTTAATGTTTTCAGTGTTAGGGTGGATGTATGCGTGTGCAGGTGTGTCCATTACTGCATTGGACAGATTGATCCTAGGTTGCTGACAAATGGCATTCTTAGGGGTACTGCAAAAATACCAAGAAAGTTCCATCCTCTAGATGTTAAAATAAAACTTTTATAGTGGTTGTATTTAACCTTCAGTGGAAATTGTTGGGAAAAAAATGTCAAGGAGTTAGAAAAAATTAAACTACTTTGAAATGATGAAGTCAAAAAGAAGGTAGCTTGAAAAAGTCCTGCCCAGAGGCAGGTCAGCATTTGAAGAGAAGAAAACCACAATTGCTCTGTAGTATACTGGGTGGATTAGTGGAGTATATCCAGAGTGGTAGAGCATACGGTAACAACCAGTGTAGTATGGACATTGCCTTCCCTCTCTCCCTCCTTCCCTCCTGCCTTCTCTCTCACCCTCATCTCTTCTTTGTCCCATCTCCCCACCAATCCCCTCACTCACTCATTTACAGATCGGGTAAAGTTTTCCCACCTTGTTTAACAAAGGATACAGCTATTCAGCTAAAACCAGTGGCCTCAAAGAGCAGGCACGAAAGTAGCATGCCTTGACAGAGCTTCCTGAGGCTGGTCAGAATCTCTAATGTGGGAATGCAGTGGCCAGGAAGAGTCTATGAGTAAGGCATGGTCTCATTAATTTGGAAAGAGTAATTTATGGCTGTGCCACAGTTCTTCTTCACTTGAGGCTGACAGTGTTCTTCTAGACAGCATGTGGACTTGATATTTCTATTAAAGGAAATATTTACAAGCAAGCAGAGCCTCCTGGTTCTCAAGTCAACCCTGGCATCAAGACCATGTTTTTATCCTATGAAGAGCAAATTAGTGTTGGGGCATCCCGGATGGGTTTTTCTCCTTATGTTCAGATACAGCCTACATAATTTAGTCCACACAGTGACAGTCTAACTCTGATATCTGGAGTATCCTTTTGTGAAATAGATAAGTTCTGTGATGGGTTAAATCTCAGGACCAGAATTTTCAATCTACTTCTGACTTTTAGAGTCAATAACTTTTTACACAAGTGCTTTTAAAAGGTTTCATTGCCTGTGAAAACAAAGTCACCTTGTGCTTATCACTTAGTGGAAGAATAAAACTGAATGTACAACTAACATAATTTGTATTAGTCAACATACAATGTGTTAAAAAACATATATTATCCTTTTAGCAAACTTTTGTACTGTACTCTTCTTTTTAATGTCATCATTTTGTTCTCCTTTATAATGACTAAACAATCATTAATTGGAATCTACAGCCATCTCTTCATGCTAGCTTTTTTTTAATCCTCTTGGTTTTTTTCCCTCCATAAGTCTCTTAAATCTTCTTTTCTCTCTCTATTCCTTCTCCCTTCCTCTCTCCGTCTCTTTCTTCCTTGTTTCATGTGATTCAAAAATCAAAAATACAAAAAGTTATTTAATGAAAATATACCTTCCCCATGACCTCTATTTGCTTGGTAAATATCCTACCTCTCCCAAGCCTCAACTAATCACTATTATTAATTTTCTGTTTGTTGTTTGAAAGAATTTGTATGTAAATACAAGTCAATAAAATTGTAGATTTTGTCCCCTCTTTTAAAATATAAGTGGTAGCATATTACACACATTTTTTTTCATTTAACAATAGATTATTTTCAACCTTTTGCTATTAAAAAAGTTGCAATGAATAACCACATAAATGCATCATTTTCCACACATGCAATTATATCTTAGGATAAAGTCCTGGAAGTAATTTTAATATTATTAAAATGCTTCTCAAAGGGCTCTACCAGTTTATATTCCCATCAACAACAGATGGAAGTCTATATTTTCTAAAACTCTTCCTGATCAAATGTGCCCTGAACTTCTGGATTTTTGCTAGTCTGAAAGGAATGGAGGGTACAGTGTTTCCCCAGTGCTGTTAACATTTGTATTTCTCTAAGGTGAATAAGGTTTTATTTTAAATATTATTTAAAATTTTAAAATTTATTTTAAATTTGAAAAAAAATTTTTAAAAAGATTATTTATTTATTTGATAAAGATCTCAAGTAGGTGGAGAGGCAGGCAGAGAGAGAGAGAGAGGAGGAAGCAGGCTCCCCACTGAGTAGAGAGTCCAATGAGTGGCCCGATCCCAGGACCCTGGGATGATGACCTGAGCAGAAGGCAGAGGCTTTAACCCACTGAGCCACGCAGGTGCCCCTAAATTTGAAAATATTTTAAAACCATTTGCATTTGCTTTCCTATGAGTATTTCTTTTCATATTCTTTACCTATTTTTTCTATTGGGTTATTGCTGATTTTCTTACCAGTTGGTAGCTCTTGATATGCCAAAGAGATTAACTCCCTGTGACATAAATTGAGAATGTATACTTTTTAGATTGCCACTTGATTTCTTGACTATGCTTATGATACATGTTTTATTTTTTCCATGCAATAAATTTAATTTTTACATAGTCAAATACACTCACTTCCTAAATATTATATTACAATTATGATTTTCCCCATAAGTCCCAGCTTATAAAAATAATTCTTCAGTGCTTTCTTTTACATTTTTGTAGTTCACATTAAAATAGTCCACTTAGGGGCTGCCTGGGTGGCTAAGTGGGTTGAGCCTCTGCCTTCAGCTCGGGTCATGATCTCAGGGTCCTGGGATCGAGTCCCACATCGGGCTCTCTGCTAGGTGGGGAGCCTGCTTCCTCCTCTTTCTCTCTCCACTTGTGATCTCTCTCTGTCAAATAAATAAAATATTTAAAAAAAATAGTCCACTTAGAATTTTCTTCTGGTGTATAGTAAGTGATATTTATCCAACTTTATTCTTCTATTGGGCTACCCAAGTATACATATTCCTTGGTCTTACTACAAAGTTCATCTTTTGGAGACTTCCACTCTTGAGAAGAAGGGATAGACGTACTTTTCTCTACTCCCCCCCCCCCACCCCACCAAGGACAACTAGAAACCCTGGGCATTGTATGTAAAACAAATCTGAGAAGACTCGGATAAGTAGAGAAAAGACCACTAAGGACATTAGGACCCAAGGAGCAACTCCATGGTGAGTTACTTGGGTTTTGTTTTGAGTTTATTTAACCATGACTTGGAACTGAAAAATCAGGAAACTTAGAATTATCAATAGGAACAGACAATAATAATAATAATAATAATAACAACCCCTACAAAATCCCACTCTTTCTAACCATAGGACCAGGAAAAGGGAAGCCTAAAAAGACAGAAAATGTTTAGATAATACTCTAGCCAAATGTGGCCACACATTTGGCTCTACCTCTACCTTTATCATTAAAGTCTGAGTCTCCCCAACCTACCCTTTCCCCACAACCCATGATATCAGAGAAAGCCCAATAGACAATCAGGAGTCTCACCCCCACCCAGCATTGAAGAGTCTACTACTCATGTGTAGCATCAGTGGAGACCACCATGGAGACCACAAAAGTAATAATGAGGCACTTCTACCCCTCTCTCCTAGGGTGGTATCAGCAGAAGCTTATTGTGGAGCTAGAACTTTCACTAACACCTCCAGTAACAAGGACCACCCACCCCCCCAACCCCTCTCCCAGCCCCTCAGGTATTAACAGACTGAAATGGAACCTGGTCTTTACCTATACCTGCAGAGGTGGCTCCTCCTCTTCCTCTACCGGAGTTCTGTCAAAGGAATCTAACTAAAACAGAAAGTTTAATTAAGATCTAGAGTCTCATAACCTAATACTCCCAAATGTGCAGGTTTCAAAAGAAAGTCACTTGTCATACTAAAAACTAGGAAAACCTCAATGTAAAAGGAAAAGACATCAACACTGAGATGATAGAGATGTTAGAATTATCTGACAAACATTTTAAAGCAGCCATCATAAAAATGTTTCAACAAATAATTATGAACATGCTTAAAACAAATTTAAAAATAGAAAGTCATAGTGTGGTTCAGTTGGTTATGTGTCTGACTCCTGGATTCAGCTCATGTTGTGATCTCAGGGTAGTGAGATTGAGCCCTGCATTGGGCTTCATATTCAGCAGGAAGTCTGCTTGAGATTCTCTCTCTCACTCTGCCCCTCCCCCCACTCATACACTTTCTCTGTCCCTCTCTCTAAAATAAATAAATCTTTAAAAAATAGAAAGTCTCAGCAAAGAAATAGAACACTACAACAAAGAGATAGAAGGCATAAAGGAGAGTTAAATGGAAATTCTAGAATTGAAAAAATATAATTAAAGTTAAGAACTCACTGGATGGGTTTAGTAGCAGAAAGGAATGGGGAAGAAAGAATATGTGAAGTTGAATGTAGAACAACAGAAATTACTAAATCTGAACAATAGAGAGAAAATAGACTGAGGGAAAAAATTAATAGAGCCTCTGGGGAACCTATGAAACTATAGTAAAAGGAGATCTAGCATTCATGTTATCAGAGTCCTGGAATGGGGAGTGGGGTAAAGGCAAGTCTGAAAAATACTTTAAAAATAATAGCTTAAAATGTCCTAAATTTGACAAAAGACCTAAGACTACAGAATCAGGGAGCTATATGAAATCCAAAAAGGATAAACTTAAAAAATACACACCAAGACACATAATCAAACTTACAAAAACTAAAGAAAAAAGTCTTGAAAAAGCAAAATAACACTTCATCTATAGGGGAAAAGTAATTTCAATGAAGGTAAATTTCTAGTCAGGAATCATGAAAGCTGGAGGAGGTGGCACAATATTTTCCTTAGATTTCTATAGCCAGCAAATATATAATGCAAAATTATAAATATATTTAAGAAATAGTTTATCATGTTAAAGTGAGTCTACTTAATCTTGTATTTTAAAGGATTATTTCCAAGATAGACTTTTAATTGTCAAACTATATAAAACACTTTGATGCTATGGTTCTCAAACTTTGTCTTAGGAACTGTTTACAGTCTTAAAAATTATTGAGGACCCCAAAGGTATGTTTATGTGAGCTATAGTTATCAATATTTCCTATACTAGAAGTTAGAGCTGAGATATTTTAAAAATATTTTATTTCAGAGTAACAGTAATAAGCCCATTATATGTTAACATAAATAGCATATATTTATAAGTATCATTATCTTCAAAACAAATATTGCTATGAGAGGTTTGGTATTGTTTTGCAAATCATTTCAGTATCTGGCTTAATAGAACACAGCTGGAGTTTCATATGCTTCTGCATTCAGTCTGTTATGGCATATTGTTTTGGTTGAAGAGCATGTAGAAAATCCTGTTTCATACAGATATATAGTTAGAAAGCACTAAGTATTTTAATTTTTCAGAAAATTGTCAATATCCTTCTTAGACACATTATCAAAGTCCAAAAAACACATAATAGTTTTTAAGATATTAGCCATAATGTAGAATTTTAAACCATTATTAATGCAGTCTTGGCATTCTGTTGTATTAAAATCTATTTGGCCCTTCAAATGGATCTTTCACCTATATGTACTTTTGTAAAATCATGCATTGGTCATTTGGAAAATTCTGGTTCACTGACTTTTACATGTCTTTCAAGTGTTGACATAGTCTATCAAATAATATAAAGGACACATTTATTAGCATCATCACAGTTCTCATCAGAAAAATCTTTTTTTTTTTTTTAATTTTATTTATTTACTTCACAGAGAGAGATCACAAGTAGGCAGAGAGGCAGGCAGAGAGAGAGATAGAGGAGGAAGCGGGCTCTCCGCCAAGCAGAGAGTCCGATGTGGGACTCGATCCCAGGACTCTGAGATCATGACCCGAGCCGAAGGCAGAGGCTTTAAACCACTGACCCACCCAGGTGCCCCAGAAAAATCTTTTAACTATTAGAAAGTTAAGCTCAATGTAGCAGATAGAATTTTTCCAAGATCCTAATTTTTCGCTTTTCAGTGGTTTTCCTTGAACTAATAAGATTACTTTGTACATTTTCAAAAACATGTCTGCTAAATACCAAAATCAGATTATTATAGATTGTCAATTATTCTTTCAAGTAAAAAGCAGCTGGTTCTACTCACAGCTAAAACAGTTGCACAGTGCTTTCACTGAGACAATCATCACTCTTTGGTGAATAGCAGAATTGTTCTTTGTACCTTCTGTTTTGTTATACAGAATTAAAAAAAAAACACAAAAACTTCCAGGGTTAAGGTATAATAAAATTAAGAATATTTATTTATTTATTTACTTATTTATTTATTACCACTTCAACAAGGACATGCTTAAGTAAAGCTGAAAATTTTGTTTGTTATTGAAACTGTGTGACAGTGAAGGATGCAATGATTGCTATTATAGTTAGGTGTTACTGCCTTGATTTCTAAAATGGAAACAAGTTTACCCATTATTATCCGGCAGCACCACTCTAAACATCTGCACAGTGAACAGACCAAATAACATTTTATATTATTATGAAAGTATTTTTGATCTCCTGAACTTTCTCAAAGTGTTACCAGGACCACTAAATGTCCCCAGATGACTACTCTGAGAACCACTTGGCTAATGTTTATTTAGCCAGTTTCTATTAGTTCTGTAAGCAAGGGTACATTTAACATATTTCCACTTTTTTCTCTCTCTCTCCATCAATAGACTTTGGTCCATAGTGCTATCTTTCTTCATATTTACTTTAATACTGTTAAATGTGTTTAAACATCTATTGATTTGCCAGCATTAAATGATATCCTTTGACTCCAGAAATTACAGATGAGGTAATGAGTAAAACTACTTTACCTGCAACCTTTCCCCTCTTTCCTGACAAATTTTTATTAGTTCCATCATTTCTGCATTTTCAGAGTACAATTGTACTTTGTTCTGTCCCTCCAATCTTTTCCTCTGTTTTAGCCTTTGTGCTCATTGCCACTTTCTTTGCCACAGGTTCCTTATGTATCAATTCACTACACAAAGTATATCTCAAGAAGTACGTTCCCTGAGTTTTTGTAGGCATCTTTTGAAAGGTAATTTGGCTACATATTAAAACCTTTGTGTAGGGGTACCTGGGTGACTCAGTCACTAAGCATCTGGCTTCAGCTCAGGTCATGATCCCAGGTTCCTGGGATCTAAGCCCAGCATCAGGCTCCCTGCTCGGCGGGAAGCCTGCTTCTCCCTCTCCCACTCCACGTGCTTGTGTTCCCTCTTTCACTGTGTCTCTCTCTGTCAAATAAATAAATAAAATCTTTAAAAAACAATAAAAAAATAAAAACTTTGTGTAAACTTTCTTTTCTTGAGTACGTATCTTGTACTCAAGAAACTTGTTATCCTGTAGCTTTCTGCTGTTAAATATTGTGGTAGAGAAATGTAAGACCAGCCTGCTTTTCCTTTTACAAGTGAGGTGGTGTCTTTGTCTGGCTTCCTTAAGGATTCTTCACTTTTGAAGTCTAAGATCTTTGAAATGATATCTTGGGTTGATCATTCCATTCAGTTTTGCCTAGTAGTCATGGTGTTCTTTCATTACATAAATCTTTTATGTAGTGAAATTTTTATTATAAATTTTATAATTTTTCTGGTCCATTACTTTGGATGTCTTTGAAACTCAATTGTATACAGATCTTCCTACACTTATGTGGAGTTATTTCCCGATAATCCCACTGTAACTTGAGAATACCAAAAAATCGAAAATGCATTTAATACTCCTAACCTACTGAACATCATAGCTTAGCCTAGCCTGCCTAAATGGGCTCATAACCATTACATTAGTGTATAGTTGGGCAAAATCATCCAACACAAAGCCTATTTAATAATAAAGTTTTACATAGCTCATGTAATTTACTGAGTACAGTGCTAAAAGTGAAAAGAGAAATGATTATCAAGTACTGAATGGCTGAAAATAAATGGGTTGTCTACCCTTGTGATTGTGCGGCTGACCAGGAGCTGAGGCTAGATGCCACTGCCCAATAGCACAAAAGAGCATCATGCCACTTACTATCCTGAGAAAAGATCCAAATTTAAGTTTTGAAGTTCAGTTTCTATTGATATTTCTTTCACACCATCGTAAAGTTAAAAACATCTTAAATCATCATAAGTTAGGGAATGTCAATATATCAGAACTCCTTTATCTTCTTTTCCTAGCATTTCTCTCCAAAACTTTTATGGTTTTTACTTCTTTTTTAAAGTTTCCAATCTCTATTTTCTATGTCCCATTCTGTGTTTCTCATGAAAAACTTAGAGGAACACTATGCACTTTATTTTCGGTAAAATGAGTACAGGAATCTTTCTTTTTTTTAAGTCAAGCTCAGCAAAAATATAAAACTATATGAGGTTCTAGGAACCAGCAGTCAGTGCTCAGTAGTATCTGATATCGCAGAATACTTAGTTCCTTATTGACATTGAAAGATTTTATTTCCAAAAACTTAGAGCAGATCTGGAAGTTTATCTTTCTCTCTCCCCAATATTGATAATAATGGTAGTAGTGATGTATGGTGTGTTTGAAGCAATAGTTTTGTAGGTCTCTCAGCTCTGCAGATCCAGTTCTTATGTGTATGAAAACAAAGATCTAGTCCTGTTACCATAGATCCAAACTCTGATCTCCAGTCCAGCTTACTTATAATAAAGCTAGTGTTTGGAACTGTCAGACTCACATTTCTCTGTTGTTTCTCAATTTATTTGGCTATGAGAGGTAAAGTGAGAATGATGCCTCTGATCTTCAAAACTCCTATCCCCTGTAAATTCTTCCACCCAAGCCTCAGTTCTATTGGGTGTAAAGGTGATTTAAAAAAATATATATGGGTGCCTCTGTGACTCAGTTGGTTGAGCATCTGACTCTTGATTTTGGCTCAGGTCATGATCTTAGGGTCATGAGATCAAGCCCCCTGTCAGGCTCCGTGCTGAGCATGGAGCCTGCTTAGGATTCTCTTTCTCTTAGGATTCTCTTTCTCCCACTCCCTGTACCCACTCCTTCTGAGAAGGAGACAACGTATATATATAATTATATATATATAATTTTTTCCCCATCATCAATATTTATTGAGCATTTACAGTGTACTAGGCACAATAGAACATACAGAAAACATTGCCCTTGCCCTTGAGGAGCTTACATTCTAAAAGAAAAAAAAAATACACCTCTTTTAAAATGGTATTTTTGTTTGGTGTTTTCTGCAAGGTACTAAGGAAATAGTTTGGGGGTGAGCTTTGGGTGTAACTTAGCCCCATCATTATTTAAAGAGAGGAAGAGGAAGGATTTTAAAGGCAGACAATGGCAGACCATTCAGGTAGGTAGGGTTTACAAGGAGATACACACAATCTCATCAACTAAGGAGAGATTTGCTGCAGTAAATAGGATGAGGGAAATAGTTTGTGGGATGCAAGCAAAGGAAGCAAGGTATCCTTAGACATTGAGTGGAGCCAGAAAGATCATGCGGCCTTTTTTCCAAGTACACACGGCCACCAAGTAGGAATGGTTGGTGACAAGACAGAAGGCTAAAAAAGGTAATCCTGTGCACCTGACATTAATTATATATAATTATATACATATAATTATATATATATATATATAATTCCCATCCTAAATATATTCCCATCCTAATCCTAATCCCATTCCTTAAGAACATGATATTTACTTAACAATACTAGCAGCTCCCACTTCCTCCACCCAAATATACACTATACTTTCTTTAAAAGAACAGAGACAGTTTCTTTAGACCCAGCTGTCATTTCAGAATTTGACTTGTACAAATTTTTACACAGATATTTGCTGAATGTTATATTCAGATACTATGCTAGATTCTTAGAATTCAGAGAGGAAAGATATTGTCCTTTCCCTCAGAAAGCTTAAGGCGAGGGTATGTGAGTAAAAAATGACAAAGAAATTATTTGGCAGTGTAATAAGTGTTTTCACCGAGTTATACCCAGAAGGCTAGGAAAAAGAGCATCTAATAAGCTGAAAGGAGATTTCTCAGAAAAGGTTAACATTTCAGCTGCAGAAGGAAAATATTGTAGAATGATATGAGTGTCAAGCCACTCAAATAACTATAAGTAATTCAATATGATAGGATAAAAGGATGGACATATGGAGACGTAGTGCTGGAAAAGTAGACGAAGTAGTTACCACAGGGTTTTCTATGAAGTGATTAAGCTATTTGAACTCCATGCCAAAGGCACAGGGGAGTCAGTAAGGATTTTGAGCAGTTAAAAAAAAAAGTCATTTTGCTGTTTCTGAAGGTTTACTGTGGTTACAGCAAGACACAATGGACTGAAGTAAGGAAAAAACAAGCCGGGACATTAACTATAATTCTATTAAGGAGTTTGGTGAAAAATATTGGACTAATATCCCCTAAACATGGGAATGAAGGAATAGAAATGAATTTGTAAATTATTAAGGAAGAATAATTGGCCAAACTTAGTGATTATTTAAACGAGCAGGATGAAGGAAGGAGAAGGTCAAAAATACATCTAGATTTATGGCATAGATGACTCAACCAATGATGAGGGGGAAAGGTTTTTGTTGAAAGGTGAGGTTTAGTGTTGGAATTCATGCTTTTTTTTTTTTCATTGTTAATTAGCTTTTTATTTTAAATAGACTTAATTTTACAGATTTTATACATATATAGTATAGCATACTATGTGTGTGTGTATATATATAGATAGATATATAATATGATAGGTTTAAATGTATGAAAAAAATTAAAGAGATGATACAGAGAGTTCCCATATACCCCATATCTAGTTTTGTCTATTATTAACATCTTACGGTAATATGGTACATTTGTCACAAATAATAAACTAGTATGGTACCTTATTAAATATGTACATTTTCAGATTTCCTTTGTTTCTACTTAATGTCCTTTTGCTGTTTAGGAATTCTATCTGGGATAGTCATTAGGATTAGTCATTATTTCTCTTTAGGCAACTCCTGGCTATGACAGTTTGTCAGACTCTTCTTGGTTTTGATGACCTTGAGATTTTTGAGAAATGCTGGTTAGGTATTTTGTAGAACATTCCTGTCTGATGTCTATTTTCTCATGATTTTACTGAAGTTAAGAGTTTTGGAGAAGACCATACAGGTAAAGTGCCATTCTCATGATATTGTATCTTTTGATATCAACATGACTAGTGATAAGTCATGATAAGCAACAATGATAGTTGCTACTAACTTTGATCACCTGGATGAAATAGTGTTTTTCAGGTTATAGTCCTCTATAGCCCACTGTAAAATTACTGTCCACACCACCCCCCCCCTTTTATACACTATTCTTTTTTTAAAAAGTCACTATTTGCAGCCCACACTTAGGAAGTGGAAAGTTCTTTGAGGACAAAATATCTGCATAAATTATGTGGAATTGTTATGCAACACATATTTGTCTCTTCTCCCCATTTACTTATTATATCATTTATTTATATCAGTATAGACCCTTACATGTTTAGTTTATATTTTGGTTTATAATCCAATACTTTTTTGGGGGGGGCTCAAATTGTTTCACTTTTGGCCATTGAAAACCCTTTTGGTTGGCACGTATATCCCATTGACATACCTGCATCATGATTTTTTTTTTTTTTTTTTTTTAGTCCTTCTTTACTTTCTGAAACTATAAAATACTCTAGGCTCATTTCATTTCCTGTCCCTTTTTTTCCAAGGAGCCCTGGTTTCTTTTATAAGAGAAGAAGGAGGTATGTATACACACTAACCCATAGGTATACACATATCCATAGATACTTCTATTTTATCATATTCATCACTATCTATATTAAGTTAACATATCTATTGTTATTAATTACCACATAGATCATTCTAACCTTTCCCCTTTGCTTGTCTGTAACTTCCCACTCCAACAAGAGAAACTTGATTCCTACCCTTTGCCATCCATTTAGGTAATTGTTTATTCTAGTATATATGTATACTGGTTTCAGGTTAACCTCCACACTTTTGGGAACCATCTTTATTAACTAGAAGATAGTGCTAATGTGCAGTTCCTTTTGACTTTAGTCTTTTAGACTCCATTCATTTCTCAAAGTACTTAGGTCATCACCTCTTCCCTCCCATCCACTTCAATGACGTTCCTTCATACATTGTTATACAGTTAGATTCTTTTGTCATGATATATATTCAATCCACATTCCTCAGTCTTCTGAATGGCTTGTTTAAACTTACATTAATTAATGTTCACTTCTTCAGCTGTAAAGTTTTGCGGGTTCTAAAAATACATAGTGTCTGTAACCGTCATTACAGTATCGTATACTATAGAATAGTTTCATTATACTAAAAAAAATCCCAGAACTTCATCTATTCAACTCTCTCCAGAGCCCTGAGCCCTTGGCAACCACTGATCTATTTATCATCTCTACAATTGTGCCTTTACCAGAATGTCATATACTTGGAATCATATAGCATGATTTCTTTTCAGACTTATATCCAGCTTAGCTTTTTCTTCCTTTTTTTCTTTTTTCTTTTCTTTTCTTTTCTTTCTTTCTTTTTTTTTTTTTTGATGAGTACTTTTATTTTTTTATTGTTATTTTCAACATATAATGTATTGTTTGTTTCAGGGGTACAGGCCTGTGATTCATCAGTCTTACACAATACACAGTGCTTAGCTTCTGTCACTTAGCATTACGCATCTAAGATTCCTCCACGTCTTTTTGTGGCTTAACAGCCCATTTCTTTGTATCACTAAATGATAATTCATTGTATAGATGTGCCACAATTTATCTGTTCACCTGTTGAAAGATATCTTGTTGTTCCTAGTTTTTGATAATTATGAATAAAGCTCCTATAAACATATGCATGCAGGTTTTTGTGTAGACATTGAGTTTTCAAACCAGCTAAGTTAATACCTAAGAGGGTCGTTGTTTGTTATAAGACTATGTTTAGCTTTGAAAGACTCTTCCAAACTATCTTCCAAAGTGACAATACTATTTTCTATTCCCATTAACAATGAATAAGAGTTTCTGTGAGTCCACATCCTCACCAGCAATTGGTATTGTTAGGTTTTCAAAATGTTGTTTTATCCATTCTAATAGGTACGTAGAGATACTGCATTGTTTTATTTGCATTTCTCTAATAACAAATGTTGAGCCTCTTTCCATATATTTATTTTCCATCTATATATCCTGTTGTGTCTAATCAGATTTTTTGCCTATTTTAAAGGAGTTGTTTTCTTATTGTTTAATTTTAAGAATTCATTTTATATTTTGAATATAATTCCTTTACCAGATGTGTTGTGAACATATTTTCTCCCAGTCTGTAGCTTCCCTTTTCTCTTTTTAAATTTAATTTCAATTAGCCAACATATAGTATAATGTTAGTTTCAGATGTAGAGTTCAGTTAATCATCTGTTGTATATAACACCCAGTGCTCATCACATCATGTGTCCTCCTTAAAGCCCATTACCCAATTACCCCATACTTCCACTCACCTCCCCCCCAGGAACCCTCAGTTTATTCCCTGTAGTCTTTCATTGTCTCCCTCTCATTTCTTCCCAGTTTTCCCTCCCTACACCTATGATCCTCTGTGCTGTTTCTTATATTCTGCCATGAGTGAATCCACATTATAATTGTCTTTCTCTGATTGACTTAGTCCACCCAGCATAACACTCTCCAGTTCCAACCACATCGATATAAATGGTATGATTTCATCCTTTTTGATGGCTGAGTAATTATTCCATAATATATATTGTGCTGTAGCTTGTCTTTTCATTCTTTAATGGCATCTTTTGTAGGAAAGGAAGTTTTAAGTTTTACTAAGGTACAATTTAGTACTTTTTTTTGTAATAAATCATGCTTTTAGTGCTTTGCCTGAAAGTCTATCACCAAACAAGTCTGAATAGATTTTCTCCTGTTTTTTTCCTAGAAGTTGTATAATTTTGCCTTTCACATTTAGGTACATAATCCATTTTGGGTTAATTTTGATATAAGATGTAAAGCATGTGTCTAAGTTCATTATTTTGCTTGTGGACATACAATTGTTCAGTACCATCTGTTAGAAAGGCTATCTTATTTTCAATGAATTACCTTTGCACCTTTGTGAAAGATCAGTTGACTATATTTGCATGAGTTTACAGGTAGGCTCCATTCTCTTCTATTGATATATGTTCCTATTGTTTTACCAGTACTATGCTACCTTGAGTATTGTAGCTTTATAGTAAGTCTTGAAATTAAAAGGTATGAGTCCTCTTTGTTCTTCTGCAGTATTATATGATTCTTCAGGAGTTTTGCCTTTTCATAAACATTTTAGAATCAGCTTCTTGATTCTTACAAAATAGTTTGCTGAGATTTTTATTTGAAAGTGTTGAATCTGTAGATTAAGATGGGAAAAATTGACATTTTAACAACATTGTGTCTTTCAATCCATCAGGGTAGAATCTCTCTCCATTTCTTTAGATCTTACTTGATTTCTTTCATTAAACTTTTTCACTTTCTACATACAGAGCCTATACGTATTTTATTAGATTAATGCCTACACATTTCATGTTGGAGGGTTATTATAAATGTTTTTACTTAAATTTCAAATGTTAATTGTTTATTGTTGGTATATAAAAAATAAATCGACTTCTGTATATTGATCTTCTATCCTGTTATACTCACTTATTGGTTCCAGGAGATTGTTTTGTAGATTCTTTGGTGTTTTCTACATAGAAAATCATATCATTTGCTAATAACACAGTTTTATTTCCTCCTTTTCAATCTGTGTGCCTCCCCCTGGCCCCCACCCAATGCACTCCTAGAACCTCCAATATGTTGTTAAGTAGGTGTGGTTAGAAGGAGTATACTTAGTTTATTTCTTATCTGAGGGGAAAAGCATCTAGTCTGTCACCATTAAGTATGTTGTTAGCTGTAAGTTTTTTGTAGATGTTCTTTATCAAGTTCAGGAAGCTTTCATCTATTTTTAGTTTGTTGAGAGTTTTATCATGAGTTTATTGGATTTTTTCTAGTACTTTTTCTGTGTCAGTTGGCATTATCATGTGATTTTCCTTCTTTAACTTGTTAATATGATAGATCACATAAATTGGTATTATCATGTTGAAGGAACCTTTCATACCTGGAATAAATTCCACTTGGTTGTGGTATATAACTGTCTTTATACAATACTGTATTTGATTTGCTAATATTTTGTTCAGACTTTTTGCATTGGTTTTTCTTTAATTTTATTATTCTTTAGTTTTCTTGAAATGTCCATAACTGGCTTTGTTCTTATGGTAAATGCCTGACCTTATGAGTTAGGAAGTGTTCCCTCTGCTTCTATTTTATGGAAGAGATTGTAGATAATTGGTATTATTTTTTCTTTAAATGTTCAAGAGAATTCACTAGTGAAGCTATTTAAGCTTTTGGCCATTATTTTTAGAAGGCTAGTAATTATTGACCCAATCTGTTTAAAAGGCATGGGCCATTAAGGTTATTTTTTTACCTTATGTGTGTGTAGTAGTTTGTCTTTCAAAGAATTGGTGCATTTCAACTAAGTTAATAAATTAATTTGCATTTCCCTATGATATTTTTAATGTCTGTAAGATCAATAAGAATGATCCTTTTTTCATGTCTGATACTGAAATTATTGTGTGTGTGTGTGTGTGTGTGTGTGTTTGGTATATCGATCTGTCTCTTTTCTGGTTAGACTGTTCAGAGTTTTATCAATTTTATCAATCTTTTTAACAAACCAACTTTTGGTTTTATTGACATTCTCTATTTTTTTCCCATTTTCCATTTCATTGACTTCTCTAATTTTTTTAATCATTTCTTTTATTTTGCTTGATTCAGACTTACATTGCTCTTTTTCCTTCAGTTTCCTAAGCTGAAAGCTTAGGTTATCAATTTTAGATTGTTCTTCATTTTAAATATCTGTGCTTTTAATGTGGTAAATTTCTCTTGAGAATTTTGTAACCCATTAGTTATATAGATATATGTTCATTAACTTCCAATTTTTTTTTTCTCAACTATCTTTTAGTCATAGATTTCTAGTTTGATTCCATTGTGGTCTGAGAGTATACATTGTACGATTTTTATCCTTTGAATTTGTTGAGTGTTTTATGGCCCAAAATATGGTCTATCTGGTGAATGTTCCATCTAAGCTTAAGAAGAATATATATTCTAGTGTAGTTAAATGGGATATTCTATAAAGTATCAATTAGATTAAGGGAAAGATGAAGATATTCCTGGAAAGAAAAACTGAAAGAATCTGATATTAGGTGCTGTGAGGCCAATAAATGAATAGATCAAGATTGAAAATGAAATAAATCAAGATCCAGATCAGTGAGCTAATGGTCACTATGCTATGTCCTGGGCTGAGGAAGGAAGGATGGATGGATGGAATGAAAGAGAGAGAAAGGGAGAAAAGGAAGACAGAAGGTAGGAGAGTAGGCAAGAATAGAGGAGATTGAGATTTTCAGAGTTGAAGAGTGGTAAGTGTTTTTATTGACAATGATATATTAAGAGAAGGAAGAAATTTTGTGAGTGTGTGTGTGTGTGTGTGTGTGTGTGTGTGTGTGTTTGATGGGGTTTGGAAATGAAATATATTCAAAAGGTTTTAAAGATATTAATTTTTGTTGGTATTTGTAGTTATTGTTAAATTAAATTATACCTGGAGCTACAAACTGAAGAATGATTTTTAAATGTTCCCAGACCTTTGTATCCATTTTTTGGCCACTCTCAGATAGAAATCACAAATTATCCAATAAAATACAGCAATATGATTTGGCACTAGTTAATAGTTTCTGCTTTGGGAAACTTTTCCCCATCATGACCTTTCACCTTCCAACCCTTGGCATTTTCCTTTAGTCTCTGCAATCCCAATCCATTGTACACTTCCCACTCCCAACTCCCTGCTCCTCCACAGCCTTATTGCAATTAGCTTCAATTATCTTTCTTCTCTGCTGGCTCCTCACACTAAGTCCTTTAGCCATCTTTCCCAGTGTTTTTAGAAACCTCCATTTTGCTGGTAATCAATTTTCTCTTCCACCTCGACCTTTTTTTTTTTCCCTTTAAATAATCTTTCCACCTTTTTCATTAAACTTGTACTTGGACTTCACCTAATTATACCACCACTGCTTGCTATTCTCCATAACCATGCTTTAATCTATAAAATTCATACTGTTCGATGGCAGCTGCTACTTAGCAACTTCATCTTTACCACAGTGATTTATGTGCTGCCCCCTTCTGACTTCTCAGGGACATTAACAGCTAACTCACTAGAACCTTCTCCGCTCCATGAAGCTGGATAGCTTTTGATGTGTCTACAACCTATCCATTTAATACCCAACCCTTTCATTCCTGTGACCTCCTCTCTTTTAGTGGCCATTCCTTCCCGCCCCTATTAGCGACACACATATTTGGCTACACTTAGAACACGTTATCATCCAAAGGTAATTTTAAACAAGTTTTAACTGAAGTTCTCCTGGCCTCTTATGTTTCTGTCTTTGCCATTACTCCACTTTCACTGAGACTCTTTTCATTTCATGTCGGTTTCCAGGGCCTAACTTTTCATTCATTTCCAAGTGTTAGTCCCAATTATATTGATTTTTTTCTTTTCCCCCACCTAGCTGGGGCTCCTTGACTTTTCATTTCAATTCTATTCTCACTTGCAGCATTGCTATTTTGATCATATCTCCTGCCCTCTGAGCCATCAACCAAGGAAAAACCAAAGTACCTCTTTTCTCCTTCTGCAATGATGATGGTTGATGGTATATACCATCTAAGAGGATGTGTTGTTCTATCTCAAATCCCTGAGGGCTACTCAACAATCCTTTTCCTCTTTGCCAATCCAATTCATACTTGCCATCCCTGTCCCTTTTGCTATGCACATATTACTTATTCTGGTCTTTTCTACTTTATTCAACTCCCTAATCATGACCTATTTATTCACAGCTGATGTCTTCCTAATTTTCTAGAGATAACTACTACAAAGCCTTGTGTGGCTCTGTTTTTTCACATTTTTACCTTCTTCCATCTTTTTCCAGAATGAATCACTTTTACTTTACTTTTCTGATTTCCATCTCTCCAAATATTTTATCAAGATTTTTAATTAATAAGGGGCTCCTGGGTGGCTCAGTGTTAAGCCTCTACCTTCGGCTAGGTCATGATCTCAGGATCCTGGGATCAAGCCCCGCATCTGGCTCTCTGCTCTGCAGAGAGCCTGCTTTCCTCTCTCTTATCTCCCTGCCTCTCTGCCTACTTGTGATCTCTCTCTCTCTCTGTCAAATAAATAAATAAAATCTTTTAAAAAAGATTTTAATTAATAATAATTATTTTTGTTAACTATGAATTATCTTATCTTTGAATCTTTTTTCACTTGATTTTTCTCATCAACCTATAAACATAGCAGTTTTTCATCAGAAAAGAATACCTCTTTCCATAATTTTTCTGTCCTCTCATAAAATTCTTTTCTCTTCTTAAAAATGTGATCTACATTTCCTACTGCCCCTGAAAGAGAGAATTCTGACAATAATGTGCAGATTGGATGAGTTGTTGACAATAGTTGCCTTGGTTTTCTGTCATAGATTATTAAGTCTCCAGCAATCTTGCTTTCATCCCTATAACATTATTACAACTGGGCTCTTGATAGTTTTCATTAATCTCCTAATTTGCAAATATAATGATGAGAAGATAATCTTGTTTTGCTATTGTATGCTTATTTTTCATATCCTTATGGGTTCATGTCTGGACATAGAATGTAACCACTCATGGCAAAGATAGAAGACTGTGTGCCTAATGGGGTAGAGAATTAAATATTGCTGCACTTAACTTTTTTGTGATAGTCACTTTAACATATCTTCTTCTCAGGAGAGCATGAGCCTAAGGGCATGCATTAGTCAGGGTTCTCCAGAGAAATACAACCAATATGAGATAATATACTACATATATATATACTACATATTTATATTTACTTATATATAAATAGAATTTATTATGAGGAATTAGATCACATGATTATGAAGGCTGAGTTCTGTGATCTGCTTTCTACAAGCTGGAAACCCACGACAGCTGATGGTGTAAGTTCTAGTTCAAGTGCAGAGGACCAATATCCTAGCTCAAATACAGCTGGAGAGAATGAATAACTTTTTACTCTATCTTTTGTTTTATTTAGGGCTCAAACAGACTGGATGAGGCCTACCCACATTCAGGAGCTCAATCTGATTTACTCAGTCTACCAAATAAAAAGTTAATCTCATCCCCACACAGACACTCCCAGAATAATGTTTAACCAAATTATCTGGCCAACCCATGCCCTAATCAAGTTGACACTTAAAATTACCAATCACAGAACAAGACAGACCCCTGCTTTGTAACTCAGTACTGTTGCCTTCACCAAGCTCCCCATTAGCTTTAGTTTTCTGATTTGTAAAATGTTTATAACATGCTTTCCCAGAGTAGCTATGGACATTAAATAAGTATGTAGAAACACTTTCTTCACAGAGTGGGCACTGAGCAGAACTTGTTCCCTCTTTTTAATCTCTTGTTCTTACCTCTCCCTTTAAAAAGGATTTGCTTTCCATGATATTTCTTATCATATTTTGTCCACTATACTTCCTAAGTAAACAGTGAGTGACCAGTGGAGGGGATTCTACCATTTCCCCTGAGATAATGTTTCACAGATTAAGAGATCTCATTGCCATGGAATGTTTCCTGATCTTTGCCCGAAAGTAAATAGCCTCACCAGTACCATATATAGAAAATTATGATGAGCATGGTTTGTGACTTGATACTTCTCCATCAACCATGGAAAAAGCAAAATTAGGTTTCATGTTAATCACTGTCTTGAATCATAACAGTTCAATTTTTCTTAGTAGTTACTTTGTTTTCTTTATTACCATCAGGAGAATCAGCTTGTTTTCCTAGGTGAATTTTAACTTCACATGCGAATGTTTAATCATTCTAAGTAAAGTTTTAAAATGTCTCTTTCTTCTGATATTGAAGAAGCCTCTAGAGAGTATCTCATATATTATTTACCCCTGTTTATGATCCTCAGGAAAGCTGAGTACTATGAGCATGATTCTGATTAAGCACTAGAAGAGCCACTTCATAATTTTATGGTGTAAAGTTAGTAAGATTTTGGTATGAAATGTTATATTTTGACCACCATTTCTTGGTCAGGATCTACCGAGTGTATGCTAGTGCACTGATCCTCATCGACCTAAGGTACACTTCAAACAATCCTAACTTGATGGAGGTGTACTTTTACTCTAAATAAGGGAACCCTAACAGACAGCTCTCTGCTATGTAAGTTTTTATGTAGTTTCACTCTATTTCTCTTTATGTCCTAAGATGAAATCTATCATGAACTTATAAGTAGTCAGGCAAAGTGAAATGAGGTAATTATTTTATGACTTTGATCAATGGAAATAAACACCCTGGATAATTCAAGCCCCATTTCCCACTTTTTCTTTAATAACATTTACTGAAAAGTCACAGCGGATTTTTAGGTAATTGTCTAATTTTCTTCCATGTGCCTGAGTAAACACAGCTAATGGGTCTGTTTTACATAATGAAATGTTATGGAAAATTCAAAACATAAGCCTGGCAGGGACTTTCAGAGGTCATCTGGAGCATCTCACTTCCTCTAGGCAAGCTTCTTGTAAATCTTTCTTTACAGAAAATGTCTATGTCTAGGTTAAGATTTATGGATGACACAAGGCTGAGAGATCTAGTAGATGTGATTAGGACTTAAAACAATATCCAAGAAATGAAGATGCTTTCTCTGCATTAGAAAAATGAAACTAACATAAAGAAATTCTGTATTTTACCTCAATTTTCAATTGCAAATGTAGATGTGGTAGCATTGGAGTGGAGAGAAATATCAAGATATAGTGAAAAAGATGGTGGCTGGATCAAATGTACTGTGGCCACGTTCAGACTATTAACTGATGTGCTGGGTCATACTTGACCTGAGGCAGCTGGTTGGGCTCCCCATCTGGCAGGGAAATGGAGATCATCTACTGCTTTAGAGACCAACAGCCCACCGAGGAGAACAAAAGTGCCATATACTTAGCTTATACGTTCAAATGACACTAACTGGAGAGCGGGCCTTTTCTTTTACATTCTCTCTTCCCAAAGAAAAGATTATCTCAGCTCCAGAGAAGCAGAAAAGTTTAGAGAGATCACCAAGAGGCATCTTTGGCTGAGGACTTAGCATCCATATTCCATTTTAACAGCTTACCCTAATTATGGCTCAGAGTCATTGTTCTACCAACCGTGGGACAATAACTTCCATAGATTCTCCAGTATTAGACAGTACTTTGAAGATTCCAAAAGTTGAAATTGAGGAAAACCCTACTGTAGAAGTCCAAACTCCAACAGATCTTGACTCTCCAATGAGAAAGACAAATGTTTCAGCACATTCACTATCAACTTCTCTCCTTGTAAAAGAAAAATTATTTCTCAGGAATTTGGGAGGTGGTTGTATTTAGTCTGTAAAGCAATTTCTAATGATGATATAATGAGGAAATGTTTACTATTTCTTCAATTTAGTAAATCCTTATAATGCTATATGTCTAGTTTTCCCTCTGTAATAACCAATTCAGAACTAGGCATTGTGAAATTGTGACTCAGATTGGAGCAAGACCCCCACCATGATTCCTGTGTATTCCAGGAACCATAATGACTTATCCTCAACTTGTCCTTGCTGGCTCACTTGGTGGCATGACCCAAGCCCTACTGATCTCCAGGGCCTGAGCTTCTTGTTAACTATGTTTTTCTCAGGTTGGGGTCACTGTAGTTGTTTATTTACATTCAAAATTGGGCAGAGAAGTACAAAAAGACACAATGAGGATCATCTAGATTCCATGCATATTCCTCCCTGCTCCCACTGTACTGGCAGCTATGTATAGGAACGTTTCCTAATGATCAGGAGAAATTATGCCTGCCAAACAGGACAGCTTCTCCTCCTGAATTTCTTGTCTTTTCCCTTCTGAACAACTGGCCAGGACATTCATCACTGCCCATGAGCATAAATATATTCTCACCAGATTCACTGTGCATTTCACTGGTACCCTTCCAGTTCACTGCCAGTGACAGTTTTAACAATTGAAAGCCCATTTTGTGCCAAGAGCTGTGTTCCATCTGCCATCAGGGCTCCTCATTGTCAGCCAGGTGATGAATGATCAGCTCCCAAGTCCCGTTTTATTGATGGCTTGTTGGAACACTACTAATACCAATGATCACAGGTTGTGTTTCTGGAAGCAGACACTGAATGGAGTTCAAAAGGCAAATTGTTTATTAGGAATTAACACCTGTGAAAGGAAGGAGGGAAGAAGTCAAATTTGACAAAGGTAGAAGTTAAATTGCAAGGGAGAGCCGACATAATCTTACCAACTCTGCAGGGAGCACTTGAGTGAGGATAGCCCACCACAGTGTCCCATATTTGGGTTAAAATGGCTGACCTTACCTCACTCAGTGAGCAGCCGGCCCCCAAGACAAGTGTGACTTTAGACAAGGAGACTCTCTTCAGCTGTGGCCAACCAGGAAGGAGTTGACCCCTGTAGGTGGTGGCTTACCATGCTCCCTTCAGCTGGTGAGTAAGCTCTTCCTTGAAGGCTTCTGTCACAGTTGCTAGGCAAAGAAAGGTTTCTGCTGAGAAAAGGAAGAAAAGGTTTAGTGAAGATAGGAACTTTTTTCCCCACAAGTTCAAGAGGATAAAATCAAGGATCTAGGAGAAGTAATGGAATAGAAATTTGGGTCAGGGCAAAGGAAGTATGGGTATTAGAAGACAGAGAAACAGAGATTTACAGGATGGAAGGTAATGAGGTAATGAGGAAAAGAGGGATGAGGAATATTGTCTACCTCTGCCACAAGTCTCAAAGCCATCTGGTTTCACAGATTTTAGTCAGTGTTAAAGGAGCATGGCAGTTGTTTGTGGAGTGGCACCTTCTATTTCCTCCTGATCGGGGGTAAAAAGCAAATGGTAGCAGTGAGTCGCTGTGTATGAGCCCATGATTCTTGGTCCTGTGTGATACTGTGTGATACTGAAAATCAGATCTTGATACTAATGTTTCTGTGTCCATATTTTAATCCTCTTAGCTGACTTGGAAAAACTTGAGTCTGAGACTTAACAGAGCCTGTCCGAGCTGATGGGATAATATAGAAAAGGCTCACCATTCTCACATTCAAGATACAGCATTTCTCTAGAGTCTTAATTTTAACACAGGGCTTAACATCTCTTAGGTCAGCAACTAATTCATCAGAATTAAGAGAAATAAATAGGTACACTATTCTTTGTAGAAAAAAGTTAACAGTAAAACTATTAGCATACCCTGTAAGCAGAAACGGAGACTGCTTGGATATTTGCCATGTAGCTCATATACTGAAAAGGAGTTTTCCCTGCTGCTTTCAATTCTTAGGATATAGAATATCACATATACATATGTGTATACATCTAAGAAATAGTATGGTTTTATAAATTTCCATTTTTAGTTAATAACATATAATTTATCTATTCCTATGTCAATAAATGTGTCTAAACTATCATTTTTAATGACTCCTTGTATGCCACTATATGTTTTTGTCATAATTAACAAGTCCTCTGCATTTGAGCACTTATTATATTATTTGATTCTGTATTGAAGTTTTTGGTGCATCTCCTAGTCCTTTTACACCTATAGAATTACACAATTATTTCTTTATATTAAGTTCTTAGAAGTAGAGTAGTGAGTGAGAGAGTCTATATTTTAAGTTTTAAGTTACCAAATTGTTCTCCAGGAAAGCTATGTAATTTATATCTAAGTTAAAAGCATGTAAAAATGTTCTGTACTCTCACCAATACTGTCTTTAGTCATTTATTCATCTCTGTCAGTCTCACAGTTGAAAATTATATCCCCTTTTAAAATGAAGTTGACTATTTTGCCATGTGTTTATTATAGATTCTTCTTCTTTTCTTTCTTTCTTTTTTTTTTTTTTTTTTGGTAAAATTATATCCTTGTGTTCTTAGTCTATTTTTCTGTATGTATTTTTGTCCTTTTTTTAAAAAATCATTTTATATATCAAGGACATTAAGTCTTTGTCTCAGTTGACATGTTATCATTTTTGCCATTTTTTCATGTAAAAGTTTTTATTTTAAGTCAACTTTTCAAAATATGAATTTTTCAAATTCAAGTCTATCTTCCTTTCTCACTTGAAGCTGTAGTTTTATGTTTAAAAGGGCGTGCCACATTCTCACATGAGTAACCAGATAAATTTCTTTCTAGTACTTTTTTTTTTTTTAAGATTTTATTTATTTATTTTTCAGAGAGGGAGAGAAAGAGCCAGTGCACAAGCAGGGGGAGCAGCAAGGGGAGGGAGAAAGAGAAGCAGGCTCATGGCTGAGCAAGGAGGCCAATGCGGGGCTGCATCCAAGGACCCTGGGATCATGACCTGAGCTGAAGGCAGACGCTTAACTGATTGAGCCACCTGGGTGTCCTTTTCTGGTACTTTTATATTCACTTTTCACAGGTAAAACTTTTAATACATCTGAAATTTATTTTTAGTGTCAGCTGTCAAGAACATATCTGAACATACCTATTTCCAATTAGGGAAACCCTTGGCCCAGTAGCATTTTTTAAAGATAAATATATATCTCATGGATATATAGTTGGTATAATTCTGGTTTTGAATACTCTTATATTAATCTGTTTCTATATTCCATCCCTAGAATCCTATTGCTTTAATTATTGTAGCTATATGATTATTTATACCTTAGAGAAAGAATGATTATTAATATATTTTTGCCTTCATGGTGTTTCTTTTTGATTTTGCAAAAATTTTGCAATTTTTTAAAAAAATTATAACTCAAACTAGCTTAAGCCAAAAGCTTTAAGCTCTTAGAATCCAAGAAAGTTTTGGCAACTTTGTTTTAAGAAAACTGTCAAGACCACAGGGCAGTTCTCTTATTAACAAGAAATAGGAATGTCTTTCCTTCCACCTCAGGGCTCTGTCTCTCTCAACGTGTCAGGATTCTGTCAAGATTCTTATTCTCATGGTGGGAAATATGGCTGCTGGCAGCTCAGGATTTTTATGTCAGGATTTTTAGCCACCAGATTGAAATGAATCTCAGTTTTTGGGTTTGGGTTATTGGAATTTTCTGACAAGGGATGCATTAGTTCAGCTTCAGTTAGGCGGCCACCATTTTACGTGGTTCATGCGGGAAAGTGCCTTGAAGATTTTTTAAATTCTTGGCAGGAAATCTGGTAATGATTTCTATAATTCAGTAGTAGGTTTGCACATTATAAATGATTTTGAAGTTATGGTTAGAATTGTGTTTGGTGAAATATTTCGACAAAGGAAATGCAAAATGAGAATCGTTTTGTGTTCTCTTAATGGTGTAGTGAACATTGCTATTGTTTGCTGTTTGAAAAGTGGATCTGCATAAATGGTTTAAATGTTTGAAATGCATGCTCAATATTTGTTATAAAATAATGTTTTTGAACCGTGTAGATTTGGTTTATAACCCAGAAGCTTTTTATAACAATGGGAAGCCACAACTTGGCCACATCAATCAGGCATCCTAATTCCAACTGCAGTAGACAAAACACTTGTACATATAAAACTGAAAGATAAAAGGAGGAAATACAGAAGTTGTCCTTTTAATATTTTATTATTATCTGATATAATCAAGAAAATTCAGTTTTGTTTAAATTAAGCCAAAGGATGTGCTTTAATCATGATTCCCATTTTTATTATCCACTCATGATTCCCTTATCATCAGCAAGTCCTTTTATGTAAGTGTCATAGCATTAATTTATGGTCTAGTTTCTTTTTTTTTTTTTTTCTTTTTTCTTAAATTGTTGAGCTCACCTCCTAACCTGTCAGCTTCCTTAGGGCAGGGACTTTCTTATTTCTCTTTAAGTACTTAGAAGTTAAATAGTGTGTTTAAATATATGTTGGTACTCCATAAATGTGGTTTTTTAAAAGATTTTATTTATTTGAGAGAGAGAGCATGAGTTGGGGGAGAAGCAGAAGGAGAGGGAGAAGCAGACTCCCCACTGAGCAGAGAGCCTGACATGGGGCTTGATCCCAGGGTCTTGGGATCATGACCTGAGCTAAAGGTAGATGCTTAACTGACTGAGCCACCTAGGTAAGCCCATAAATGTGTTTTATAAATAACTTAAAAGATGAAGAGAGCATAGACATACTAGAAGTTATTTTAAATTTTTTTTTTTAAATGGAATGCTTCATGAACCTGTATGTCATCCTTGCACAGAAGCATGCTAATTTTCTCTGTATTGTTCCAGTTTTAGTATGTGTGCTGCTGAAGCAAGCATGAAATAACAGAATTGAGACTGGAATAGAAATTAGGTGACTCATTCTTGTCTGCACAAATATTTCCCATGATTATATTTCATATTAATTTTCCTTAGACCTTTACTGTTTTCTTTACTGTAGTTCTACCAATTACTCATTCTAGACATCTTGTAGATAGTATAACTTGTATTTTCTTTTTCTGTTGAACTGAACCATTTGTTTCTCCCTGAGGTAGTTTTATTGAATCAGAAAACTAAACACTGCTTGTTAATTAATAGATGTTACCTACAGGGTATTATTTCATAGTAGAAGAAGAGTTTACTAAGACATAATATATAATATAATATGAAACTTGACTACAAATCAAACGAGTAAACAAGTTCAGGCATCTAAAAGCTTTGGGTGTCTTATATACTCTGAAAAAACAAATGCCTCAAGATTAGTAGTCTATGAATTTGACATTTAGGTCCAGCTCCTGGAGTGAAAATAGATCATCAAAAATGTGTTTTTATTTATCATTAATAGTTTGATTGGAGTATCACTGATATACAATGAACTAGATATGGGTACAATTTGGTAATTTTTGACTTGCGTATACAACTGTGAAACCATCTGTCATCCCCAAAGTTTGTTCATGCTCCTTTTGAGTCCCTCCCATCTGTCCTTCCTATGCCCTCTTCCCAGGAAGCCACTTATTTGCTTTCTGTCACTGTTCATTAGTCTTCATTTTATACAGTTTTATAGAAATGGAATCTTGCAGTATGTACGCTCTTTATTTGATCTGGCCTCTTTCTCTCAGAATTATTATTTTGAGATTCACCCATACTTTTCACATATCATACATTCCTTTTTTCTTATTTCTGAGTTTCATTCCCTTGTATTGAGTATACCACCATTTGTTTATCCATTTACTTCTTTATGGATGTTTGGGCCATTGCCAGTTTTTAGCTACTACAAATAAAGTTGCTATAAACATCACATGCAAATCTTTGTATAGAGGTTAACTTTTCTCTTGAATAAATACCTAGGATTGGAATGACTGCACCATATGGCCCATGTTGATGAACTTTTTAAGAAACTGCTAAACTGTCTTCGAAAGCGGTGGAACCATTTCCTATTCCCACAATTGGTGTGTCAGTTCTAGCTCCTTCACATTCTCACCAACACTTGTTATAGTTGGTTTGTTAATTATTTTCCTCATGGCTAATGATGTTGGGCATCTTCTCAGGTGCTTTTACACCATCTGTATTAGTCTCCTCTGACTGCTGCAATATATTACCACAAACCTGGCTTGAAACAACAGAAGGTTATTCCCTCGCAGTTATGGAAGCTAGATGTCTGAAATCAGTTTTAGTCAGCTAAAATCAAGGTGCTAACAGAAAATCCTATTCCTTAACTCTTTTCAGGATCTACAGCTGAACTTCTTGAATTCTTTGGCTCATGATCCTTCACTCTCCTCCATCTTCAAAGCCAGTAGTGGCATAACATCTTCTCTCTCTGACTGTTTCCCTCTTTTCCATTACATGGCCTTCTCTTCTATTGCCAAAGCTTCCAAATGCTTTCCTCTTATAAAGAATAGGTGATTACATTTAGGATCCACCCATATAATCCAGAATAATCTCACCTCAAAATCCTTAATTTACCTCACATCTACAGTCTTTTTTTTTTTTTTTCCAGAGATTAGGGATTAGGACATGGATAAATTTGCAAAGGCATAATTCTCCTACCATATCACTCACTATTTCTTCCTTGATGAAGTGTATGTTCAGTATTTGGCCCATTTTTTTTCTCTTTTAATTCAGTTTTGAGAGTACTTTATATAAATCCTTTATGAGCTACATACTTTGCAAACATTTTCCTCCAGTGTGGCTTATCTGTTTATTATCCTAAAAGTGTCTTTTGAAGAACAGAAGTTTCTAATTTTGAGCCCAGAGTATCATTTTTTTCTTATATGGATCATGCTTTTGGTGTCCTAAGTAATCTTTGACAACCCAAGGTGATAAAGGTCTTCTCTTATGTTTTTTTTTTTTAGAAATATTATAGTTTTAGATTTTTACATTCAAATCTATGATCTATTTTGAGTATTTTTCTTACATGGCACTAAATGTGTATCTAGGTTCATTTTCTTGCATCTGGATTTCCAAACACCCTTGGTTTGGATTTCTATGCACCTTTGGTTGAAAGCTTATTCTTTCTGCCTTGAATTGCCTTTGCAGCTTTGTCAAAAACCATTTGTTTGTGTAAGCAGCTTATTCTGCTCCATTGATGTATTTGTCTCTCTTGATGCCAATGTCACACTACCTTAGAGTAACACAGCTTTACAATATGTTTTGTAATCAAGTAGTACGAACCCTCCAATTTTGTTGTTTTTGAATATTTTTGGCTATTTTATGTTCTTTATATTTCCATGTGAACTTTCAGTGTTTGTCAAATCCTAGCCAAAAACAAAGCAAAAACAAAAGGAAAATCCTGTTGAGATTTTGATATGATTGCTTGGGATTATAGATCAATTTGGGGAGAAGCGACGTTAATAATGGCATGCTTTCTGACCCATGAACTAGGTATATCTTTCTAATTATTTAAGGCTTCTTTACCTTAACTCAGCAATTTTTTTTTTTAATTTTCAGAAGTCAGGCATTTATTCCCCTGTGTTCTTTATTTGTATCACATACCATTAAAGAAAATAAGGTGATGACACCAATATCAAAACCTTAAACTTTTTCCATATTTCTGTTGAAAACATACTTTATTTGGTTAAAGTATATAGTTCATTTGGGAAGAGGGGTATATCGATTATTTTAAAAAGTATTTCTGTCAGTGTGTCCTTGTCTAAATAGAGTAAACATTTTCTTATCCATGATTTCCATAGCATTTTACATAGTTTCTTATGAGAATCTCAAGACACTATATATATATATATATAATTTCTAATTTATCTTTACATCACATAATTAATGAAGTTAAAGAATCTGACGGTTAAAGGGTTTAACAGCTTCTTCAGGTTCACTGCTAATTGTCAATAAGGGCACCTGCAAAATTAGGATTAACTGTCTTTGAATTATAGGATCCTTGATTATATTCCAGTAAATAAGCTTTGATTTTTTTCTTTTTTTTTTTTAAGGACTATGAAACAGGACGTTAAGCAGTTGTCTGTGTACAAATAGCCATTATTTCAGAAAATATAACAGAATTGCTAAATATTGTATCAGTACTTACTTTCAAGTGTAATCGCCAAAAGGCATAGGAGCTAAACATAAGTGTCTTTGTGGTCTCAGCCCTGCAGCTCTTAGACCACTGGGCTCTATTTGCATTCCATCACTATAATAAATGAAGTGGTTTTCTGTATCTGTTCTGCAGTTCAAGCAACATAAAGTAAAAATCGTCTTCTCACTGACTCCCAGAATTTATTACCCAAAAAGCCTGTAAGAATTACCATGTTACTTACCAAAGGGCAAAGCCCCTGGTTATGGCCCAGTGGATGAGTAGGTGGTTTTAAAGACAGCTGCATGGGTTGTATGATCATCCTTCCAGTTTTATTTACAATGTCGTTTTTCCCCAGAGAAATAAGATAAATGGAAATGGTTATGACCTAGTGGCTAATTAGTTTAAACTGGTTAAATACCACATATTTCAACTGATTTCAGCAAATATTTGAAATATTTACCTCTTTCAGAAGTACAGTTTGAGCAATTAAGCAAAGCAGAGCTTAATATTTCAACATGACCTCAGTGGCAAATATGATGCCATTATGCATTTGAAAAGATTAAAGTCTTCATACAAGAAATGCTTTCTGTTTTATAAATTTCAAGGTAAATATCATTTTAGGTTGCATCTTCTTCCAATTTTGCAGATATTGATTTCATTTCTAGTTCAGAAAGCAACTCTCGCTCTGAGTGGACTCAGCTTTCTCTTGTCCAAGGTTATTACTATTTTTACACCACCGCGGTATGCCAGCAAATGTTTCTCACTTCATTATCATGCCCAGGCCTTTATAATCTCGCTTAATACAGGATGAAAATATTTGTCCACTTTTGGTTTGGATGTTTGTGAGCATGAATGATTGTGGGGAATCAAATGTAGTTGTTAAAAGGAATTTCACTGATGAATACCAAAATCCCTCAGAGCCAGGGGTACATGGATTTTTAATAGGTGTATTTATTTGATTACCATCAGCCCTGTGTAGTCTGTTCCAGTTGCTCCCCATTAAGTGACTTAAAAAAATAGTTAATAAGCCAGGATTCCTCAGGCTTTCTGAGCAAGACTGACTTCTCTTTAAATATAAATTGAAATTTATAAAGTATCTAAAAAATACTAACTGATGCTTTCGGCACGCAGCTTCTTTTGGAGTTAAGGACTAACTCACTTGGATGATTTGTTATGTTGATTTTTCCAGGTTAGCAATAAGTGTTTTAATTATATGGCAGAAAACCTGCCTTAAAAGAACGTAAAGGACCTATTATTAAAGAAACTTATTTCTAATAATTAGACACTACATTTGTTTACGTGTATACTTCAGAGTGGCTCTGAAAAACTAAATTTCCACTTTTTTAACTTCCTAAAAACAGAGGTAGACTTGTTCTAACCAGCTTTCCTTGAGTTTATTTCAAAATTGCTTTGGGGGCAAATGATTTGAATCACTGTGTTGTTCTGGTTGATAGTATATGATGATTTAACCCTCAGAACTCCAGCGCTGTGGACTTTGGCTTTACTCCAAGGCCCCATGAGATACACATAGGGCATACTTTGTCTTTGCTGAAATCATGAAAATGCTGCCATTTCAGAATATGTGGTACCTGTTTCCAAATAGTAAAGTGGCCTGTCTACTGCCCTCACTCCTGAGCCTACAAAGTATTCCCCATGGCTCCTTTAAAACTAAATTGGGAAAGTGTCCTGTTGGTGGATATTCATTTCTGTGGGTACTCGTATTAATGTGTGGATTCTCAAAATCCATTTGAGAAGTGGATTTTCACAGGAAACTAGCAATGCTTCAATGTGAAATCTAGCTCTAATTTCACATAGATAATTCTTCCGGTCTGCACTTTTTCTTTGAGCATGTGAAATTGAAGAGACAATTACTTAATTGTACTCAAAGTTACCAAGTAGAGTCTCAGGTCAAGAGCTTCCAGGGTAAAGCAATCTCTTTTGTTAGCATTTGATACTAACTGCATGAAAAGTAAAATTTAAGATTAACTGTGTTTGGAAGCACTTTTAAAAGAAATCTTAGAGTTACATGTACAACTGTCGGTGCTAAATCAAAGGACTTGTTTTGCTGGAGGAGATAGATCTGAGAGATAAGAACACAAAGCCTCAGTGGTAAATCAGTTTGACAGAAGTAAGGTTTCAAAATGTTTAAATTCACTTTCACCGACTTCTCAGTCTACAGAGTAACAAATAGTCTGTTTAAATGAATTGTTTCATGATATTTCTCCAGTGTTTCAGTCATAAGAAAACTGGTGAGTGAGAAGCATTACTTTTGAAATTAAGAAAATTGAAATGAATGTATATTAGCATTTTGCACAAAAAAGGGAGCTAAGTATTTCCTTTTTTTCAAGTTTTAAGAATTTAAGCAAAAATTTATTTGAATGGGGCAGTGCCAAACTGGAAGTGATTAGAAGGGCTTCCAAGATAAGTATTTCTAATTTTCTGTTTTGAAGCATTTGTACATAATCAACATTTTTAATAATGATAACATCTGATATATTTTGGATGCTACATTTTTTTAAGCATTTTATTTATTTATTTGACAGAGATCACAAGTAGGCAGAGAGGCAGGCAGGAGTGGGGGGAAGCAGGCTCCCTGTTGAGCAGAGAGCCCAAGGCGGAGCTCCATCCAAGGACCCTGGGATCAGGACCTGAGACGAAGGCAGAGGCTTTAACCCACTGAGCCACCCAGGCACCCCTGGATGCTACATTTTAAAACTATCCTATGATCATTTGGGCATACATAGATGTGTGTGTGTGTATACACATGTATATAGCATTATCACATAGATATTACCTATCTTTTGATCATTTTGAAAAGTGATTCAGAAAATATAGTTTTTGAATACGTGTTCTGATGAATACTATAGGTCCATACATAATAATTTATGTATTTATATATGTGTTTAGGTACATGTGATATATATGCTTCATCTCAGAGAGTTTCCTTTTAAAGATATATAGAAATATGTAAAACTAACAAATTTGCTTCTAAGGAGCACCATTTTTTAAAATATAAATAAGTATGAAAAATATATAATAAACCATCATTCAATTTATTGAATATGTATTAAATCTACTTTCCAAGTGATGAAACAGTGAACTTATATGGTTTCCTTTTGATCTATCACCCAAAAAATAAGAAAAGAAGGAATAAGTTTTTGTTCAGTGCTCTGGTTCTTAATCCCCAAATATCTGGGTGACCTTTTGGTGTTCTAGGGTTCAGTATCTGAGTAGGGGTCTACTTCCCTGTGAAAACATCCAGAGGAATTGACCTCATCCCTCATATCTCTGGTCCCAGAGTCTCTGAGCCTAGCATCAGTGGTCCAATGAAATTCTTCAGGCCAGGAGGAATAGAGTCAGTCCTCACAGGCATTCCCCAACAATCTTGGACAGTCTTTCATCAACCAGGAAGGTAACATCACAGATGCTAAAAGAGAAACGATTTTCTAGGAAAAAAAAAAAGAAGAATTCAGTAGTGTCTATTAGTTTAGGCAGAGACAAAATACACATTGAAGAAATAGTAAAATAACACGTATTGACTTTTAGACAAAATATTTTTTACATGTTTCCATTTGTTTCTCATTAAAAATCGAGTCAACTTATTGGGGAAAGAATATGTAGTTAACAGAGATAATTCATCTATTCATATTTGCTTATTTATTTATTTTAGCACATAGAGTAAGAATATTGTCTTTTTTGGATTTTATTCCCCAACAATTTTTTTTAAAGTTAAGTCTCAGTTTTTCTTTTTATTTATTTAGTTAGTTTTTTTACAGAGGGAGAGAGAGAATTTTTTTTTTTTTTAAGATTTTTATTTATTTATTTGACAGAGAGAGAGAGATCATAAGTAGGCAAAGAGGCAGGCAGGGGGTGGGGGTCAGGCTCCCCGCTGAGCAGAGAACCCTATGCGGGGCTCGATCCTAGGGCTCGATCCTAGGACCCTGAGATCATGACCTGAGCCGAAGGCAGAGGCTTAACCCACTGAGCCACCCAGGCACCCCAATTCCCCAGCAATTTTTAATGGGTTTTCAAAATAACTAAGGAAAAGGCAATTCCTGGGAGAATTAAAGTCTGACAAGTGAGACTCAAGACCAAAGAATCCATGAATATATATACTTCCCTGTAGTGCAACAAAAGCTATTGTTGGCAAAAGTAATTTAGATATAAGCAAGTCAGTTCCCCTTTATTCCATTAGAAATGTTTCTCTCTAGGGATTGGAATTTCAGAGGCCTGAAACAAAAGTGAAAGTAGACAATTCTTTCTGTATTTCTTTTTTTTTTTTCTCTTCCTTCTTTTCATCTGAACCACCAAACATTTATGTTCTGTGCACTGGGCTAGGTACCAGGGAACAAGATAAATAAGACACAGTTCCTGTTAATAAGGGCTTTATCATCTAGTGGCAAAGAATAAAAATGCATAAATACAAAAAATTAAGTATTGTAGACTTTTTGATAAAATTATGTTCCTTTAGGGAAAAGGAAAGAAGCAGTTTAGTTCTATGTGGGGAGATCTGACAGGTCCTCATAGATAAAATGATGGTTGCGATAATTATGACCTTGTACTCACCAAGTGGACAAAGCGAGAAGAGGACCCCATATAGAAGCAGCAGCACAAGAAAAGTAAGAGACTTGAAATAAGGGGGTGTATGCAGTCTGGAGTTTGTACTGCAGAAAATAGAAACCTGTAGGATTTCTTGTTTTATAAAAAAGGTGGCTTGCAGAGAGGCCCATGCAGATGGAAGAGAGTGGGGAGAGACCATTTCTGCAGTCAGGCTGATGAAGACCTAGAGACCAGAGCAGTTAAAATACTTTAAAAAAAAAAAAAAAAAAGATAGAGGAATGAACATGAAATGAAGGTAATTCAAGGAGCTTTTGAGAATTGTTTTAGAAGGCAAGCAGCTGAAATTCTCTACTTCCTTATAACAATTGGTTGTATATCAGTGATGACTTAATTATATAAAACGTAAGAAAAGATTTTCTCTGTAGTTCCTCCGTACGGCAGGAGGTTTTTTGGCAGTGTTCAGCGTGTTCCTCTCCCTCCTTCTCTCTCTTTCTGTCACTTTGTCTTGTTGCTGCTTGTATCCAACAAAGTTTATGCTGGGAAAGGGAGTTTGGGCCATTTTGTGAAAAAGGAATTCATCTCTTTGTATGTATATTTATTCATTCAACAAACATTTATATAGTACCTGCAGTGTGTCCCTGGGAATGGGAAAAGAAAGTGACCTGATCCATGGCCTGGGCTTGGAGATTTCCCAGCACAATGGGGAGATGATATAGGAACCACTACACTCCGCTCATTTCCATAATGGAGGTATGTATGAACAGCAGAGGATCACAGAAAAAAGTCAATGCTTGAGGTCAGAGTTGAAAAATGAATGGTTTGCCATAGGGAATGGGAGCCAGATGGAATGAATACATTTCATATTCAAAATTTCAGATAAGTAAGAGGAACCTGGTATGTTGAGGGAAGAATAAATGGTTCAGAACAACATGGGGAACATGGTCAGAGATGAAACTATTAAAAGTAGGAAGGAGCCAGGTTATGGAGGGGACTGCAAGATGAAATATTAAAGAATTATGATGTGCTCTGAACTGCGTGGGCAGAGAAAAGAGAATTAACTAACATTATTTAAGCACATCCTGGCTCTGTGATGAGGGCTTCAGGTAGAGTATTTAGGTATGATGCACTGGGAAGAGCACAATTTTGAAACCGAACAAAGTTGAGTTTAGATCCCAAATCCTTTTTGTTAGTTTTTAGAGCTGGACCAATGAAGTTATTCAAACATCAATCATCCTCATAACGTTTCATACATAGCTTACATGGCTGTTGTGAGGAACCGATGTTCGCTGGAGAGGATGGGATGTGGTAGGTGGTTACTAAGAATAAACACTCTGAGAGCTGAAATTCAAAGCCCTACTCGATTCAGAAGAATGCACAAGTCTTTACCAGTCAGAGGGTCATAGCCCCTTGGACTGCTTCGCTTAACAGTTGGTTCATGACTCATGCTGACCAAAGTTAACCCTGAGATCTGGTCAAACAAACTTTCTTTTTCTGCCACATTTGGATCCCTGAGAAGGTGAATCTAGAGATCTTTGTCACTGTTTGCCACCGCGAAGCATGAACTGGCCAAGAAGTAAAGCTAAAATAAGAGGCAGAGTCGGGAAAGTGACAGTAAGTCCTCGGTCCTCTGTACCTAAAGTTAGCTCTGACTATGTACTTTTTTGGTAAAGGAGCTAAACAACAATAACTACAATAATAAAATTAACTTCTCTTTTGGCTAGGCCCAGACTGACATAAGGTTTCAGTCACTTATATCCAAGAAGACTCATAAAGTTGGAATTAGTAACATCTGTACTCACTCTAGCATGTGATAATGTAGGGATAGAGGGTTTGTAATCAACAAGGGAAAGAATTAAATATTATGAGACCGTTCATGTAGATTGCTTGTTCTAGAAGTTGAATGAAAAGGAAAAAAAAAAAATCTTAAAGCAGAAGGTGAGGTAGCTGGAGTGGAGACAGTTAAGGAAGTATTTATTCCCAAGATGGGAGAGACTTGAGCATGTTTCTAGCCTACGGGAATGAAGCCAGCGGAAAAGAAAAGGTTGACAGTACTGAGAAGAGAGGGGACAATTAATGGAGGAAGGTCCAGGCAGGGGCAGGATGTGATGAATATTTCTGTTACCATGAAATCTCTAGTAAGGTCTAGTGTCTGCTCAGATGATCAATTTGACTACAAGTGTTCTTTTTTTCTTTATTTAAAAAATTGTTTTAACTTCTTCAAGCTAGTTATATTTTTATGTCTCCTCTAATCTCTCTGACTTTCCTCAATCATATGAAGTCTTAAAATACCCCACTTTCCCACCAGACACACACACACAAACAGAATGAAATTAAAACTCCATATTCAAACTGGTGAAGATTTTTCATAGCCGAAGAACACCCCAGGATAACCGAAGGCCTCTCATCAGTCATTTTTGCAGGTTTTTAGGTTTTCTCTACTTTTTTTGTCTGCAGTTTTGCACAATCTGATGCACAAAAACAATGAGAAAGAAGATTACGTCAAATGTATGAAAGAAATGGCAGGAATCCAATGGGAAAGACATGCCCTCCACATTTGGCAGGAGGAGGACATAGAGGCAGTGGCTTTGTAAAGTGATGAGTCACACTTGAACAGAGGCTCTGGAAGGAATTAGTTCAAGAGAAGGCTGGAGAGCTCCCTGAAATGTACCAGGGCCTCAGGCCATTAGCTATATGTGTGTGATCCTAGCAAGACAAAAGAAACCCTCAGGTCTTCAGCCCTTTTCTCTAGAACCAGCAGAGGAAAATATCCCTAGCTTCTCATGTCTCTACGCCATGTAGAAAATCACAGCCCTTTTTCTATTCTAGTGAGAAAACAGTTCACAAGCACTTTTTAGAAAACTTTATCTTGACCCAAAATATATAATATAGATTTTAAATTTTGTAACTGGATGTCTCGGAAGGAAAGATTGATCTGCTCAAAGGTCACTGGGCCACAGAATTAATGCGCATAAGACAGACTGGGCAAGAGATGGATGAGAGAGAAGAAACCTGTTTATTTAACTCGGAATCAATCATCAAAAACAAGCCTCAGACTGGCAGCAAATGACTAGCAGATGGGCAAACCCCCAAACAACCAGGCAAAGAACAGAGAAAAATTTACATTTAAAACCACGCCTATTGAACACCATGATAAATATCAACTGCCATGTATTCTTGGTTAGGAAACAGCCCAGTATTTAATGTCTTCAGGAGGGATGGGCTTTTTGCAATAGTGTTAAAAATAAATATAAATATATACCTAAATGACAGATATTCTATGGATCCTGCTTCTGGTACCAGTTCATAGTAACCCTATCACTTTGAAGGGCAATAGTAAAATTTTGGTTTTAAGACAATGAATCCCACTTCGAGCTTATGATACGGAGGCATATGACTCTTCGTTATGCTCTTGGATGTTCAGCTATGACCAGAGAATAAAAAGCGGTTAGGCTTTCACAGGCTGAGTTATCAAAGTGTGACCTAAATCCCCACAAATTGGTTTTTAAGTGAGGTGTCATGAAATCAATAGAATGTTCCAGTAGGTAATGAAACCAAGTTGTCGATTGGCCCATAAAGTATTGGTTGATAAAGTGACACTCTTTGTCTCTAACGCACCGAGTGATAGATTAAGGAACAGAGTGTTGGCTCCAGGCCTCCTGCAATGGAGCAAGAGCTGCTGGGCTAGAGGCCGTTGTGCAATGCTGTCAGAAGACAGTCTCTGCGTGTGCCAGAACATCGGCTCATTTCTAGCTGTTAGCGTATAAAGCTTGCTTTTTTGTTCATTTTGAAAGACCAAAAGTACTTGAAATGAGAGGGGACAGACAACCCTCCCAGTTCTGGGAAGCTGGAGAGAAGGCACAAGGTCCATTCAGTTCGATCATGATCAAATGACTTGAATGTTTCATTCTTCCATTTCCATTTTGCTTGGGAGAGTAACCCCGCCACGAGATTCATGTAGAGTAGAACTGAAATGTCCACAAACTGTGACCATCCCACCGTGGGACTAGAATGGTGGCAGGAGAGCCAGTCATCTGAAGCCCTTGGTGACCTCTGAGGGGATGTCCTCTCACAGCAGTGGAGCTGAGGGGCCTTGTTTGGCTTTAACTTTTCAAAAATTGCCTGAGAAGAGTGTTCTTTGTCTCTTTTCATTTGAAAGTTGCTGGAAGCTGTAGGTACGTGTGAGCTGATTCTCTCCGGTCTCCCCCTGCGTGGAAATTCTTGGCTTTTTGCCTGGTTTACTTTACAGTTAGTGTTACCTCATTATTCTTATTTTTCTCTGGTGTCCTGCCTTGAAGAGCTTTTCCTGAATATGATTTTTCTGTCTCTCCTCTCAGAGTTGACCATGCAAAACTCTAATTGAGCACATCAAAGCGCTGCTCTCAAGGATGTGGTAATAGTGACTTCTGCCTAAGCATCCTAGTCCGATATTAATGTCATACTTCTGAGGAGCCCTTTTCAAAGAGTCCAGTCTGATACAGTTTCCTCATGCTACAGAATGCAAAATCTGAGGCATATTTTTAAAATGGAAGAAAGTAGCAATTATAATGGTCAGGGGCCACAGTATTACAGTAAATTAAAAGAGTTGAGAATAGCATCTGTTCTGTGCCCAGTCCTATGCTGGGTGCCAAGCTTTCGAAGGATGTCAGTTCTGATGCTCACATTAACTTTCTGAATTAAATGGCATTGTTTTTATTTGCTAAATAAATTTGCTAAATTTATTTAGCTAAAATTTGCTAAATTCCAGGTCTAGGATTTGACCCCAAGCTTGTCTCCTTCCTAAAGTTTGATCTCTGTCACATTACACAGGGCTGTTCCCAGTTGAAATAATACTTTTATTATAAATTTAAGTCATATATTCAGTGTTCATTTACATTAAGTACTGCATTTTATTACCTATCCTCACAAAAATCTTTTGTCTTAATAGGGATTAACTCTTTTTTACAGATGAAAAAACTGAGGTAAACTGAGGTAAAGCTGAGGGCAGGGGACATCCTCTGACTTCCTACAAAGATTAATCACATTATAGGAAATAGGATTGAGATCTTCTGTGTTGAACTGCTGTCATTTACATTAGATCATATCATCTGTTTGGGGGTATTTATTTTGGGATAGACCCAAAGCAGTTAAGATCAATTATAGATATATCAGGATTTCCACTAATAACCACATAATTTTCTCTGATGTTACTAAGGCTGTACATAAGAGTTACTATCATACACTGTGAAGAGAAAAAGAATTGTGAGTTCCCTGAGGGCAGGAACCCTGTATCCCCAACAATTAGCACAGTGCCTGGCAAATAGGAGGTACTCAATGAATAGTTGCTGAGTGAACGGAGAAGAACTTCACAGTGACACATTAAGACAGAGCTTGTTAGTGGGGAAAACAAAATGAATAGACAGCATTTGTTCATAGGTGGAATGGTAAAGCTTCAACTTTTCAACTTGTCTGTGAAGCCCACTGATAAAAAAGAGAGAGAATACCTCTTTTGAAAAGGCTTCACTGGTCAAATGTGTCCTGAGAAATGTTTTTTAATTTGAATATGTATATCACACCAAATTCATCTCTACATAGATAATCCCACTAAAGTTACCAGTAAGGAATCTCTTTTTGGATACATTCAGAATGGCCTAAGAATTTGCTAGTTCTCCCAATCAATAATTTAAAAATTTTAAGTGCCTACAACATCGTGGTTCTCAGTACTGGAGGTACACCAGTAAACCAAATGGAGAAAAATTCTTCCCTCGTATACCATGTACTCAAGTGTAGGAAGAGAGAATAAATGAAAAGTTAAATATATACTCTCTCAAATGGGGATAACCACAATAAATACAAATAAGACAGGATAAGGAGTACTGTGTGTGTGTGTATGTGTGTGCGCTTGCGCATGCACACATACGTGCACAGGCGATGTTTAAAACACAGTGATGCAGGAGCCCTCACACATAAGACGATGTCTGATCAGAGATATGTAGGAGGTAAGTGAGCTGTAGATACTCAGAGGGGTGAGAAAAGCATTTTTGAAAAGGGACTGGTAAGAACAAAGTCCCAAAGTGTGGAGTGTTCCTGGAGTGTTAGGAGGAAGAGGCTGGGGTCAGGACATAGAGCTTGGTATTCAATAAAGTCAGAGAGGACACTGGATGTAATATAGGGCCTTACAGATGGTTGTAAGGGCTCAAAATCTCTGCACAGGAAACCGTTAGTGGTCTGAGAGCAGAAGGACATGATTCAATTTTTCCTGTATCAGGGTTACTCCGACGGCTTTCTGTATTATGAATTGACCAGGGGCAAGAGGGGAAGCTCTTAAAGTCATCCAGGTGAGAGATGATGGTTTTCTGAGATAGTAACAATAAAGTGGTAAGAAGTGGCCATAATATGGATATATATTTGAAGGCAGAATTGCTAAGCTTTGTCAAGGACTTGGATATGGGGTAGAAGAAAAAGAGATCTGTCAAGGATCATAGAGAGGTTTTTGTCCTGAGCAAAGGGAAGGAGTGAGTTGCCATTTACTAAGATAGGAAGGACTACAGGGTGAGGAGCCTCAGGAGATGAGGAATTCAGTTCATAGATGTTAAAGAGGTTATTGGACGTATGAGGCTGGAGCTCAGAGGAAATGGCCCTGCATGACACAGAGATTGGAGAGTTGTTGACTTATAGAGGCATTTAAAGACTGGAGATGGAATAAATTCACCTGAGCAAGTACTGTTCGTTTCATGATTGAGCATAAACAAAGATGGAGTCTACAGTCCATGTTTATTGCAACATTATTCACAACAGCCAAACAATGGAAGCCACCTAAGTGTCTATCAATGGATGGATGGATAAAGGCGTGATCTATAGCTCATATATATCACATGTGCCATCATATATATGTCACATCATCTACATAATTGTATCATGCATGTATGTTGTATATACATGTATATATATCACATCACACACACACAATGGAATTATTCAGCCATGAGAAGGAAGGAAATCCTGCCATTTAACACAATGTGGATAGATCCTAAGGACATTATGCTAAGTGAAATAAGCCAGACAGGGAAAGAATAATACTGCAAGGCATCATTCATAAGTAGAGTCTTATAATGAAAACAAAACAAAACAAGAAACAAAGTCATAAAAACAAGAGTAGAAGACTCGGGTGGAGGCTGAGGGAAATAGGCAGAAGAAGAAGAAAAAAAGAGAGCACCCAGTGAAGTAGGAGAAAAAAACAGGAGAATTCACTATCTGAAAACCAAGTAATAAAAGTGTACTAAGGAGGATTAATTAATGGTGCCACATATTGCTGGGAAACCATGGAAGATGAGAGTCAAGAGCCTTAACAATGGGAGATTATTCGTGACCTCAACAAGAGCTGTTTCAATGGAGAGATGATCCCCAAAAGACTGGATTGGGTTGGATTGGATTAAATAGAGCATGAAGAAGAGGAATTGAAGGTAACGATAAATATAATTTTATATTTCAGTAAGTGCAGAGAATTGGGAAGGACAGAGATTACTGAAATAAGGAGAGAGGAGAGGAACTAGCCTTCATGCTAGGGGGCTGAGTGGGAATCTGAGTGGGAAGGAGGCATTTTTTCAGTTGGAATAAAAAAGGTGAAGGGAAACTCCAATGATATATTTGAAGACATAAGATATTTTCCTGGTAAAAGGATTGGATATCTCAGAAGGCTTAGCAGAATGTTTTTAGGAACTGGAGAAGAGCAGGAGATAAGGTTATGTTAGGAAATAGAGCCATATGTGTTTGGGGTCTCAGAGATGGGTAATAACCTAGAAGTCAAGGGCTTCTTATGACTGACACAAATAACATTAATAGATATAATTGAGTAGAATTAAATGTGATAGTCTTAATGCAAATTATAGAAATAAGTTTGTGAGAGCATTAGAGGTGAGGGAGGAGGAGATGGGAGGATTGCCCAAAGTTATGAAGAGCTCTGGGCATTCTATTACATGATATCTCTAAATGCCAAATATTTCCTTCTCTTTTGGGGTGGTTTATTTTTAGGCTTTTCCCTGACTCTGATCTTACGCTGTGCTATAACAGTCACTAAATAAATATCTGTTGAAAAAAAGAATCTAAGAATGAATACATGATTCTGGAAGACGACAAAGGACTGACTAAAACTGCATTCTAGATGGGATGGAATAACTTGGGGTAGACCAGGACTGCTAATAAGAACAACTAGAAGAGCCCATGAAATGGTGTGATGGGTTTGATGGTATCAGAAGCTGTTGAGGAAATAAACATGAGGGCACTGAGTTGGGAGGCTGAGATTTGGAATGTACTGGTCATGTGGCTGATTTTCTCCTTAGGAGAATTTGGACAATTCCTGGATTCTGGGGCTGCATAGGGTTGAAGACAGCAAACTACCTGGTGCTCAATGTCCAATAGTTCTTGAAATGTCTGGTGATTTCCCCTTTCCTTGTTACCTGAATGAATAAGCAGAGGAAAGGACTATGGGAACAGCCACACTTTACCCTTCCATGCTGTTACAGGGTCTCTCTTCCTCAGGCTTCCTAGGAGCCAGGCAGTGGGTTCCAAACCTGAACATTGTCTCAGTTCTGAAAACCAGGCAAAGAATTGTGATGTTTTCTTGGCAATTTCCCTCATCTTCCTACCACCCAACCCCTTGCTCTTTTATTGCTGTTGTCATTATTGATTTTGAGCAGAACCTTCGCTGGCTACCCACGTCTCTGTCTCATGGGGGTGCCATACTCCCTTGATCATTTGCACTGTTCCCCATGGGTTAAGCCTGTGGGGCTACTCATCGGTTCCCTCTCTGAGCTTTCTGGTGTTAGAATCATTGCAGGCTCATTTTTTTTCCCCCTCAAGCTTATTTAAACTTTTTTTTTTTTAATGTTTTGTTAGTCACTGTGCCTTTCCTGCTGTCTAGGAGCTGGGTCCCTTCCATTTGGGCTGCTCTCTGATGCTACCATTTGGTTTCTCTTTGTATTTTATTCAGCTTTTTGAGCAAATTTCATCTGATATCAGCATCTGAGTCATAGATGAGTCACAGAATATTTAGTTTAAAAACTATGAATTAATAAATACCTCTTGCTCCTGGGAGATCCACTATCCTCTTAGCTCTTGACATTCAAATCCACCCATACAGAAGCAAAGTGAAATTTTCTTCCTGAAGAGAAAATGCATCTTCTACAATATTTTTCTCACCATTGTCTCATGTCCCTACTATACTGTGCTTCTTTCATCTTATAGAAAGATAGACTTTCTGTCTTTTTGAAATATGGTTGTCGGGATTTCTGTGTTTGAGGTAAGACATCAAATGTAATATTTTAAAACATTAATAAAACTCTATGTATGTTTGTATATTGGGAAGGAAGCTGAGGAAAGGTTCTGTAGATGGCTGGTTCCTTAGCTACTATCTTCCTGGAAAACTTGGGGGCAAACTAACATTTTAATTGAAACTATGATTTTCATTACATCAAATCTTTATCATTTATCTTCTTTTCTTGAATGAAAAGTAGCATGTGTTAGAGTAGCAAATATATTAGAGAGGAAAAGCATCAAAGAGATAGGGTATACTTAAAATCTTTTTTTGAATGTGTGATTTATAAAGCAAACTATTCTATAGTTAACATCAAATGGCATTTATGAAAACCTAAACTCTAGTTTTCAGAGTTAAACTTTATTTGTTGTGAATGTTGTGTTTTAGATACTTGCTCAAGTTCTGTATTATATATATATATGCTTTTTAAAATATTTATTTATTGGGACGCCTGGGTGGCTCAGTGGGTTAAAGCCTCTGCCTTCGGCTCAGGTCATGATTCCAGGGTCCTGGGATCGAGCCCCGCATCGGGCTCTCTGCTCAGCAGGGAGCCTGCTTCCTCCTCTCTCTGCCTGCCTCTCTGCCTACTTGTGATCTCTGTCTGTTAAATAAATAAATAAAATCTTTAAAAAATATATTTATTTATTATTTTTGGGAGAGAGAGAGAGAGAGTGCACATGTGAGCATGAGCACGGTGGGGAAGGGTGGAGGGAGAGGGAGAGAGAGAGAGCCTTAAGCAGACTCTGAGCTGAGCACAGTCCAAGTTAGGGCTTGATCTCATGACCTTGAGATCATGACCTCGAGATGAAACCAAGAGTCAGATGCTTAATCAACCTGCCACCAGGTACCCCATATGCATATGCTTTTTAAAGCTTTTCTTTTTTAGCCATTTATTAATTAATATATATATTAAGCATTATATTTTTTAGGGTAACAATGAGAACTTAGTTAACATATGTCAAATTTCTTTTAAAACTATTAATTCATGATGGCAATGCCTACCACTTATAATAAGTTCTTAATCCACACAGCAATTTTGTGATACAGATCTTATTCTCAATTCACAGATGTAGAAATTAAAAGTCAGAGTTTAACACCAGTTTAAGGTTACATGCATATCAGTGGAAGAGTCAGGAGTTAAAACCATTTTGTAGCATACAGATAGCAACATTTGGTTATTCAAACTCTAATCTAGGTTCTGTTGTGAAGGAGTTTTGCAGATGTGATTAAGGCTGCTTATCAGTTAAATTGGTGGAACAGAAGATAATCTTGTACCAGCATGAATCAATTCCTTGGAAGTCCTTTAAAATGCTCAGGGCTTTTCTGAGTGGAGAGCCTCCCACCTGCGATCATTAGCCTCCACTCCTATCCCAGGGAGTGGCTCATGACATTCTTTTCCTGACTGCTTGCCCAACAGGCCCCCCACTTGTGTAGCCAGTCCCCACACTAACATAAACAAAAAGGCATGTATTTGTTTATGGATATGATTTCCCTCTTGTTTTCTCCTCCGGTTGAACATTTTTAATGCTCTTCTTGCCTTCACTGCAAATCTAATACTTGAGCAACTTGAATATTGTTCAAATTCAGAATAGAAATGTGGGGAGGGAAGGGTGAGTTTTAAAATAGGGTGGAGGGAGAGAGGAACCAAGAGTCTTTATCATTGTATCTTTATGCTCCAATGTTGAAGCACAGTTTCTACAAAGAATTCTTTTCCTGTCATTAGAATGACTCACGTTCAACAACTTTTGACATCTTTTCTAAAATTACATGATATTAAAAAAATATAACTTATAGATGATATCAGTCTTGGATTGGTAATACTAGGACGTATGACATATCATCATTTTTCAGTGTAAACCCTTGAATTTGAATCCAGAAGTTTTGGATTACAGGGAAAGTTTTGCGACTCTTAAATGTGTACCTGAAAATTCTCCACAGATTTGTGCGAAGAGTACTTTTCTGCAGAGCACTCGCTTATAACCTGCTCAATAGTATCCAAGCAAAAGAAATTTCTCTTTTAATGACTAAATACTGGAATACAAAATACCTGAAAAAAAAAATACTTTTATAGACTGAATGTTTGTGTCTGCCTCAAATTCATACATTGAAGCCCTAACCTCACCCCCAGTGTGACTGTATATGGAGATGGAGCCTTTAGAAGAAGTAATTAGGGCTTCATTCTTATGACCTCATTTAACCTTAATCCAACAGAACTGATGTCCTTATAAGGAAGAGAGACCAGAGTGTTTGGTCTCGCTCTCCTTCAGGGGACAAGAAGAGGTCATTGGAGCCCGCATGAGATGGTAACCACCTATAAGCTAGAAGACAATCCTCAGAATAAACCCTACCTTGCTGGTCCCTTGGCCTTTGACTTCTGGCCTTCACAACTGTGAAAAATGAATTCCTGTTGTTTAAGCCACCCAGTCTATGGTATGGCACCTCCAGCAGATGAAGAAAAATACTAAACATAAAAGGTAACATTTTACTAAAAATTAATTGATAAATCATATGTTCTTAACTGTCTCAAAAAGCGTAGACTATAAAATGTTGTTTAAACTTTTGATTTCCTTAAGACCATCATTTTAAGCTACATGAAGTGCATGCAGACACAGCAGTAAGCCTAAGAAATTTGGAAGAAATAGCAGGTTTTGTGATTTACAGCGTTCAGTTTAGGGTCCATCTGCTTGTCTATCTCTGCTATGAATAACAGGGCGACGGTAGATTCCTTTCTGTGTTTCTGAGGTTGTTAGATGTGATTTTTCTGTGTGTCTCTTAAAAAGCAAGTATACATGATATGATCTGGTGTCCTACTAAGAGGATGTAATAAAGAAAAAGACCCAAATCATCCCTTTCGCATTTGGGATTGTAGAAAGTTCTAATCAAATTCCTACAGGTTGGTGAATCTCCAAACTTCAACTCATTTTTTATATCCACGGGGGGGGGGGGGGGGTGACTCCTAAGACTACCTAGCAAAATCCAAGTTGATTATGCTTTCATAAAATATTCTTCCTACTCCGACTTTTATCCTTTTATTTGAAAACTAAATGTCTGAGTTCCAGAGTGGTTAGGGCAGTTTCCATGGCACACAATGAGGTAAAAATAGTTGTTAAGAATGATTTAAGGTGGGGCGCCTGGATGGCTCAGTGGGTTAAGCTTCTGCCTTCGGCTCAGGTCATGATCCCAGGGTCCTGGGATCGAGCCCCGCATCAGGTTCTCTGCTCAGCAGGGAGCCCGCTTCCTCCTCTCTCTCTGCCTACTTGTGATCTCTGTCTGTCAGATAAATAAATAAAATCTTAAAAAAAAAAAAGAATGATTTAAGGCATGAACATTTAAGAGTATATATGGAAAAATGGTTGATTAAATAGAATAAACATGAGAATTGATTTAAAATTAAATGTCATGAAAAAAATTAAATGTCATAAAAGTCTGTTTTAAAATGCATTTTCTGAAAAACTCATATTTACGATAAATTCACTTTTTGGCTCATCAGCATTACATTTAAAACATACACACGCACACATACACATTGAAACTATTTCACTTATTTTTTTCCTAGAAATAAGATTTTTTCAAGAGCCAATGATTTTTTCCTAAGTTGTAAATTGTCATCTTTGAGAGCCAGCCCTATTCATAGGACAGCCCTCCTATACTGAGGGGGAGATTTCTGTATATCTTGCCAGACTCCCAGAAGCCAATGAATTATAATTCTCAAAGATTGGATTTAGATATGAAATCTAAAATTCTTGACTTTTGAATTGCCTTGAAACTCTCATCCTCAGTTAAAACTCTATGTTTCATTTTCTTTAAGAGGATTTACTACCTTTAATGATATATTTGTTCAGATCACATAAACCCAAAATGCAATTTTAAAATAGTTAAAAATTCTTCAAAGTGATTAACCATCATAGCTATAAAGTTAAAAAGATAAAATCCTCACTAAGCTTGAGTATATGAAATTAGAGTATAATCAAATAACAAACCATTTAAATGCCAACTGAAAGTTTAAAAAATAATTTTAAGTATCCAAAGTGATCTTTATATATTATACTTAAAAAAACTAATAGTGGCGGGGCACCTGGGTGGCTCAGTGGGTTAAAGCCTCTGCCTTCGGCTCAGGTCATGGTCCTAATGTCCTGGGATCGAGCCCCACATCGGGCTCTGTGCTCTGCAGGGAGCCTGCTTCCTCCTCTCTCTATCTGTCTGCTTCTCTGCCTACTTGTGATCTCTGTCTGTCAAATAAATAAATAAAATCTTTAAAAAAAAAAAAAAACTAATAGTGGCTATAAAAGGATTATAATGGTGATATCTGGGTCTTATATGCAATTCATTACATAAGATATACAACTACTAATTATTCTAATCATCTTTAGAGCACCAAAAATATAGCATCTTTTGAAAGGGTTTGGAGGAAAATCTCATTTTTTTAGTGAACTACATAAGTTCAGGGAATTTATATCTATGGAATCTTTCAATCTCAGCATTGGAAAATATATCATGTTTACAGCCAATAAATTTGAAGCCAGGTAAATTGCCAAATTAAAGTCCTAGAGACAATGTGAAATAATTTGCTTCATTTATAGTTTGTGAATAGGTTAAAGCTTAATATATTAGAATACTCCATAAGAATTCACATAGGTCACTATATAGATTATTTATGCTTATTAAAGGATCTATGTATAGAATATATGTTTAGTATATAAAACATATATGTATATATATATTTTTTCTATTTCTTAATCCATATCGCCTAGTTAACCCATCTCCCCAACCCCCTACCCTCTGGTAAATCAGTTCGTCTTCTTTAGTTGAGTCTGTTTCTTGATTTGTCTCTCTTATTTTTTTTACCTTGTCCTGTTTGTTTTGTTTCTTAAATTCCACATTTGAGTGAAGTCCTGTGGTATTTATCTTTCTCTGACTGATTTATTTCACTTAGCATTATACTCTCTAGCTCTATGTTGTTGAAAATGGCAAGATTTCATTCTTTTTATGGCTGAACAATATTCCAGTGTGTGTGAGTGCACGCGTGCGTGCACATGCATGTGCGCATACACCATTCTTCTTTATCTGTTCATTAGTTGATGGACACCTGGCTGTTTCCATAATTTAGCTATTGTTGATAATGCTGCTAGAAACATCATGGTGCTTGTATCCCTTCAAATCAGTGTTTTTGTATTTGGCTAAATTCCTAGTAGTGCAATTGCTGGATCATAGGGTCATTCTGTTTTTTAACTTTTTGAGAAACATCCATACTGTTTTCTACAGTGGCTATACCAGTTTACACTCCCACCAGCAGTGCGAGAGGGTTCCCCTTTCTCCACATCATTGCCAACACTTACTGTTTCTTGTTACTGATTTTAGCCATTCTGACAGGTATCTCATTGTAGTTTTGATTTGCATATCCCTGATGATCGGTGATGTCAAACATTTTTTCATCCATCTATGGACCATCTGTTCATGTCTTCTGTACATTTTTCAATTGAATTATCCATTTTTTGAGTGTTGAATTGTGTAAGTTCTTTTATATATTTTGGATACTAACCCTCTATGGGATATGCCATTTACAAATTATCTTCTCCCACTCCATAGGTTGCCTTTTAGTTTTCTTGATTGTTTCCTTCACTATGCAGAAGCTTTTTATCTTAATCTCCCAATCGTTTATTTTTGCTTTTGTTTCCCTTGCCTAAGGAGATATATCTAGAAAGAAGTTGCTGTGCAAAGTCAAAGAAGTTACTGCCTGTGTTCTCTTCTAGGATTTTTATGGTTTCATGTCCCACAATTAAGTTTTTAATCCATTTTGAGTTTATTTTCATGTATGGTGTAAGGAAGTGGCCGAGTTTCATTCTTTTGCATGTTGCTGTCCAGTTTTCCCAAGGCCATTGGCTGAAGAGACTTTTTCCTGTTGAATAATCTTTCCTCCTTTCTATAAGATTAATCAACCAGAGAGTTATGAGTTCATTTCTGGGGATTTTTTATTCTGTTCCTTTGATTTATGTGTCTGTTTTTGTGCCAGTACCATACTGTTTCGATCACTATAGCTTTGTAATATAACCTAAAGTCCTGAATTATGGTGCCTCCAGCTTTGCTTTTCTTTTTCAAGTTTGCTTTGGGTATATTGAGGTTGTTTGTGGTTTCCATACAAATTTTGGGATTGTTTGCTTTAGCTCTGTGAAAAATACTGTTGGTGTTTTGGTAGGGATTGCATTAAATGTGTAGATTGCTTTGGTTAGTGTATATATATATATATATATATATATATATTTTTTTTTTTTTTTTAAACATATAATGTATTATTTTCCCCAGGGGTACAGGTCTGTGAATCATCAGGCTTATACATTTCACAGTACTCACCATACACTTACCCTCCCTGGTGTCCATAACCCAGCCACCCTATCCCTACCTCCCCACTCCAGCAGCCCTCAGTTTGTTTCGTGAGATTAAGAGTCTCTTATGGTTTGTCTCCCTCCCGATCCAATATTTGTTCTTCCAGTCCATGAGCATGGAATGTCTTTCCATTTCCTTGTGTCATCTTCAGTTTCTTTGGGGAATGTTTTATAGTTTTCAGAGTCCAGGTCTTTCACCTCTTTAATTAGATTTATTCCTGGGTATCTTATTATTTTGGGTTCAATTTTAAATGGGATTATTTTCTTAATTTCTCTTTTTGCAGCTTCATTTTTATTATATACAAATGCAACAGATTTCTGTACATTGATTTAGTACCCTGTGACTACTGGATTAGTTTATCAGTTCTAGCAGGTTTTGGGTAGTCTTTTGGATTTTCTATATATATAGTATCATGTGTTCTACAAATAGTTAAAATTTATATCTTCCTTACCAATGTGGACACCTTTTTTGGTTGTTGTTTTTGTTGTCTTATTGCTGTGGCTAGGACTTCCAGTACTATGTTGAATACAAGTACTGAGAGCGGATATCCTTGTCTTCTTCATGACCTTAGGAGGAAAGCTCTCAGTTTTTCCCTATTAAGGATGTTGTTAGCTGTGGGTTCTTTTATCTGGCCTTTATGTTCCCTCTAAACCTACTTTGTTGATGGTTTTTAATCATGACTGGCTGTCAAATGCTCATTTGAGTTTTTTGAAATAATCATATGTTTCTTATCCTTTCCCTTATTGATCTGATGTACCACATTGATTAATTTGCAAATACTGAACTACTCTTTCCACTCAGGAATAAATCCCACATGATTGTGGTGAATTTATTTTTTTGACAGAGAGAGATCACAAGTAGGCAGAGAGGCAGGCAGAGAGAGAGGAAGGGAAGCAGGCTTCCTGCTGAGCAGAGAGCCCGATGCGGGACTCAATCCCAGGACCCTGAGATCATGACCTGAGCCTAAGGCAGCGGCTTAACCCACTGAGCCACCCAGGCGCCCGGTGAATGACTTTTTAAATGTATTGTTGAATTTGGTTTGCTAGTATTTTGTTAAATATATTATTAAATATATTTAAACGTAAAGACATATTTATATCTAATATATAAATATATATATTTATATATAAAAAGCTCTATTTATTATTGTTTCAACCCTTCGATTTCATCAAAATTTAGTTTTTAAAGTTTTAACACATGACTTTCAAATGAAAATTTATTTAACACATTAATGAGCAAACAAGGGGGGTGAAGCTGTTTCAAAAAGAGTTTAGAAGAAACAGAAGTGTTTGTAATGACTGAGTAAAAGAATGGTGGGAGAGGACTAAGAAATTATACACAAAGCTGAATTACGTCTTATGTGAAAAAATAAGAAAGTAACTTTGGATTTCAGACCCATTTGCATCTCTGCAGGGCAAAATTCATTAAAATGGCTATAGTATTACACAAGTTAATGTCTACCTATTGAGAGTAGGAAGATATATCCTAACCAACAATAAGTAACAAATCCAGGGGCCCAAAATCAGAAATTCCTTGGCTGTGCCTGTTAGTGCTTTAGTATGGCAGTATCTCCTTGTGATCCTAAATAAATTCTAGAGATTATTGTTGATTAAAAAAAAAAAAAAACATAAAGGGGGCACCTGGGTGGCTCAGTGGGTTAAGCCTCTGCCTTCAGCTCAGGTCATGATCTCAGGGTCCTGGGATCCAGCCCCACTTTGGGCTCTATGCTCAGTGGGGAACCTGCTTCCCCCTGTCCCTCTACCTGTCTCTCTGTCTACTTGTGATCTCTCTCTCTCTCTCTGTGTGTCAAATAAATACATAAAATCTTTTAAAAAAAAAACAAAAACAAAAACATAAAGTTGGTCACAGTGTTTTGGTCAGTTACAGAGGTGTAGCAAAAAATATAGTTTCCTAACAATATGCTCCACAGCTTCTGGTTTGCTTTTGTTGAGTTCTAAATAACTCTTATTTGTTGTTCTATTCTGTTGAGGAAAAAAAAAAAAAGAAATTCATCTTCATTAGGTTACACCTTCAGTATCTCTGTATGTGTATGGATTCTAGTTCTTCAAGGTTTACAAAACCTGCTGAAGTGTTCTTAAGTGAGGAATTAGTTGATCTATTATACTGCCTATGAGGCTTTGATCTTGAAATCAACCAAAGGTACAAGACCCATGTCCTAGAGGGCCATGGACTCTGATTCCAGACCCAAATTACAACCTTTGTTCCTTCATGGGCTTTTAGTTCTGATTACATTGGATTTATTCTCCAACAGGATATGGTCTTGGCTGCACAAGTGATTTCTTCAATGATATCCCAATTAAAAATAAAAGGATTCCTATGAACTTACGAAAAAATTATATTTCCATTAAAATTAAAGAGTTAATAAAATATTTGTTTCTGAAGTCTGAGAACTGGTCTTACAGATTTCTTAGGAAAAAAAAGATACTATTTAAAGTTCATTTTCTTTCAGTCTGTAAAAACATAGTCTAAAAAACTGAGTGTTAGAGATAGAAAAATATTAAGAGGCTTTCATATACCCATCAAAAATATCAATATTCCAGAGACACCTGGGTGACTCAATTGGTTAAATGTTTCCCTTTGGCTCAGGCCATGATCCCAGAGTTCTTGGATCGAGCCCCAAGTAGGGCTTCCTGTCCAATGGGGAGTCTGCCTCTCCCTCTGCCTCTGCTTCTGCCCCCTTCTTGTGTGCGCCCTTCTCTCTCTCTCTCTCTCTCTCTCTCTCTCTCACTGAGTCTCTCTTTCTCAAATAAAATAAGTAAAATCTTAAGAAAAATCAATATTCCAAACAAAACATATATAATCACAAAATAGATTCCTTTATCCATTCATTCAGTCCTATGTGATTAATTACTGAAGAAGGGTAATAATTGTCTATTGAGATACATGTGTAACTATGTCATAAGAATTTGATCAGTTTTTCCCCTGAGTGTTGAGTATGGGGTAAAATGATCAAGCTTTCTTTTTTAATGAAGAGGAGAGAGACACAGGCCTCCCCTCCTTTCCTCCTAAGGGTATCTCCTTAACACATAATTGTCTCAATAAAAGTCTCAACCTTTTGATCTGACAATGCAAAGTCTTAGTCCTTCTGACCATTGGAATTATAAACACCTTCAGAATTAGTTCAGAATTGTCTCTCAGGGTATCAGGACACATGTGTACCATTTTATCTTCCAAGAAGATTTGAGAAGTTTTAATTGTTCTTTTTCCACTTAAGTGTATAAATATGCGTGAAATTCTATCCAGCCTTCATAGACACTTTCAGGCTACCTCCACATGTATGTAAATATGAAATGGTTACTTACTAATGAATTCTGTTTTTTCTCTCTCTTTAATACTGGTGTGGAAGGTGTTTTGTTGGTTTCTCAACTGTCTGCAGGAATTGTGACATTACCTTATAATATATAAGCTGTTACTTCTAACAGGTTAGTCAGCCATAGTTTCATGGATGTTGCAGAACATACAACACTCCTGGGTCAGAGACAAGGGACTGTTTATTACTCAAGCAATGCAAGTGGCATGATTGTCATGTTCACATCAGCTGCCCTTGCTTATCACTTTCTGGAAGGTCCAATGGAAAGGGGCCAGGTGGATGCTGGGCTTACAGTGAGTTTGCATTATAGAAAATGGAGTTTAGGAAACCTAAATCTTTTACAATAGGCTGCCAGGAAATGAAATGAAATTTACTTGAAGGCGACATTAACTGTATTAATCTGACCTGTAAATAACCTTTCCCCCAACTGTGGAGAGAAACACTGTCTTCCAAGTCCGTTTGTTACACAAATATCCTTGGAAAAATAATCCAGAGCAAAGGTAGCCATTGTTATTGCTTGTAGGACATATAGAAATGAAAGAGATCCCTGGAAAATTGTCTTCCAATAAAGGTGAGAAAATATTCTTCACAGTGAGAGCATTGTAAATCTTCAGAGCCTTCCTGCAGGATGTACAGTCTTTAAAATATATTTATATTAATAACAGTTTATCCACATAAAATTAACTATTTGGTAACCAATATTTCAGTATTCTAACTTAAAAATTATCTAGGGCTATGGATTGCAAAAATGGACCTCTGAGTAGACAAACTTTCAAAAGACTTTATGGGAGGGAGCCTGGGTGGCTCAGTGGGTTAAGCCTCTGCCTTCGGCTCAGGTCATGATCTCAGAGTCCTGGGATTGAGTCCTGCTTGGCAGAGAGCCTGCTTCCTCCTCTCTCTCTCTCTCTGTCTGCCTCTCTGCCTACTTGTGATCTCTCTCTGTCAAATAAATAAATAAAATCTTAAAAAAAAGAAAAGACTTTATGGGACTAATATTAGCTTTTCTAATTAGTAAATCATTGTATGATGCTTGGGAAGCACAGATTAACTAGTCCCTTCAAGAGAAAACAAATCTAAATACTATAAAAATGCTTTTTACAGTTTTACTGTATACTGATAGGGAGATTACGGGTTGCAGATGATTTTTTAATCCAAAATTGTCACGCTGGTCTGATTTGTTCAAGATTCACCTTATTGACATTAATTTAATCACAGATGAAAAAATGCGTCTCAGCTAACAGTTTTGGTGAGAAAGGTTTGTTTGTTTTTCAAAAAGCACATTTTTAAAATATCAGAAGTTTTGTCTTTATATTCTGGGGATATTAGAGTTATGTCCATGATAACAGTTTCTATATGAGAACAGATCTTATTTATTTTTAGAGACTTTCTATCTAAAATATTAATACCCCCTAGAGCAGGAAAATATTCCACACTCACACAAAGAAGTAAAGCTTTTTCTCAATTATAGACACAGATGCTCACACAGACTTTGCGGCTTTACTTCACAACTTGGGACACAGGAACACAACACACACAAGTCACTGGTTCAGATCCCAAAGTACTGTTCTTTTTCCCAACAAGCGTGAAATATTTTCTTAATTAATTTGAACTCACAAGTAAACTAAGAAAAAAGACTAGTAACTGAGATAATCTATTATCTCTCACCTATCAGAGAACAAATCTGTGTCTTTACCCATGACAGATCTTTAATGGTCAGATCATGAAAACAAATTTTCATTTTTTGCCATCCTATACAAACTAGAAACAGAACCAAACATAAGAAATAGAAAATAAAAGCATATAATACAAAATGAAAATAGTAAAGAAATGAAAGTCAGTAAAGTTAATTTATTGCTGCTTGGTACTCTTTTTTTTTCCTTTATTTTAATTTAAATTCATTTAGTACATCATTAGTTTTTGATCTAGTGTTCAATGATTCATTAGGGTATTCTAAGAGGAAAGCAAATTTGTGTTTTGCTTCCTTGGACATCTCAGTGAAACCTCCAAAATGCTCATGGTTTTTTAGAAGTTCAAAATATAACTCTTATAAAGGGAGCACATCGAAGATTCATTAATTAGTACCCAAACTTGAACCTGCATCCAAAAACAAAACAGGAGTATTTGTAGTGATAAAATGAAAGAATGATAGGGAAAAATTGTGAAATTACATGCACAACTGGTGTGATGGTTAATTTTGTCAACTTGACTGGATCAAGAGGTACCCAGATATGTGATTAAACATTATTTCTGCATACATCTGTGAGGTTATATGTATATATGTCTGCTGCTAATCAATAATCAATAATTACCACGTGGATAGAAGGACTTGTTCTGTGGATAGTAGTCAGCCTCTTTACTCAGCCACCCTGTCATTGTCCAATGGGTTCTTGAACAAAGAGGCTATGGTGGCAGGGATGGAGGTTATTCATGGGCTCAGCAACTTGGACCTCTACCATCACCAGTTGTGGAAGGATCAGTGTTTCATTCTTGCTGGAAGAGATACTTAACTGGGATATGAATCTGGATTCCTGCATGCCATGCTTCTGCTTATCTACCATTATGGTATTCCACACAGCATTGTTTCTTATCAGGGAACTCACTTCACAGCCAAAGAAGTGAGGCAATGGGTTTTTGCTTATGGAATTCCCTGGTATACCATAGTCCCTCCTAACCGGAAGCAGCGGATTTAATAGAACAAGGAAATGGCCTTTTGAAGACTCAGTCACAGTGCCAGCTAGGTGGCAATACCTCACAGGGTTGAGGCAAGGTTCTCTGGGAAATAGATAGACTCTGAATCAGCGCCCAGTATATGGTGCTCTTTCTCCCATAGACAAGAATCCAGGGGTAGAAATGGGAATGGCACCACTACTAACCCTAGTGAGCGACTAATAAAATGTTTGCTTCCTGTTCTTGCAATGTAATGCTCTGCTCTGGCCTAGAAGTCTTGACTCCAAAGGGAGAAATACTTCCACCAGGAGACACAACAATGATTCCATTGAACTGGAAATTAAGTCTGCTGCCCAGCCACCTTAGACTCCTCATGTCTCTGAATCAACAAGCAAAGAAGGGAATTACTGTGCCAGCTGGAATAATTGATCCTGACTACCAAGGGGAAATTATATTACTATTCTACAGTGGATGTCAGAAAGAATGTCTGGAATACAGGAGCTCTCTTAGGGCATCTCTTAGTATTACCATGCCTTGTGATTAAGGTCAATGGAAAACTACAGTAACACAATCCAGGCAGGATTCTTAAAGGCCCAGACCCTACAGGAATGAAAGTTATAAATACCAGCTATGACCATGTGACCAATTACAGAAATAAGGACTGTAACTGTCATGAGTATTCCGCCTGATTTTGTTATAAATATTTTTGTGTGTTTATCCATATATGTCTATGTATGCATATATACAAAGGCATTTTCCATATTTTTTTATTTTCTTTTATTTTCTTATGTAATGTGAGACATATTGACTTCATATCATAATATTTACTGTTAATTTTACAATATAATATTTAAGTTATGGGACAATGAGGAGAAGAGTAAGCATCGCTCAAGGACTTTACCTTCTCTTCTGGAGAAGATATTAATGCACTTCTTGTTGTATGCAGGAGATTTATATGATCTTAGATGGAATATGGCCTTCTCTTTATTTGGAGATGAAGTGTAGTTCAAGGAGATGTGTATGGATACCAGTTAAGATGGTGATTTTATGTGTCAACTTGACTCCTGGGGTGCCCAGATATTTGGTTAAACATTATTTCTGAATGTGTCTGTAATGGTGTTTCTGGATGAGGCTAACATTTGAATCAGTTGACTGACAGTAAAGGAGGTTTCTCTCCCAGTGTGGGCGGGCCTCATCCAATCAGTCAAAAGCCCAGATAGCATAAAAGACTGAGTAAGAAAGGATTCCGTGTCTCTGCCTTTATCTCTGAGCTGGGACATTGGTTTTCTCGTGCCTTTGCACTTGGCTTAGACTGGCACTTACATCAATAGCTCTCTTGGTTCTCAAGCTCTCATACTTGGACTGAAACTGTACCATTGTCTCTTCTGGGTCTCCAGCTTGCTAACAGCAGATCTTAGTAGGTTTTTCAGCCTCCATAGTTGTGAGCCAATTCTTTACAGTAAATTTCTCTCTCCCTCTTTCCCTCCTTCTGTGTGTATGTGTGTGTATCTCCATTCTGTTGGTCATTTCTCTGAAGAATTCAGAATAATGCAACTGATGAATGTCATACAAGTCAAAAATAAACCAATAAAAAGCTCAAACGTTTGAGCTGCAATACTCTCTATGGAGAGGAGTAATGCTTCTCCACATGAGAAATTCATTTTCAAATTTATCCTTAATTTTTATTTGCCAGGAATAATTTGCATTGCTATCAGATTTTTACAAGTTAGTTTACAACCTTTACAAAGTTGTAGAATACCCTAATTAAGAGCAGAGGGCAAAGCAAAACTGGATAGATACTTCTAGATGATTAGATATACTTTTAATACGAAAACTAATTTTTTATTTGGCTCAATCCAAACTGTCTCTGAAGGGGGAAAAATGTCTACAGTAAGATAATCCCTTTCTAATATTCAAGTTATATATTATCAGTACGCACTTGCAGCTGGGTATTTCTGAAAGTTTGATCAGCATGTGTTACTATGCGTATCAGTAGTGCACAGCTCTCTAGGTTACAGCTTAGACTCTGGAAAATTAGATGAAATACCTCAAAGGTGTACAATAAATTAGTATTTTCCTATGTCATCTATCCCTAATTCCCTACTGTACCAAAAAACTTGAGTAACTTTAAATTTTACAAATGATATTAATTTGTGAAATGGTACCATGTTCCCTGTGTATGAGTTAGAAATTCAACATTTAGGGCTACCTGGGTGGCTCAGTGGGTTAAGCCTCTGCCTTCAGCTCAGGTCATGATCTCAGGGTCCTGGGATCGAGTCCCACATCGGGCTCTCTGCTAGGCGGGGAGCCTGCTTCCTCCTCTCTCTCTCTCTACTTGTGATTTCTGTCAAATAAATAAATCTTTAAAAAAAAGAAAAAAAAAGAAATTCAACATTTAAATCCCCACTGAAGGGCCTCCAATTTAACAAATACCACTAGCTATATTCATACAAATTCGATTTTTTTGTTGTTAAACTATTTTGGCCAAGATGTTCACTTCTACCAGATCAAGAGTGGAACATGCTGGTTTATTTTTAAATCAGTATTTTGTTTACTTGTTTATTTATTTTTAATTTTTTTAAATCAGTCTTTTAAAATGTAAAATTTTAGACCTGTTTTTTTCCTCTGAAAAAAAGAAGATGAATTCTAGATTTAGACATGAATTTCTAAAAAATTATAGTTAAAAAGTCTAATTTTCTGGGAAGAGCAACACAAGTAAATTTTGGCTCAGATTCTGGGGGAAAAAACATGTGTCTTCCTGATCAAATGCAGAAAGTGCTTTGTTCCACTTACTTGTGATTTATTGACACCATTCAGAGGGAGGGTCTGTAATCCTGTTCCCCACCGCCCACCCCCTCCCCCTTCTGATGTAGATTATCAATCTTTGCTGCAGGTGGAATCACCTAGAGAGCTTTTTACAAAAATACGGTTAGGTTACACCCCACACAAATCAAAATCACTGGGGATAGGACCTGCATATCACTATTTTACAGGACTTCTCCCGATGATTCAAATGTCTAATGTTTGGAAATACTGGTACAGTAGATTTTCTAGCTGCTGGCTTGTTTGGTATTGACATTTCCTCCCAAGGTTTTCAAATGCTTTAAAATAATTGTTACTATTACTTTTTTTTTTTTTTTAAATAAGAGGCTTGAAAATATACTCACGAAATTCTTATTTTACCATTTTCTTAAGAATAGACACATTCTTCTGTTACCATTTGAAAATGTACACTGAAAATATTTTTCTTGTCAGAATATAGGAGTGTGCCCCACATGATCAGAAAGTATCTCATTGATCCAGATGTAGAATAAACCGGACTCCTATTTGGTCATATTGATGGCTTTAATATAAATGTGGTTGTGAGTGTATGTGAATTGGTCAGTATTATTTCAAAGCTGAAAGTAGCTTTTCTCACAAATGAATCATGTGTTCTTTTTGGGGGGAAGATAGTATTGTTGCTGCTAATTGGCCTTTATGCTGTGCAAAAATAGAGCCTGGAATGGGTGGGGGTTAAAGAAGATAAAGCCCTATTCTTCCAAGAATATATATTGTAAATGGTTTTGTTTTTTCTGGGAAGAGTTGCTCAAGATCCCTTTTGGGGGGCATCTGAGAAAGGTGGTCTAGATTCCCTTGTAGGAAGACAGGAAGGAAGGTGTGGTGGTCCTTTTAATGATAGTTGAAGGAATGCTCACTCAACTGAGAATTGTCCAAGGGGAACTGTGGCATAGTCTTAGACCACCACAGTGGTCTAAGAATGTTGAGAGATTTTATATGTTTAATCCAATTGTGTGTGTGTGTGTGTGTGTGTGTGTGTGTGTATGTGTGTGTATTTCACCGTATTCTACCCAAACCTTTAGTAGATTCTTGTTAAATCGTGTTGGCTGGTCTTTGCTGTGGGAATTTGGGGCTACTGTGGGCCGATGCTGGAATGAAATACCAAAGGGAGAGTCACAGTGGTCTGAGGGAAGAAGTTTCCAGCCTGGTAGGAGGAGATCCAGAGTAGAAAGGAGACAAAGTCTGCCATGAGAACAGAGCACTGGGTAGCAGTGATAACTGGAATAATTCTGGAGCCTCTAAACATTCCTTGGTGATTCTAGAAATACTGAGGAGAAAGTCTTCCAAGACCAGATACTCAGTTGTTGAGGATGATGCTATTTATGGTAAAGTGAAGGAAAGCTGAGGCAGAGACAACTGGGTTGTAATAAGAAAAAAAAAAGCCAAATCTATAACATAACTATTCATTCTATCAGTCAACAAGCATTCATTAACTGTGTTAATAGTACTTGTTTTTAGAAATTGCATATTCATTAATTATGCATATATATGTATAAACTGAGCCAGATTTTTAAAAATTTTCTTTAATGAGACACAATATTAAAAATAAGAACTATAAACCAAGCACTTTGCCACACATTCTACAGCTCTACACGCAACACTAGTAATTGTTACTCACAAGGGTTAAGATTTTGATCGGACACTCTTAAAAAAAAGATTGCCATAAAAAGTGTACATTTTTTATGATTCTATTTCATGAAGTTCTTTTGCTTCATATTTTTTTCACATATAGTATTTCAGTATTATTTCTGGATGCAATTATGTAAAAGAGATTTATGTAGGGATTGATCTGTAGAGAATCGCCTGTAGCAGGATGACAGCGTGATGAGGCAAGGTTAAATAGCAGGGGAGCCACACAGCTGAGGACCATCAAAGATCAGCATAGGAAGGAAACCGAGGATATAGAAGCCATCTGGCCAGAGGGAATTTAGCAAATCCTCACAAGGAAATCTAGCTTTCATTAACTTTAGTTACAACCCAGAACAGAAATGTTTGAAACTCTCTTAATAGAATGAGTGGTTCAAGATTCTAGAGGAGGATATCCTGCAACGATGTCTTCAGACATGCTGGAAGTGTTTCCCCCCTCAAATATCTCCAGCTAAAACTGAAAAAAAAAAAAAAAAAAAAAGTGATAGTATATTCAGTCAGTAGGCACATGAGTATATTTTTATCCAGATGAGGACATTTAGAAAAATGAAATTCTAATAAAAGTACTTATCATACATTGGCATTATTGTTGTTGATAATAACCCTATAAAGCTTTGGATGTTCATTTACATTTCTGTTGTTGTTGATTTTCACCTTGCTTTCCTCCAGGGTTCCTCTTTTCTTTGGATTTTTCCCAGGCTGGTCCAGTTTTGGAACAGACTTTCTCATTAACATTTCTTGTAAAAAAAAAAAAAAGTGGATAGTTATCAAAGAAATGATAGAATTGAAACTTTCCAAGTAAGAGAGTTTAGCTCCATTTTTTTTTTTTTTTTAAGATTTTATTTATTTATTTGACAGGCAGACAGTAGGCGGAGAGGCAGGCAGAGAGAGAGGAGGAAGCAGGCTCCCTGCTGAGCAGAGAGCCCGATGTGGGGCTCGATCCCAGGACCCGGGATCATGACCTGAGCTGAAGGCAGAGGCCTTAACCCACTGAGCCACCCAGGCGCCCCATTTAGCTCCATTTTTAAATTACATCTGAAGGTGTATTCTAGTTGGATTTACAACTTGAGATCCGAAGGCTTCTTGGGTTCCATGAAAAATTACATTTTCTTCATTCAACAAGTGTTCATTGAATGCCTTCTTGTACCAGACACTGTTCTAGATACTTGGATATAAAGCAGTGAACAAAAGTGAGGGAAAAAAATCCTAATCCCATGAAGCTTCTATCTGGTAAATGGGTGTATTTATATCTTTACATGAAAATATTTCCATTATAAATTTAAAATTTTTAATATAACATACAAGAATGAACACACACATACACACAATCCTCTGTATAAAAGATAAGGAAGATTTGTGATTCCAGAGTATCAGTTTTGAATAGGATGATGGGGGCATGTATCCCTCAGAAATTAACATTAGAACAAAAATCTGAGAGGAGGCATCACAGAACATCACAGAATGCTATCCTGACAGATGTACAGGTAGACTCCTGGAAGCCACAAAAAAACTTGTTAATGTTCCTGCATCTAGTCCTTGAGAGAAGTGGAAGCCAGAAAGAATGGAAGGGTTGAAAGTCAGTTGTTAGATCTAAAGCATCCATGGGCTTGCTTTAAAGTAAGTAGATGCAATTGAGGTTAGTCATTGAGAATTCTGGATAAAATCACAAATTTTTAAAATAGATGTTTATAAATTTTACTTTGGCTCATAATTTAATCAGAATTCAATATCAGAAATTTATAAAATCATAATAAATTTCTCAGTGTGTATTAATGGGAAATCTAGCTGTCTGGTAGCAAGGAATAGTGGAAAGGGGAGAGGTCCAAGGGGAACTATGATTTGGGAATATGGAAAATTTTTTTGAACTTGGAAGGGGAAAATGGGGCATCCAAGTCAAAGCCCTGGTTTTAATCAAAAGTAATATTTAAGAATAAATTGAAATAAATCAACTTGTAAAAATATTCTGTCAGAGAGATCATTCCCTGATGGCAGAAGGGTTTTATAAAGAATTCCCAGTAGCCAAATAGTATTTTGGAATATATTTCATGTAATATAGCATCAAAAAAAAAAAATCACTACAAATATGCAGATACATCTGAAACTAATGTAACATTGCATGTCAATTCTACTTCAGTAAAAAAAGAATGTCATGCAGAAAAGGAAATATATTCTCAAATCAATTTTAGAAAATGGAATATGGTAGTTATACTATCAACATAAAAACCCTTTTGTTAGACATCACCAACTAAATATTATACCATATTAATAGAATGTAGTATAGTTGATTTCTGTAATTCAGAATCTGAGCAAATCCATTCAAATATACATAGACACATAAGATTTTGAATTGGTAACATATTCACATACTTCAAACATAAAAATATAAAAATATACCTGGAATTAATTTTCTATGCCCTTCTTGTAGCATATACTCTATGTTCTTTTTCATCTTTAAGTTCCTTCCAAGTTAATCCATATTAATCCATTTATAAAGTATTTCCTGGTCTTTTTTTATTTTTTAGCAGTTGCAAAATATGCCATTGTGTGAATATACCATGATTTATGTAATCAGCCCTGTACTAATGGATCTTTGGTTGTTTTCTCTTTTACTACTATAAATAATTTCACAATATTCATTTACATAGGACTTTCATACATATAATAATATACATTTAGGATAAAACCCTAGGAATAGAATTATCATGCCAAAGAGTATATACATTTTAATTTTGATAAATCCTGCTAAATAGTCTCTCTAATGGTTGTACCAATTGATTTTCACTAAAAATTCATGAAAGTTACTATTTTCCAACAGCTTTGTCAACATAGCATATTTTGGATTTTAGCCTATCAAGTAGGTGCAAATTTTGTGTCACTGTTGTTTGAATTTGTTTTCCTTAATACAGAACACATTTGGGTATCTTTTCATATGTCGGAGAGATACTTGTGTTTTATTCTAGAAGAAGCTCTTTTTTTTTTTTTTTCATATCCTTTGTCCATTTTTCCCTAGAGTAAATTGCCCATTGTCTGTGATATGAATTATATTTTTCCCAGGTGTGTAATTTGAATATTTTCACCTTGTCTTTTTTTTTTTTTCACTTATAAGGTGTTTTTCTTTTCTTTAAACTGAATTCTATTTTATGGCTTCTGAATTTTATGTCATAGAGAGAAAGGCCTTCTTCATTCTGAGGGCAAGATTCTCCATGTGTTCTTTTCTCCTACCACTGTTTTGGTTACACACACACATGTACATACAACACACATGTACAGCCTGTATGTCTAGCTCCTGAATTTATTGATTTGGAATTTACCTAGAACTGGACCGCATTTTATCTTGCTCCACATGTCTCCCCAGTTGTCTAAACAGAATTCAGTGGAAAATTAATCTTTTCTAAAATGCCGCCATATTCTTACCTACACTTACAAATGTATTTGGCTTTATTTCTGTTCTTTTGATTTCGTACCATTGTTCTTTATGTTATTATATGCTAAAACTGTGCTGTTTTAACTACTAAAACACAGTGGTATCATTTATCTTCTACTTGCTCTGTCAGGTATCAAAGCCTCCTGCCTATACATTGCTTTAAGCATTTTGGAAATAACTTTTTTAAAATCTATAATAGAGAAATGATGGGTATAGTCCATGAGCAGCAATACAACTCCTAGGCTTATACCTTAATGCTGTGGTCCTTAAATGTTGGTGTGCAACAGAACCTTATGCAGGGTTTCTTCTGATAGACTGCTAAACTCTACTCCTAGAATTGCCAATTCTGTGAGAGTAGGACCCAAGAATTTGCATTCCTAACAAGTAACTGGGTAGTGCCAGTATTGCTGGCCTAGGGACACACTTTGCGTATCACTGCCATAAAACACCTGCCATGTGTGCAGAAGGAATTAAGCCTGTACAAGAATGTCTCAGGGGGCGCCTGGGTGGCTCAGTGGGTTAAGCCACTGCCTTCGGCTCAGGTCATGATCCCAGGTCCTGGGTTCAAGCCCCGCATCGGGCTTTCTGCTCAGCAGGGAGCCTGCTTCCTCCTCTCTCTCTGCCTACCTCTCTGCCTGCTTGTGATTTCTCTCTGTCAAATAAATAAATAAAATCTTAAAAAAAAAAAAAAAAGAATGTCTCAGCATTGTGGTTAAGAATTGGGAAAACCTTGTGCTCACTTCGGCAGCACATAGACTAAAAAAAGAAAGGGAAGAAACTTAAAGTTTCTTCACAGAAGAATGACTTATTATATTGTGTTATTCTGACTAGAATTTTCTATAGCTAAATGAATTAGATACATGCATGAAATGGGTGAATTTCATGAAACATAAGGAGGACCAAAACCAACAGGGATCATGGTTTGGTCTTAGGAGGGGAAGTGGGTGCAGAAGGGGCATGTAGAACACAGAGGAGAGAGGTACCTGGGTGGCTTGGTCTATTAAGTGGCTGTCTTAAGCTCAGATCATGAGGTCCAGGGATCTCCAGGCATTAGGGGGTTGGGTGGTGGTGGGGGGGTGGGAAATTCCTGCTCAGCAGAGAGTCTGCTTCTTTCTTCCCCTTCCCCTCCCTCTGCCCCTCCCTGCTCTCTGCTCTCTCTCTTGCTTGCTCTCTCTCTCTCAGATAAATAAGATCTTAAAATAAATAAATAAATAAAAGAACACAATGGAGAAAAGATGAGGGGCATTCAGGAAAAACAGTAAGTTTCAGGGGTGCCTCGGTGGCTCAGTAGGTTAAATCCTCTTCCTTCGGCTCAGGTCATGATCCCAGGGTCCTGGGATCGAGCCCCACATCGGGCTCTCTACTCAGCAGGGAGCCTGCTTCCACCTCTCTCTCTGTCTGCCTCTCTGCCTACTTGTGATCTCTGTCTGTCAAATAAATAAATAAAATCTTAAAAAAAAATTAAAAAAAGGAAAAACAGTAAGTTTCAGAAGAAATTTTTATCATGGAGTACTATATTAAATATTAAAACATTAATAAATAATACCATATCATTTATGAATACATCTCAGAAGTATAAATGCATAGTCTGAGAATTATAAACACTAAGTTCAGGATAGTAATAGCTTGGGGCAGAGGCAGTAATTGGTATAATTCAATATTATGGAGGAGAGGAATACAGAGTGGACCGACACATTTTAATTTTCATAAGAATTGCCAAATGGCCTCCATAGAGGTAGTACCAATTTATGCATTTGTCAAATTTATGTCTTATACTGGGTAATAAGTCTGATCATGCATTATATTGTTTTGTCTAATTTTGTTGACTGCCTGAAATAGTTCATCTATAAAAATTAATAAAGAATATGTGACTAGAAGAAACAGCCCCTTCTTGCTGCCTACCTGTCCTTGAAATTTCCTAAGGGAGATAAAGAAGGTGAATGATAGTCACACGCTCTGCACCCCTATGTGAAATTCTGACTTCATGGTAACTTTGCTGCAAATCCACAAAATTATGGGACTATTTAGAAAACTATTCTTTCGCTCTAAATTTAGGCCACCAATTACAGATTTTTAACCCAAAGTATAAATGGCTCTGATATGGGTTGTATACTGTACCCAGTATTATTTAAAAGACTAAGTAAGGAAAGGTCACATGAAAATCTGGGATTTCTAGTTTTTCTAAAAATATCAGAAGGTCTGGCGACCCAGGGCTGACATTTCCACGTGGTAACAATTGCCTGGAGTGAGCATCCGCTGCCCCTCTTCCTGCAAATGTGTTTTCTGGTTTCCCACACAGCTCACCTGGTCTCCCTGACTCACTGAAGTTACCACGCTAACCCCTACACGCATTGAACATACAGTCCAATTTAGAAAACATTGTCTGGGGAAATAAAATTTAAGTTTTGGAGCTCAGCATGTGTGTGGTTATGACTCAGTCATAACCATAGGGAGAGTTTTAAAAAATTCTGGGATTCACACAGGGGAGGTATACCCCCATAAAAGCATGAGCCTTAGAATGCCCGGGCCTTCAACTTAACTGTCATATGACAAAATCTACCCCAGACTTTTCTGCTGGAATTAGAACTTTAAAATCACCACAACTCTCCTACTGAGGCTTTTTTTTCCCTCTCCCTATAACTTATCCCCAACCCCACCTAGCAAAACCACCCTCTCCAGTATTCAAGACCAGCGATGTCCAACAGAATTATATATAGCGGGGCGCCTGGGTGGCTCAGTGGGTTAAAGCCTCTGCCTTCGGCTCAGGTCGTGATCCCAGGGTCCTGGGATCAAGCCCGGCATTGGGCTCTCTACTCAGCAGGGAGACTGCTTCCCTTCCTCTCTCTCTGCCTGCCTCTCTGCCTACCTCTGATCTCTGTCTGTCAAATAAATAAAATCTTAAAAAAAAAAAAAAAGAGCCATCAAAAGAAATGAAATCTTGCCATTTGCGACAATGTGGATGGAACTAGAGGGTATCATGCTTAGCGAAATAAGTCAATCGGAGAAAGACAACTATCATATGATCTCCCTGATATGAGGGAGAGGAGATGCAACATGGGGGGTTAAGGGTGTAGGAGAAGAATAAATGAAACAAGATGGGATTGGGAGGGAGACAAACCATAAGTGACTCTTAATCTCACAAAACAAACTGAGGGTTAATGGGGGGAGGGGGTTGGGAGGGTGGGATTATGGACATTGGGGAGGGTATGTGCTATGGTGAGTGCTGTGAAGTGTGTAAACCTGGCGATTCACAGACCTGTACCCCTAGGGATAAAAAGATATTATATGTTTAAAAAAAATAAAATTTAAAAAATAAAATAAATAAATAAATAAATAAATAAAGAGTTATATATAGCATTATAACAAGACACACTTAGATTGTTAATAACCACATTAAAAAAAGTAAAAAGAAACCAGTAAAATCAATTTTAATGATATAGTTTATTCAATCCAGTATATCCAGAATATCATTTCACTATGCTATTAATGTATAAATGATTAATTACTTTATACTTGTGTCTGTGTGTGCATGCTGAGTCTTTGATATTTGGTAGATATCTTTCACTTAAATCTTGTTATCTAGACTAGCTACATTAAAAGTGCTCAGTAAAAAAAAAAAAAAAAAAAAAAAGTGCTCAGTAGCCACCCATGGTTAGTGGGTGTAGTATGATTATTGTTCTACATGGAATTGTCCAGACTGCGTGACATAATCTGCTATCAGGAGATTTGAATCAAGAGGTTGTTTTACAAATAAGTCTAAGGAGAGAAAAGAAATGCCAGGAAGGAGGATGTATTCGCCAGGACATTTCCTGCAAAGTGTGTGATATCACAGAATCTTTTAAATGGAAATGTGCATAAAGCATACATCTTTAGGTATACTTCTCACAACTGTAATTAAATTATCTCACCTTTAGAGAACTCTGATATGTATATATAGCTTTATGTGATATTGTAGAGGCTAGAGAAAAACAGAATGAGAATAGAGGAAAGACCTTTGAGTTTGAGACAAAAGGGACCATTGGAGTAATTCTTGAAACTGAGCCTTAGAGAAGCAGAGGTAGGTGCATGTTTAAATTTAATTAGTTGGCAAACTCAGTAATATCTACAGTAGACTTCATCTCTGGCTGCTGTCACAATGTCCTCAGAGAAGTCTTGAACAGTTGTGAGCCCAGTTGTCAATGTTTGTCAATGGTTAAAGTTTGCAGGAGTGAATTTTAGCATGTCAGAAAATGATTTTCCCATGTGCGTAAGCATTCAAATGAGAGCTTCTCATTCTAACTTTAAAGGTGACTGATGTTTAACCTGCATATAAAACTTTCTTGCCGTATTGTTTGAGATTAATACAACTTTTCAGGGAAACCCAAAGAAATCTTTCGGCTTGTGGTTTCACTGGTTTCTGACAAAATAACTCAACATATCTTAACACTAATGTAACTCTTTTAAATAGCCAAACTACTGAGTAGATTTTTGTGGTGCACAGAAAGTGACAGTAGTTGGGATAAAATTCCAGAGAGTAAAGGCAAAGAAAAACACAATAAAGTCCCAACAGAAAAGACTGGAAAATGTTTTGCAAAGTATGAGCCACTCTGAACTTCACCAACTGGGTGAGAGTCTAGTCCAGGAATTCAAAGTCACTATCCTAAACAACTTGGATCAAACTTACACAAAAAGTTACACATTCAGCCGTTGGATCAAACTTACACGAAATGTTACTCACTTAGTCATCAGTTGATTAATCTCCTTCCTCATTTGTAAAATGTAAACCAAATAAGCCAAATAGCAAATTATATGTTTATCTATCTTGACAGTGTACAAAAATAATTTTCATTGTGCACTATTTTTTACTGTATATACTACTTATACTTTTATGCTTTACCCTTAAAACACTTCGATTTTTATTAATCCCATAACCAGTAATGAAACAGGTAAAATGGTAATGACTTCTAGTTGTGTATTTCATCTGTCAGATACCTCCACCTAAAGGTTTCATGAACCTCAAATTCAACATGATCATTTTCTTCCTCTCCACCAAATCTGTTATTTTTAATATTCTCTGCCTCAATGAATGACAGTGACATTAAAATGTATCCTGTTTTCCAGCCTAGAATCTTCAAAGTTATACTCATCTTCTAACCATCTTCCAGGGTCTCTTTCCCACCTCTGGTCCACCCTTATACATCACCTTCAATCCCCAGCCTCAAATTTTGGCTAATGGTCAATTGCCTACATGATGAAACACATACTCCTTGGAATATAACAGACAGCCTTCTATTAGCTGGCTTTGGTAAATGTTCCCAACCTCATTTTCCTTTGCACCCCTAAATCGACTCGACACTGATTACGATACACTGTCACAATTTCTAAGCTACAACTTGTTTCTTTGATTTTATTTATGCCTGCTCTTCTCCTGCCCCTTTCTTTCCAACTCAAATGTTTCTTTTTCTGTGAAGATTTGTAAGAATTTTAATGTGGCCACATGGTCTTATCCCATTGTACTGTAATGACTTGTGTGTCTTTCCATGTAAGCCATTGAGTTCCTTAAGGATGAGAAAGAAGCCATTTGATTTCACATCTCTATCACCTTGCACAGTTTGCAGTGGTCAAAGGTTGAACAAATCAGAGGCCAAATGAATAAATGAATTATTGATTTGCTAAAACTTTGTTTCCAATGTAAAAAAAAAAAAAAAAATTCTGCCTAAATTGGGAAGACCTAGGATGAGTTGCTTTTTTCCTGAACATTCCATGTTTATTTATTTTTTAAAAACATCCATATTATTGAGTGTAAGGTACTTTGTTGTATCACAGATAGCAAAGATGTTTAAGAGCTAAACCCCACCTTCAGTGAGGAATAGAGATTCTGGTAGATAGATCCAGAAATAACTGTGACTCGGGTAGAATAAGGTAGGTAGTCTGTGAGAGGTTTACAGTTTGGGGTATTGAAAGGAAGACAGACTTTCAGCTTTATAGAAACATGTGGCACTTGCCTCAATTAGTCTATGATCAATATACTTAAGACAGGCAGAAATGCAAAGACAAAAACATTTTATAAAGAAAGCAGCAGAAACAAAAAGCCCAGAGTGGTTCTGTTGGGCTGGAGATAGGAATAGTCTGGTAAATTGGCATGACCAGGTTGGGAAGAACCTAAAACATGAGGCTAAGAAGTGTGACATTGTTTCATAAAGAACAGGGAGCTTTTTGGATTAGAAAGGGCGCAGACTCGCCCTGGAAAGAACACAGTAGCAGGGTATGAAACCATCGTCTTTGCAACGTTTTGCTCCTTGGTTATAGTAGCTGTGTATTGCTTGTGCTAGCTATCCTCCATTCTCACAGCAACAGAATGCGAACTCTACTCCTGTATCTTCTACTTGAACTCCAGGGATGCAGCATTTGATCTGGGTTTAGCCTAGACAATTTAAGGCATTTGGGGTCCTTTGCTGACTATAGCTCTTGGTTCTGAAGGGAACCATGACCCAATGCAGGGAGACCAGACAATTAAACGCAGTTCTGGACTTAGCCTTAAATGGACCAGCAAGCAGGAGGCCTGTTGGTGGAAGTACATTTGGGCTAGGTTTTCTGCAATTGAAAGGACCTTTGCATATACATTTGCTTCTCTGCTCCTCCAGATTATTGCATGGAATCAGATTTTATGGATGAGGGAGTTCACAAGTTTCTTTCCATCCTTCCATCCCAAGAAAGAACTCAAAACAACCATAGTTCAAGCCTTAGCCACAGGCGATGGTGGAATTAAATTGAGCCTATTTTATGAATAATAGTGACTAAGAGATAATTAATGATTGATGAAAGTAGAGTTGTTTTGATTTAAATACCTTATGGCATGTGAAAAACATTTGTAAACTGTGAAGCACCATATAAAAGTTAACTGTTAATACACAATGCCATTTTTTGTTTTAAGGAGGCTCCACATCCAACATGGGGCTTGAACTCATGACCCTGAGATTAAGAGTCACATATACCGACAGAGCCAGCCAGGCGCCCCCTACTCAATACCATTTTTATATTGGGCTAATATTTATTGCTTCATTCGTTGCCTCTTGGAATTCAGAAAGTCTTTCTATACTCTTCCTGTGCACATTAAGTTTTCTCCATGGTCCCAACACTGACTTTCCTTGTTTCACCGTCTGTTGCTTAGGGGGAAATAAAGAAAAAAAAGAAAAGAAAAGAATCAGGTAAGCCCCATTTCTTAAGAGAATCAGAGTGAATTCATCGTTTCTTGGAGCCCCTAAGAAAACATCAGCCTAATAATGGAAGCCTTTATTGCTGGGTGTTTTACTGATGATTTATCCTCTTTTACCTTGGTTTTCTATTTGATTGGCAGCTTAAAACTGCTACAATCTCCACCTTTATCTAACAGTGCCCTATATTTCAAAGGTGATTTCACTAATAAATGAAATAACTTCTAAGCCAACTAAGAAAATTAAATTTGCATTTGAATTTAGACTTCACAAAAACACAGTAGCTGAGGGATACCAACCGTGAACGCAGAAGGTACAGAACCAAAAGGAAACCATCTCAAAACGAGGATACCGGCCATTTATAAAACCTCACATAAATATTCCTATTGGAAAGCTCAGAGCCTTCCTTCTTTGATGTTTGAAATCAGCCAGATTTTTAAATATATTTTTCAACTTGGGAGATTTTTTTAATTATTATTACACAGTTGAAATATTTTCTTTTTTTTTTTAAATTTTTTATTTATTTATTTGACAGACAGAGATCACAAGTAGGCAGAGAGGCAGACAGATAGAGAGGTGGAAGCAGGCTCCCTACAGAGCAGAGAGCCTGATGTGGGGCTCGATCCCAGGACACTGGGACCATGACCTGAGCCAAAGGCAGAGGCTTTAACCCACTGAGCCACCCAGGTGCCCCAGTTGAAATATTTTCTTAAAGCACAACTTGTCACATCTATTATTTAAGTGCTTTAAAATTAGCACTTCCTTTCTCTGATGGAATATTCCATTTCCTCATTTCTTGTCCTTTCATTTTTTTAAATAAAAAATTCCTTCCCCTGAGTCCTCTGAAACCCTTTATAATGCTTTTTTTTTTTAACCACTTGATAGAATCTGCCTTTTATAATATTTACTTGTGTCTGCCATTTCCCCTTCACTCAGTACTGTTCTTTAAGAGCAATTTCTGGTTTCTCCATTGTCTCATTCTGTCCACTTTCCTTCTTCACTGTTTACACACCCTTATTCTCAATGCACGTGAAATCAAAAGGAAGTGGATTGCCAGTTTAGTTGATAATGGAATCCTCTAGCAACTATTTATGTATTTTGCTTATAGGTTATTTTTATTTCTCTCTTTCTCCCATCAGAACACAAGCCCCTCAAGGACAGTGGTCTTTGTTTGACTTACTGATTTATTCTGAGCATCTAGAATGGTTCCTGGAACATAGTTTACTCAGTGAAGATTTACTGAAGGAATGAATGTAGGACCAAATGAATAAACCATAGTGAATGATAACATTTGGCATTTTCAAAGCTAAAGTTGCTATATTATTTTTGTAAACAAAGACTACAAGGCAAGTTTTGCTTCATAATTTTATGACCACAAAACAACCATTCAGCATGAAAGCTGTCCAGTAAAACTTATAAGATGATGTAGCACACAGCACCTAGGAAAACAGCTTTATTTTTTAAGCAGATTTATGCAATTGAGCTTATTCACAATATGCCATCTCTGACATTTCCCAAGTGACATTTCTTGTCCCATTCTTTCTTCTTTATCTTCATGATCATGTCTCTCCTCCATGATATTTCTTAACATTTGTCTTAGGTCTTTGAAATCACAGAGTGCAAATGGACTATCCCCATCTCCTGGACTTTATACTCTCAGAGGTGTTGCCTGAGGTAGGGGGTGCTTGCGACTGTTACAAGAAAAAGAGGGTAAGGAATAATAAAAGCTAGTGAATGGTTCTTGTTCAAACTTGGCCCAAATTAAAAAAAAAAAAAAAAAGGCACAGTTGACAGAAAGAAAACCCTCTTTCATTATAACATGCCAGGACTAGCTCTCAATAATGAAAATGGAACTTTTAATTTATGATGGTGCTTTTCAAACCACAGTGTTTATTTCTAGAAATCCTTTTCCTCAAATCAGCTGATTGGACTCCTTTTATTTGGCAAAATGAAATTCATTCCCACAAATAGAGATATTAATGTATTGGAAATCTGAGAAAGAATTAAGTATGTACAAAACAAATTTAGGCTTGTTTTAGTTATCCAAAAGGAAAAAAGAATGTGTCCCTACTTGATAATAGGTTTAGGCTAACTTTGTAAGGTGTGTGGTAGAAACCATTCATTAGAATTATCTAGGGCATTCAACAGGACTTTCTATAACTTTTCAAAATTCAGGGTATGTAAGAATTTTTTAGGGGTCTTGTTAAAATGGATTCTAATTCAGCAATTCTTGGGTGAGGCCTGAGAACTTCTGGTTGTAATAAACTTTCAGGTGATTCTAATGATGTTGGTTGAAGACTGCCCTTTGAGTTCTAAGACTTTGGGCTTTTTTTTTTTTTTTTTTTTTGTAAAACAGTGATTTAATTTGCAGTCCCTAATTGTTTTAATCTTGGACTTTCTACTATATTTTAACCTTATAAAAAGAAATACCTTTATTTCTTGACTATGCTTCATAACTAAAACATGTTCTAATTAAATTTTAGATATTCTTTGAGGATTTTTTTTTTTGCCTGCTAAACTGAAATTTACAAAAACAAGTAAATGACATAATATTCTAGAGTTAGATGAAAAGAAAAATAAGTTTGTCTCACTTTCTTTTACCACAGGAACCCCAGGTAAAGACAGGAGATTGTAAATGAAACCATCAGTTGCTGGCCTGGGTAGTCTTCCTCTTCCTCTCCTGTGTCCTAACATAAGGCAGTTTTAATGACACATATTACATATAACATAGTCAGTCATATATTTTCCTAAATGTACCGGGTCAAAAAATCTCCCATTTTTCCCAATCAAACTTTCACCAACATACTCTATTTTCCCTAAAGTAAAAAAATTGGAACGGGGTTCAGTTTTTAGCTTCCAGTGACTAGCTAATGAGGTAAAAATGTCCATGTTCAGCAATGTTGATTAGAAATGTTTTTCTACTTGGCATTTGATTTTCAAGAACATTTTTAACTATGACCATACTGTTAATGAATTTTTGGAAGCACCTTTGGGGAATTTTCTCTCTAAAGTATGACATTCTGCTGAATACTTTCAGGTCAGTGGTGGGGTAAAAGATGGGATTTAGAGAGATTAACGCAGTTTAGCATTCTAAATTGCTTTACTGTAAAGATTCTAAAAGCATCTTTATGTAGCTTTGAACAGATCTTAAAGACATAGGAAACTATTTTGCCATTAGTTTTGTGCTGATTGTACATTGAGAAGAAAATATGGTAACGTGTTGATACAGTTGCCAAGAATGACCTAGGCATTCCTTAACAAAAATGGTATTTTACAAACAAAGAAAAGAGACAAACCATAAAAACAGAATCTTAACTCTAGAGAACAAACTGATGGTTACCAGAGGGGAGGTGGGGAGGGTTGGGGAAAATAGGTGATGGGGATGAAGGAGGACACCTGCTGTGATAAGCACTGGGTGTCCAGTGTCCTTGGGAATCTTTGGCTCACTATAGTGTTCATCTGAAACTAATGTATGTTAACTATACTGGACTCTTTAATGGTGTTTTACTTATTGTCATTTCCCACCTAGATTAGATGAGCCTGGCTTTCCTGCAAAGTGTTTCCTCTGCTGCCAAACAGTACTTTTTACACTCATGATATGACTTCCTTGTTTAGATCCTTTCAGTGGCTCCCCATAGCTTCATTCCAAAGTTCTCTTTGGTTAGCGCATTATAGCCCACATTGTCCTAAACCCTGCTCACCTCCCTTGGCCCCCCTCCCGCCCTTCTCCATACGTCTCCAGTTAGCTCATTGTTCACTGTTCAGCAGAGGCATCACATGAACAGGATTTTGCCTTCTTCAATCACCCTCTTCAAGGATACTGTGTCAGACTTCCCCATCCCCACTGGATAGAAAATTACAAAATATAAATTTACTGACCTCCTTACTACTCTTGACTGCTTAAAATCTCTCTGCTATAGAAATTAGAGCTTCTGTCTTTTACATCTTGTTTACTTCCCTCCTCCAGGGCCCATCACTTGCGCTTTAAGGACTGGAATTTGCTATTTTACTCCTTACTCACCTTCAAATGGAAAGAGGAAGCATTGGGTCATTGGGTGTGCCTCTGCGACCCTTCCTCTGACTCCCTTTTCTGGGCTCCAGCTCTCCCCGGTGTGCTGGGGCAGGTAGGGAGATAAACCAGTCTCTTCCTCATGAACCCTCTTTAGTTTTCTGTTAATGGTGCTGCTTCCCTGGCAACAGGGACAGGTCATGGGGCCCTTCTGCTGCTGAAATCCAAATACTTAATCCCATCTGCAGCCCTGGGCCGGGGGGGGGGGGGGTGGGGGGGTACCGGCATCTAACTTGGCAGTTCACAGGTGGGAGACAGACAGCTCCACCGAGCCTCTTGCACCCACTTCTGGGTGGTGTTGGTGTTGGGACACCACCAGCCTCTTGCTGCTGAGCTGCCCCTGCCTGCCATTTTGCTCTGTTTGTCTGGCACTAAACGGCTGGCCCGAGCCACTTCTGCAGTATCTCACTTGTCTACAAGCAGTGCACGTTCTTATGCTCAAAGGCTATTCCATGCTTCCTATGTTCCTGTTCCTGGGGGCCGAACCTCTTCCTCCAGTCCTCCTGCTCTTGTTTTCAAGGAGGCACAGGTGGGAACATCAGTAAGTCCATGACCTACATACATGTCCAGGCAGTAAGATGCCAGTCTCTCTGGCCAAGCAGCCCTAATCCTTACAAAGGATCCCTCGGAGCCTCTTTTCAACAACCTTCTCTTCTATCAGAAGTTATGGACAATTTTTCCTTCGCTTTCCCAAAGGGGAAGGGAAGGAAGTTCTGTCCAAATGAATATTGTGCTCCCAGCTTTTCCTCACTGGCCTCTCTGTTTTCCTTATTTTTAACTCAATCCCTGATTGTCCTCAGAGGCCCTAATGGCTGATTCTTGAAGGAGCTGTGTCCAATGTCAGATTACCTGATCCATGTGAGCCAGTGGGGGTGGGGGGTGTATGGGGAGACTTTCTGCTTTAGGCCTCCCTACTAATCACTCTGCCCTTTTTCAGTTTGGTATTTATTTATTTATTTGACAGAGATCATAAGTAGGCAGAGAGGCAGGCAGAGAGAGGAAGGGAAGCAGGCTCCCTGCTAAGCAGAAAGCCTGATGTGGGGCTCAATCCCAGGACCCTGGGATCATGACCTGAGCTGAAGGCAGAGGGTTTAACCCGCTGAGCCACCCAGGCTCCCCTTTCAGTCTTAAATAGCTTATCCCACACGGCACATGGATTTTAGTACAATGTATCAATTTTTTTGGTGCACCAGTGACACAGTGACTATCTCCATGAGCCCTGATCCACCTTTCTTTGATTTCCGTGCATTGGTTTCAGAAGACTATAGGAAGTTATTTTTGAATGCACTCTACATCCCCAGTATTTAAAACACAGATTATTGAACAGGTTGTGAGAAATGTATGTGTGTTAAATGAATAAATGAATGGCATTTTCTAACATTTGGTTATCCTGCCTCACTACATATTTAATAGCTTGAACTGTGGTTAATTTTCTACAAAAAAAAATTACCTTTGTGATTTTTCAAAAAATCACAGAAATAGGACTTAATGATAGGTCAACTTTTTGTTTGTTGCTGAGCATCAAGGATACAAAAAATTACTACATATAAATTATCCTGTTTTATGGCTATCTTTTTTAACCTACTGTTGTGGTTGATGGGAAAGTCTGTTCATAGAATCAGGAATGCAAAGTGATAAATCAGAACTAGCACAGGTTTTGAAACCCAAAGCCCTAGAATCAAACAAGGTTTGCTAGTTATTATCTGGATAAACAGTGCACCTTTCTGAGCAGAAGTTAATAATAATTTTACCTGAAAGAGATGCTTTCAAGGGTTAAAGTGAAATAATGTATGTGAGACCTTTTAAAAGCTGTAACATTATAGAAATAATGCATCATTTATTATTTCTGATATTTCAATAACTCTAAAAACCTGGGAGTATTTTATCTTTATTTTGTAATACTGGATGTTTTGTTGAGCATAACTCTGAATGTATATAATGGTAAATACCCTGAAGAAAAATTAATTAGTGTTCTTGATTAATGCCAGTGGAAAGAAATAGCTCAGTCTTGTTCCTGAAATGATGCTATTCTTTTTCTAATCAAAATGATGAATATTGTTTCTTGTTTTCATCAGTCATACTCACAAGACCTACTTACTTAGAGTTTTAGCCTGGCAGTTTACCTTAATTTAAAGATGAACTGATGGATTATATTTTTCCCTCCTGCTGTTGGGAATGATAGACACAATCTTTCTGAATGCCTGTGCAGTATTCACTACTGATAGTAAGCTCTAAACATACTAAATTAGTCCTAAAAGTTGCTTCTAATTTGGTGAAAAACTGCAACTTCCAGTGGTCTAGGTGAAAATTGAGTACAAGTCTATTTTAAAGGTGTTCTCTCTAAGTAAGAATGCAAAATTGGGTTTGAAATAATTAAATCTGACAAATATTTATGACTTTCCCTCCCTTCATACAGCCTCCTCTGAAATTCCTTTCATCTAAAGAAGTGGAATGGGATATATGTCCTTTGAAAACTGTATTTTTTATAATGCTGAATCTTAAATTTGTCTTTCAACTAGGTTGACAATCAAAGTTGTTTTAAGTGGAAATAAGATGAGTAAAATGAATAAAGATTTAAGTTTTCCTACCCTAGAGAGAGCCACTTCACTTTCCCCATACTGTCATCTATATACTTAAAAATGCTCCTATGGAGATTTTTAAACCAGAAAAGAAATGTTTTCTTTAGGGCAGTTTTACAAGTGCTGTGGTCATTTCATGGATGTGTATAAAAAACTAAGAGAAAGCAAATGATTCTTTTACCTTTTCAGTGGGAGATCTTTTTTTAAGCTAACCCTGATTGTAATTGTTAAGATTACCTGAGTAAATGCTAGAAACTGAGATGAAAAGAAAAGGAGAATAAACCCTACACCTAAAGGAGCTGGAGAAAGAACAAGAAAGAAACCCTAATCCAGCAGGAGAAGAGAAATCATAAAGATCAGAGCAGAAATCATTGAAATAGAAACCAAAAAAACAATAGAACAAATCAACGAAACTAGGAGCTGGTTCTTTGAAAGAATTAATAAGATTGATAAACCCCTGGCCAGACTTATCAAAAAGAAAAGAGAAAGGACCCAAATAAATAAAATCATGAATGAAAGAGGAGAGATCACAACTAACACCAAAGAAATACAGACAATTATAAGAACATACTATGAGCAACTCTACGCCAACAAATTTGATAATCTGGAAGAAATGGATGCATTCCTAGAGACATATAAACTACCACAACTGAACCAGGAAGAAATAGAAAGCCTGAACAGACCCATAACCAGTAAGGAGATTGAAACAGTCATCAAAAATCTCCAAACAAACAAAAGCCCAGGGCCAAATGGCTTCACGGGGGAATTCTACCAAACATTTAAAGAAGAATTAATTCCTATTCTCCTGAAACTGTTCCAAAAAATAGAAATGGAAGGAAAACTTCCAAACTCATTTTATGAGACCAGCATCACCTTGATCCTAAAACCAGACAAGGATCCCATCAAAAAAGAGAACTACAGACCAATATCCTTGATGAACACAGATGCAAAAATTCTCACCAAAATACTAGCCAATAGGATTCAACAGTACATTAAAAGGATTATTCACCACGACCAAGTGGGATTTATTCCAGGGCTGCAAGGTTGGTTCAACATCCGCAAATCAATCAATGTGATACAACACATTAATAAAAGAAAGAACAAGAACCATATGATACTCTCCATAGATGCTGAAAAAGCATTTGACAAAGTACAGCATCCCTTCCTGATCAAAACTCTTCAAAGTGTAGGGATAGACGGCACATAACTCAATATTATCAAAGCCATCTATAAAAAACCCACCGCAAATATCATTCTCAATGGAGAAAAACTGAAAGCTTTTCCGCTAAGGTCAGGAACACGGCAGGGATGTCCATTATCACCACTGCTATTCAACATAGTACTAGAAGTACAAGCCTCAGCAATCAGACAACAAAAGGAAATTAAAGGCATCCAAATCAGCAAAGAAGAAGTCAAACTATCACTCTTCACAGATGATATGATACTATATGTGGAAAACCCAAAAGACTCCACTCCAAAGCTGCTAGAACTTGTACAGGAATTCAGTAAAGTGTCAGGATATAAAATCAATGCACAGAAATCAGTTGCATTTCTCTACACCAACAACAAGACAGAAGAAAGAGAAATTAAGGAGTCAATCCCATTTACAATTGCACCCAAAACTATAAGATACCTAGGAATAAACCTAACCAAAGAGACTAAGAATCTATACACAGAAAACTATAAAGTACTCATGAAAGAAATTGAGGAAGACACAAAGAAATGGAAAAATGTTCCATGCTCCTGGATTGGAAGAATAAATATTGTGAAAATGTCTATGCTACCTAAAGCAATCTACACATTTAATGCAATTCCTATCAAAGTACCATCCATTTTTTTCAAAGAAATGGAACAAATAATCCTAAAATTTATATGGAACCAGAAAAGACCTCGAATAGCCAAAGCAATATTGAAAAAGAAAGCCAAAGTTGGTGGCATCACAATTCCGGACTTCAAGCTCTATTACAAAGCTGTCATCATCAAGACAGCATGGTACTGGCACAAAAACAGACACATAGATCAATGGAACAGAATAGAGAGCCCAGAAATAGACCCTCAACTCTATGGTCAACTAATCTTCGACAAAGCAGGAAAGAATGTCCAATGGAAAAAAGACAGTCTCTTCAATAAATGGTGTTGGGAAAATTGGACAGCCACATGCAGAAAAATGAAATTGGACCATTTCCTTACACCACACATGAAAATAGACTCAAAATGGATGAAGGACCTCAATGTGAGAAAGGAATCCATCAAAATCCTTGAGGAGAACACAGGCAGCAACCTCTTCGACCTCAGCCGCAGCAACATCTTCCTAGGAACATCGCCAAAGGCAAGGGAAGCAAGGGCAAAAATGAACTATTGGGATTTTATCAAGATCAAAAGCTTTTGCACAGTAAAGGAAACAGTTAACAAAACCAAAAGACAACTGACAGAATGGGAGAAGATATTTGCAAATGACATATCAGATAAAGGGCTAGTGTCCAAAATCTATAAAGAACTTAGCAAACTCAACACTCAAAGAACAAATAATCCAATCAAGAAATGGGCAGAGGACATGAACAGACATTTCTGCAAAGAAGACATCCAGATGGCCAACAGACACATGAAAAAGTGCTCCATATCACTCGGCATCAGGGAAATACAAATCAAAACCACAATGAGATACCACCTCACACCAGTCAGAATGGCTAAAATTAACAAGTCAGGAAATGACAGATGCTGGCGAGGATGCGGAGAAAGGGAACCCTCCTACACTGTTGGTGGGAATGCAAGCTGGTGCAACCACTCTGGAAAACAGCATGGAGGTTCCTCAAAATGTTGAAAATAGAACGACCCTATGACCCAGCAATTGCACTGCTGGGTATTTACCCTAAAGATACAAACGTAGTGATCCTAAGGGGCACGTGCACCCGAATGTTTATAGCAGCAATGTCTACAATAGCCAAACTATGGAAAGAACCTAGATGTCCATCAACAGACGAATGGATAAAGAAGATGTGGTATATATACACAATGGAATACTATGCAGCCATCAAAAGAAATGAAATCTTGCCATTTGCGACGACGTGGATGGAACTAGAGGGTATCATGCTTAGCGAAATAAGTCAATCGGAGAAAGACAACTATCATATGATCTCCCTGATATGAGGGAGAGGAGATGCAACATGAGGGGTTAAGGGGGTAGGAGAAGAGTAAATGAAACAAGATGGGATTGGGAGGGAGACAAACCATAAGTGACTCTTAATCTCACAAAACAAATTGAGGGTTGATGGGGGGAGGGGGGTTGGGGGGGG
>NW_019154091.1:45983605-46147206 GCF_002288905.1 Enhydra lutris kenyoni
TGGGGGGGGTGGGGTTATGGACATTGGGGAGGGTATGTGCTATGGTGAGTGCTGTGAAGTGTGTAAACCTGGCGATTCACAGACCTGTACCCCTGGGGATAAAAATATATTATATGTTTATAAAAAAATAAAATTAAAAAAAAATGAAAAAAAGAAAAGGAGAATAGAGAAAACTCTAGTAAACGTATAATTCTAGAAGAAATATCTTAAATAAGGCAGCCCTTCATAATACAATAGAATATTGTCAACTGAGCTAGAATAAACCCAGTTGTAGTACCAAGAATGATTCAGATTTTTTTTTTTAAAGTAGTTTCCATACCCAGCATGGAGCCCAATGTGGAGCTTGAACTCACAACCCTGAAATCAAGACCTGAGCCGAGATCAAGAGTTGGAGCCACCCAGGTACCCCTCAGATTTCTTTGAAGTATACCTAATGTTATTCTGGAAGGGAACAGCTATCTAATGTCCAATTTATTAGTTTTTTTTACATTTTTGCAAATTTAAGGACAAACTGTGTGTGTGTGTGTGTGTGTGTGTGTGTGTGTGTGTGTGTGTGTGTGTTTATAACATAGATCTGGAATGAACGAAAACAATGCAATTCAATCTAGGCTGTTTTGAAATATCGTTCATGGACTATTCATTACATAAAATATCCCAAGATGAAACTGACTTTCCCAGCTTTCCCAGGCTATTATAAAGTGGTCAAATAAGGGGGGAAAGGCGTATTTTAAGTGAGATATTTAGGGGTGGTTTTTTTTGCCATTATTTTGACAATTTGAAGGGGAAGAAAAGATTGCCATAGTTACTATCTTGGTCACACAGCTGAGAAACTTCCTTTTGAATAATGGTGGCTGTGGAGTCAGCTAGTGGAAGAGGCCATACTCTTTTCCCTGGCTCGTTTCTCTATAAGCATGGAATATAAATGATATAACAGATAACACTGTTCTTAAAATTGGGACATGGTGGTCCAATACAAGTTTTAAAAATATCTAATCCTCTCCTTTTGATCATCCATACATAATATCATTTATTCTCCCATCCCTTCTATTTTGTTTTCTTTTTGAAGTTACAAAGAAAAATAACCAAGACTAGTTTGAGCAATCCAAGCTACCTCCTTTTCCCTTGGTTAGCATATGTCTCCTTATTACCCTGCCCTCCTCATTCCTGCATTGTTGGAGACCACTATATCCGTACTGCCGGCCCTGAATCACTCTCTTTCCCCAAACACCCACTCCCCTCTCTCTCTCTTATTTTACCTAGTGGCAGTCCTCTCCCATTAGAAACCTCCCTGTTATCCTTGACACCATCCTACTCGTTTTCATATTTAATTTAGTGGCTGCTTTGGCTTCCCAGGCAGCTTCTGTTCCTCACTGACATCAGTCTTGGAATAGATCCTAACACTTCTATTTTCTCTCTTAAAAAAAAAAAAAAAAAAAAAAAAAAATCCAGAAACTTATAACATAGATCTGGAATGAACGAAAACAATGCAATTCAATCTAGGCTGTTTTGAAATATCGTTCATGGACTATTCATTACATAAAATATCCCAAGATGAAACTGACTTTCCCAGCTTTCCCAGGCTATTATAAAGTGGTCAAATAAGGGGGGAAAGGCGTATTTTAAGTGAGATATTTAGGGGTGGTTTTTTTTGCCATTATTTTGACAATTTGAAGGGGAAGAAAAGATTGCCATAGTTACTATCTTGGTCACACAGCTGAGAAACTTCCTTTTGAATAATGGTGGCTGTGGAGTCAGCTAGTGGAAGAGGCCATACTCTTTTCCCTGGCTCGTTTCTCTATAAGCATGGAATATAAATGATATAACAGATAACACTGTTCTTAAAATTGGGACATGGTGGTCCAATACAAGTTTTAAAAATATCTAATCCTCTCCTTTTGATCATCCATACATAATATCATTTATTCTCCCATCCCTTCTATTTTGTTTTCTTTTTGAAGTTACAAAGAAAAATAACCAAGACTAGTTTGAGCAATCCAAGCTACCTCCTTTTCCCTTGGTTAGCATATGTCTCCTTATTACCCTGCCCTCCTCATTCCTGCATTGTTGGAGACCACTATATCCGTACTGCCGGCCCTGAATCACTCTCTTTCCCCAAACACCCACTCCCCTCTCTCTCTCTTATTTTACCTAGTGGCAGTCCTCTCCCATTAGAAACCTCCCTGTTATCCTTGACACCATCCTACTCGTTTTCATATTTAATTTAGTGGCTGCTTTGGCTTCCCAGGCAGCTTCTGTTCCTCACTGACATCAGTCTTGGAATAGATCCTAACACTTCTATTTTCTCTCTTAAAAAAAAAAAAAAAAAAAAAAAAAAATCCAGGAACACACATCATACAACAGTGAGATAGACATCACATTTTCTTGGGAAGCATGGAGGGAAAGAGAGGGGACCTTTCACAGTGCAACAGAACTTACTTAAAACTCTAGCTATGTATCTTTATCTTTCTCAAAACTTGGCCTCACATGTTTTCCCTTGCCCCCCTTACTCTTCAGTCCTCCCCTGTGAGAGGAAATGCCCCTGTTGCTGTAGCTGTCACTACTGAGCTTGCATCCACAATAAATAAGATGTAGAGGTTTGAAACTTGACCCAGCTGCAGTCTGAAACAGCGAAGCCCAGCCAACCTGCAGAGCCTTGAACAAAAAAATCAACCACGGACCACGGGTTAGAAATACATGTCTGTGATACGAGGACTCGGAAATACGGGGCTGTTTTTGGCATCATCTGACTAACACAATAACATGGGCTTAAAAATGGATCTGAATGTGAACAAGCATCAGATTAAGTAAAATGAGAAAAGTTAGAAAGTTGGAAGCAGAGAACAAGGGGGAGGAAAGATAAAACTTCCCAGTATTCTAAGCCATTTTATGTATTTTATCTCCTTTTTATTCTCACTAATCTTTTGGTACATTTATTTTTATCTCCAACTTATACATGAAGAGACAAAAGGATATAACCAATCCTAGCAGTAATTACCTCTTAGAAATGTGTTAGAGGTACAGGTGTCGTGTGGACACCGTGGACACTGCTGGACTTTCTTATTTTATTTATGTGCTTATAGGTATTTTTTTCCATTAGAATGTAATGATTTTAAAATATGTATTTCTAAATTTTAAGAATGGAAATGGGGAGCCTCAGGCTGTGTGGAGTTGAGTGACTTTCCTAAGGTTACATAGACAGTGAGGAGCAGAACCACATAGTCAGTCTACATCTACTTGTGCACATTCAGCCCAATTCTGCCCTTATTTATCTATCAGGGCTTGATCTCATGACCCTGAGACCAGGACCTGAGGTGAGATCAAGAGTCAGATGCTCAACCGACTGAGTCCCCCAGGTGCCCCAGTTCCACCTTTAAATCATAGCTGTAGACTGGACAAAGAGATGAATAAGCAGCTGTCAATCACTTTCCTGTCCCTCGCATGACTCACCTCTTTCCCCCATCCTATCTCCATCTCCTGTTCTCATAGAAAATCTTGTTCTGCAACCAAAGGTGTGCTACCCATTACTCTGGTTTATTAAGGTGGAGAACAGCAACATCACTCATGCTTCACATATCAGAGAGTTTGCTAGAGTCCCAGGGGCAGATATGCTGAGATGTTCACTGCTCCAGCATCTGGGCTGCACATGACCCCCCAAGAAGGTGCTATCTGACCATTGGAAGACTCTAGAGTGGAATAAACATGGTTAACGGAGCTTTGTTCCAGTCACTCCCTTGCTGTTAAGGACCTCGACCCTGTTTTTGTTCACAGTTCTGCCATGGAATTTATATTCCACATCTTGCTTGTTAACATCTAAGAATAGAATTAGTGTATTAGCAAGACTGAGAGTGTTTTCTTAGTCCACTTACTGAGAATATATAGGGTGTGAAGATGAACAGAATGTATTTTCTTGTAATATCCTCCTCCTGTAAACAAACCTGGAGATTAAAACCATTCTTTCAGGCTTTCATCTCCTAACTTCAGAAAGAATTTTTGACATCGCCACCATTAAAGCAGCAAATATAGGCTTATCCTAATACACGAATTAAATCAGAAGCATCTGAAGAAGGAAGAAGACAGCATCGGCTAGAATATGTCACATCATCCAACATAAATATTTGATTTTTCCTTCCAATGACAGAAGAACTAGACCCAAAACATCATGCCTCTGGTAACAATCTCCCACAGGCTTTACGTGACCAAAGGCACAGTGACGCTAATGAAGGCACAATTTATTTGCTCCTGCTACAAGACCACAGAGTACATGAAAACTAACTTGCTGGATCTGTGATACTCAGAGCACTATAAGTGATAACCGGGACTTTTGGAATTTAAATGATAACTATATCCCAGAGAACTGCTTTTGGCTATCCAAAAGGGTTTTAGCAACTTTATAGGCTTTGGTGATTAATTATTTTAATATGGTGGTGATTGCAAGCTTGGCTTGAAAGGTGCAACAGAAGAGCATTCCCAAATATTTATACACATTGAGCCAAAGTTTTAGTAAAAAAAAAAAGTAAAAAAAAAAAGGTGTAACTTTCCACTTGGGAGCATGACTACACAGGCAGATTTATTTGCAACATCTTTTTGTGTACATAGTCATTTAACAATAATCTTAACAAATGATATCAAATAACCAAAGAATTCATATTTTATTTTGGAATTCAGAACAGGAATATATTACCTCCTTGCTTTTGCATTATACAATCTATCTTTGTAACAAAAAGAAAGGTTTTACAGTGAAAAATAGTCCAGTTGCATCTTCTCTTCCAGCGTGTTGTCAAATAGAGACAAGTGTAGAAAGTTCTTCTTCCTGAACAGCTCTAGTGTGCTGCTAAGTTCTGCTAACCTACAGAAGGAATGAGATTGAAGAATTGGCATGAGTCCCATTTGGTGTAATTTGTGTTAATAACTGACTAGGAAGTTTTTTCAAAGATTTTATTTATTTTTTTGAGAGAGAGAGAGCACAAACAGGGGGGAGAGGGAGAAGCAGATTCCCTACTGAGCAGGGAGCCTGATACAGGGCTTGATTCCAAGAGAGCCAAAGGCAGACCACACAGGTGCCCCTGAAATGTTGATAATAAAGTCAAATGACTTTATGCAGATTTACCCCATATGCCAAGATACTATTCACATGATTTCCCAGTAGTATTGACAATGTGCTAAATGTGTTATGCCAATGAAAGTACAAGTACATAGTTTGATACAAACCACAAACGTTGTGTTTTGTGTAATTATTTTGAAGGATAATATGTGATTTGGGTCATTTCTCTCAGCAGTACCACAAGATGAGAAGCACAGACATATAGAGTTCTACAGATAAAAGAAGCAAAATTTCCCAATGATAGAAATTGAGAAAGCTTCTTAAATTAAAGAATTAAAAAAAAAAAATTTTCTCTCTCTCTGAGGGGTGTACATTAATTGCTAATTAATGGAGAAGAAACAAAGTGTCAAATATGCTATTAACTAAGCCTTGCTTAGATATATCTACCTATCTATCTATATCTACCTATCTACCTATAAAATACAGGTACAAGAATTTGTGTTATCTTTTATTCCTTTGTTTATAGTGACCCAGTGAATAACATCTTATGTATATGTGTAGAGCTGATTTATATAACTGATTTTATAATTTATATTATTATAATGTCAATGCCTTAGATAGAAGCTTGTTGATTCTCCTTTTACTTTTTTTTTCTTTTTTTTTTTTGAAAGAGAGAGGGAGAGAGAGAATGTTAAGCAGGCTCCATACCCAGCACAGACCCCCATGCAGGGCTTGATCTCATGACCCTGAGGACATGACCTGAGCTGAAATCAAGAGTAGGACACTTAACTGAGCCACCCAGGTGCCCCTCTTATTATCTTTCTTACTAATAGTTCAAATTATTGAAATGCCTCTTCTTAAGCAACATGTGTATATTTAATTCATAAGATTTAATGGAATATTCTCTAAAGCTAATATTTTTTTTAAATCACCTATTAATTTTAATATCTATTGAAAGAAGAGAAGTTTGGGGGAAAGCATATGTATAAGGGTATATTTAAAATCTTCAGTCACTTGGAGACATTTCAAGATGATTTGCCCTTAGACCTGTGCCGCTCATAGCCCATGAAATAGGTCCAGGACCAAGACCTATGTAGACACAACAAGCAGATCATAACATATTTAAAGGGGGAGAAATCCTAAGGGAGTGTTTAAAAGATGGAACAGTTTGCTTCTAAACATGAGATTTTCCTCAAAAAGAACTATTAGAGCAGCTAACAGTCAGTCAACAGAGATGTTGCCGAAAACCTATCATTTCCCCCCTTTTGGAGCATTTGAGGTGAAAAGTGATGTTTGTCAAGGCCTAGGAAGCTAGCAGCCTCAAATAGATTCCAGGATTTGGGTCCACTGCATCCTTCTGAAGTTGAAGTCCACATTACACTTCTGCCTTCTGAGAAGTGATCCCCAGTGTTAAATTATTTAGAAATGTCACTGATTATGACCTCTTCCAGAAGGCTCAGCGAAGAGTATAAATCACATTAAAACATCAGTATAGAATAGAAGTCAGATCAAACAAATCATCATCTATCTGCAGCCTATTAAAATTAATGAGTTCATGGGAATGGCAATCTTTTGATTAATTGATAAGGAATGCTGAACAAAAGAGAGCTGGACTAGGACAGACTTTTCAGGGTTTATTGAACATCGTATAAAGGAGAGAAAGAACATCTCAAGTATTGGTACATATAGCAAGCTCATTTAAGGATAAGATATACTTATATCTCAGCTCAAGCACAGGACTGTAGATTGCACAAACTGACTTCTGAGTAGGCAGATTTTTAAAAGGCATTCTCTCTGGAGAGATGGATCAGAATAAGGTACCTGGCTCATGGCTGGCCATCTGACTGGAAGCAGCGTACGGTGAACAGAGCACAGGCCAAATTTCAGACCCTAATTGTCCCTTGTCTTAGTACCTTTGGATGTTATACAAATTGTACATCAACATATGTTGAATAAATTAATGAGCAAATGAGTATATAAGTAAAAGAATACGTATAGGACATCCTATCATTTTATTGTTTCTTGAAAGAAGAAATATGAGGATAAGTTTCAGTCTGGATAAATGAGCCCCAGAAGACTATAGAGATTGTGTTTCCCTGATTCAGTGAACATCAAAATACTTTCTGAATAATTATTTGGTTTTCACTTACCCTGATCTTGGGAGCCCTGTAAAGCAATGTACTGGTTGCTATAAAGTTATATTCCATAGACACATAAATCAATATCTTTTTCTCTGTTCTGTGACTTTCAGGAGGGCATTGCATCTCCCATGAGTACAATATTACCTTGTGTACTGCAGTATTCTGTATAATGTATTAAATAAATGTAGGAAATAATTTGATCAGGCATTTAAGGGTTTGGTTAATATCAGTGAGTTCCCCCAAAGAGTCAATGCCTTTAAGAGACCAAAACCAGAGTTAAAGTATGTGTAAAACTAGCCTCTGCCCTGGAATTCCTGTGGCAAGGGAATGCTACCTTGTGAGACTCTCTGCCTGAAAACATCAGTTGATCAATCCTGCACAACTACAGGCAAATTCGTTTTATCTGGAAGGCTTGCCTATCAAAAAATGCAAGAGGAATTCAGGAAAAGGAAGGCAAAGGCACCTGAGAGGACAATGTCAATGACACAAAAACCCTTTGTTAAAGCTCAGGTCCATTACTCAAAATCATAACCTGTTAGGTTTTTAATCTCTTGGTGCCCAACAGCAGACAGACACAGTCAAAACAAAAATATAACAGCTGAAAGTGTAACCTTCTGCAAAGGAGTGACCTCTTGAAAAATTATTTTTTTTGAAATCAGGCACCATCACTCAAAAGGCCATTTAATGTATAAGCAACAAGCCTAGAATCTCTCCATGTCCTATGAGAGCATCTCTGTCTTGTTGGAGAATCCTACCGACATTCTGATCATAATGATGATGCGTGAAAATATCACATTCTGTGTATTTTTACTTCTTTTGAACATATACCAAGGAGAGTTGCGGGCCATATAGTGACTCTGTGTGTACTCATTCAAGGAACCGCCAGACTATACCATTTTACATTCTCATGAGCAGTGTATGAAGGTTCTAGTTTCTCCATGTCCTTGTTAATACTCGTTACTTTTTGATTCTTTGATTTTAGCCACTTTTGTGGGTGTGAGATGGTTTCTCTCCTTCTGGTTTTGATTTGCATTTCCCTGGTTACTAATGATGTTGAGCATCTTTTTAGGTGCTTATTAGTCATTTGTGTATCTTTCTTGAAGTGTCTATTCAGATTCTTTTCTCATTTTTGAGTTGGGTTATTTGTCTTTTTATTATTGAATTATAAGAGTTCTTCATATATTCTGTATACAAGCCCCTTACAAATATATGATTTGCAAATATTTTCTGCCATTCCTTGGGTTGTTTTTCACTTTCTTGATGGTGTCCTTTGAAGCACAAACATGTTACATTTTGATGAAATCCAAATTATTTTTTTTTTCTTTTTCTGATCCTGTTTTTGGTATATCTAAGAATCTTTTTCTGAATTATTACAATACTAAGCATTCCAACTCATGAATATAAGGTGTTTATTAATTTATTCATTTCTTACACTACCCTATAAAGTGGGTACTCCTGCAAAACTTGTTTATTCTTAACTCCTATGCTATATCCCATTCATATAAGATTACATGCTTATTTCTGTATTTACGTTAATGGATAGAAAGATTTCCCCCAGTGTGTGAGTCGAGGTTACCTCTAGGTGGTGGGATTTTCATGATTTTCACTTCTTCCCATTTTTGAACTGCTTGCTTTTTATTTTTTTAAACAATGAGCATCTATCAAGGCTAGAAAGAGCATCTAAAAATCCTACTGCAATTCAGCAGGCAGGAGCAAAGCAAAGCTCTTTGTGATAAGTGATGTCTAGTGTCTAGTGACCAGGTAATTAACTTGACTCTTTGTATTAGACTATGGGAAACTTGCTCTGATTTACATGGTATGTTTTCCTATGTAGAAACCAGAAATCAGTCAAAATATGTTCTATTAAATAACTATCATTTGTATGAAATGTATTGGGGAGAATTCTGTCCTATGCACTTGTTTCTCTGATTTTTCAAGACAGATCAAAGCTCTGGTGCTGAAGTCAGAAGCACATACTACAATTTACCTTGCAGTTGGTACTGAACTTTCAAACTTAATTTCTGGAAGGGAACATTCACCCTTCTAGGGGATTCCTTGCTCTCAGTGTAATGTCAAACATCAGGCCCTTCCTCAGTGGCTGAGGAAGGTGAGCTCTCTAATGCTTGTTTTTATCCCTTTCAAATAAGACTGTAGTTTTATTAAGCAAGAAAGAAAAAGTAGAGTAGCTTCCACTTGTATTTGTAAATTCCAGGTTAATTCCTTAAGTCAAAAATACTTCCTAATGCTTCTCTTCTGAGTAGGGTGGCCCCCAAAACAATATTTGCATTAATTTTGTTTGTACTGAGTGATAAGCATTGAAGTTGCCTTGCTTTACGGTGTTACAATTTAAATTTTTATTGCTTATTTTAATTAAAATGTACTTTATTCTATATAGAGAATAAACTGATGGTTACCAGAGGGGTGGGGTTGGGGGGTTGGGTGAAATAGGTGAGGGGATTAAGAGTACACTTATCATCATGAGCCCTAAGTAACGTACAGAATTGTTGAATGACTATATTGCGCACCTGACACTAATATTACACAGTATGTTAACTATGCTGGAATTTAAAAAAAAACTTACTTTATTCTCAGAAAAAAAAAGAGAAAAATAAAGATAAATTACATGTCTTCTGTATAGACCACAAAAATATACTGTTGTTTTTCCCCCCTTTTCTAGGTACTAAAAAGATAACTAAAGTATAGTTTTGCTCTAGGAGAAGGAGACAAAATGCCATTTGACTTCAAGTAATCTCCAAATGTGAAATAAGGTAAAATGAGAAAAACTTTTCAGTTTTCTAATAAATGAGCTAAAGCTACTTAAGAATATAATGACAGGTTTTTTTTTATAATGACAGTTTTAAATACAAGCATATCAATGAGTATTTCAGATACAAGTAATTTTTCTTGATTTCTCATTCTCTCCTCAACTGGCCAATCTTCTTTTTGCTAATGCGAAAAAGAACTTGAACATATTTAATTTATGTCAAAGTAGATGCCTGTGATCCCGGCCTAAATATAAAGGTTAAGCTGTATGAGTGCTCATATATTATTAGAATGCTGGCCCCAAGGAAAATGTTTAGATTAAGCCTAAACTGAAAAATGGGATTAATAATTTATCAGCTGCCTGTTTTAAATTTTTGAGTGATGAGAACTCTGAAATACAAACTAGGGCATAAATCCTAAAATAATGTGCAAGCAATCAGGCTTTGGTAATGTGACCCAGATGCATAATACAGCACTAAAGATTTTAATCAGCCAAAAAGAAAATATTTCTAAGAGAAAAATACTAAATGAAATTTTGTAATTTCATCCATATATTTCAGGACTGGTAGTCCTAGCTTTTTAATGAACTTCTTTTTCCCCAAATTTATCACTAATTGTCTAAACCCACATAGTCATAAAGTTGTAGAACTAGGCTTCCAACCAAAGACTGTTTATATAAGAATGAAAATGTTGAAAACAACCTAACTGTTCAATGCCAGAGGCTTGGCTAAATAATAAAAGATAAAAATCATACGGTGCAATATTATCTCACTCTTAAAGGCATTCTATAGACATAGTGGAAAAATAAGTTTTAAATTATATCTAGTAAAATTACATTTTTGTTTTAAAAACAGCCATATATATGCACCAAATAGTATATAAAAGGATATACTTGAATATTGTAACCACAGCTTATTTAGGTAATTACATGTTTTCTTCGTTGTCTTTTTTTTTTTTTTTTGTTTCCCCCCCCCCCCCCACTCCACACACACACACACACAGTTGAATCCATTTGCTAGGGCTACTATAACAAAATGTCACAAACTGATTGGCTTAAACAACAGAAATATGTTTTCTCACAGTTCTGGAGGTCAGAAGCCTGAGACTGAGGAGTGGGCAGTTGGTTTCTTTTAAGGTCTCTCTTCTTGGCTTATGGACAGCTGTTTTCTCCTTGTTGTGTCCAAATGGTCTGTGTCCAAATTTTCTCTTCTTATAAGGATACCAGTCATATTGGATGAGTGCCCACCAAAATTATCTCATTTTAACATAATTACCTCTTAAAGACAGTCTCCAAATACTATACAGTCACATTCCAAGGTACGAGGGCTGGAACTCTAACATAAGAATTTGGGAGCAGGGGAGGGACTCAATTCAGCCCATAACAAAGATGTTCATATATCACTTTTAAAGAGAAATACAGGAACGTCATCTTGACAAGATAAAGAGGGTGGAAAAACTGACCCTTTCTCTCCATATTCCTACTCTAAATTAGTTAATTGGTCTTTTGTTTATAAATCGATCTATTTGGGGTTTGGTTACTATGAGTCTGTCCTTCCAAATCCTGATCCACTCTGTGTAACTATTAAAGCTTCAGCCAAGATTTTGTGTAGCGATGACACCATCAGATACTGCCTAATTGTGAGGTACTTCCTCAGGCAGCTGGCTAGTTTATTTTGGGTTAGTTCTTGAGCTGTGACAGCTTCCTTAGCCTCTTGTTCCGGCTTACTTGATATATGGAAAGACTTTTAATGTTAGGGAAGCAACAATTCCAATTTGAAATGTACAAAAAACCAATAGTCCTGTTTTCCAGACCACAGCAAGTAAAAGGAAAAATGAAATCAAAGAAAATTTTTCTGAAACCAATCCAGAAACATTCTTTCTCTTCCCTGGTTTCTCTTAATACTGTGCTGTCTGGATACCACTAACAGTGGGACCCTGAGAAAAAGTGGGAAATATTCCTATAATCATAAAAATCTAGAATCTCTGGACCATAAATCTCTCTTCTGGAAGATATTGCCTACTTCTGTTAAGAAAAAAGGTGGGAGATTGTCCAAGGCAGTCTGGAGGAGCAGCAGGGAACACCAAGAAAACTAATAACACGGAAACTTGAAATGGAAGAGGATTCAGATTGACTTGCTATCATCAAAGAACACTGGACCAGATTTATTTGCATATGCTCTGATATATGTTTGAAATAAAGGTCTGATATAGACAACCAAAGAACATATGTTTATATAAATTCATAAAATCCATTTTTTATTATGCATCTTTCAAAAGGGTATGGTATTTTGAGCCAAATAAATAGGAAAATATTTTTATAATACTCCATCAAAATCTTTGTTTCTTCTCTTATTTTATATTTTTAAGATTTTATTTATTTATTTATTTGTCAGAGAGAGAGATGCAGACAGAGGGAGAAGAAGGCTCTCTGCAGAGCAAGGATCCCAATGTAGGACTTGATCCCAGGACCCTGGGATAGTGACCTAAGCCAAAGGCAGATGCTTAAAGGACTGAGCCACTCAGACATATCTGTGTTTCCTCTTTTAATGCTGCTTGATTTCAAGGTCTTCTTTTTCAGTGGAGTTAACTTGTCCAAATTGTAGGTGAAGAGATTTTAAGGGTTAGGAAAAGTGATTATACGAGACTAAACCATGGCTTCTCATTAACTTCATCTATGCTTATAACAGTTGTTTTGTTGTTGTTCTCAGGAATAAAATAGTTTCTAAAAATATATACATGTTACCAATGGGTTTTATATTTATACAGATATAAGTTTGTAATTTATACTGTTGACTGAATTCAAGTGAACTTGTGATAACTAAAACATATTTGACAACTTAAAAACATCATGGGAAAATAAAAACATTAATCAAAAAGAAAAATCATGGGAGTGTGAATTCAATATTTACTGCTCAAGTTAGAAAATATTCAAGATTAAAATGTTAAATATAAATCTGCCTTCATAGAGAAATATCCACCTATGACAAAGTCACTGAACATAAACATAAAAAGAGAGCAGATATATCTAAAAAATAATTCTAATATCTAATATCTTTTTAAATATTTCAAATGCTGCAGATCTTTGTGTGTGTGTGTAAATCTGGAAAAGCAAATCTCATAATTTGCTTTTTTTCCCACATGTACACAAGGTGAACATTTTGTTCATTGCTCTAGAAAGAGCACAACTCTCATTTAAATGTTTCTCTCTCCCTGGTAATACATTCAATTGTTTGAATGGGTGGGAAAAAAAAAAAAAAAGCCCCAACTAAACAACAATGACTGTCTCAGCTCTGACCTCCCCAGAGCCTAAGGAAGCATTTGTCATCCAAAACAGGAGACAGATCTTTGCATCTTTAGGAGTAAATTTCGTTTGAAAAACTCATTAAAGCCACACTCACAAAGCAGTTGGTGGGGGACAACATAGACTCTTTCCCAATTGAAAAAGGAACTGGGTAACTTTGGTACTTCCCCTGTCCCAGAAGTATTACTTGGCAAGGATTATGGTGAGAAACAAATCACTTAAAGTTAATTGCAGCCTCATGATGACCCCAGTTAGCTGAGGAGACTAGTCTCTGTAGGCTTTAGAACTACCTTTCTTAAAGAACTGGGAAATTTGCAAATGAATAAGAAATTCCCGCCCACCCACCCCCCACTCCACCCCAGGCAGGATCAAAACGCCTTCCTTCTTCTGGTGTGAAATTCTTTCCACGGAGGCTCCTAATTATTACACCACAATACAATTCTAATTTGTGGCATATTTCTGGACAATTATAATGAGATAATTCCAGAATGTGCTGTGGTTGTTGAAACTGAGAGTAGCTGAGTGAGGCAACAGGGTGGCCTTAAGAATTAGTGAAATGAAAAAAGGGGAGTTGGGGGAGGGTTGGCAGGGGAAAACATGGATTGTCCAGATGCTAAGTGTTGCATGGGGGAAAGTCGGGAAAGCTGAGAAAGTGAGAGGCTGAATATGAAAACAGGCTCTGAATTCTTCTGGAAAGGAAATTATTATGTTAAGCTCTATCTTTTAGTCCTTGGAAAGGTCAGCAATAGAAGCACTTTTAACCAAGGATAAAACAAGAGGCCTTTCCGTTTCCTTTTTGGTATCTATTAAACGTCTAGAGTATTTCTGAACATTCCATAGAGGCTCAGTACTTCATTGGGGAAGGATTTTATGATTTGAAATGTAAAGATGATAAGATTCTGCTCCAATTTCCTCTGACAACTGTCTCTTTGGTGATTTGTGTGCATTGCTTCCTAGCGTTTGGATGAACATTTAGGCGAGCCAGTTAGAATCCATTTCTTACACTGCATTCACTTATCGTAAACTCATCTGAATAGAATGTAAGTTCCACAAGAGCTCAGTTTTGTCTAGTTTGTTCTTTACTCTTTACCCAGCACTTAGAACAGTGCCTGACACAGGGTAGCTGCTTAACCTTTTGTTGAGTGAATACACAGAAGCATAATTCCTATGGTCTGTGCAAATCGAATGTTTCTAAAGTTAGTCAGCCAATTATTACCGTGCACTCACTCTACTGACGGCACAGGTTGTTTTAACTGATGCCAACCTGTCAATGGCTTAAAATCTAATAGAAGAGACATGGCCTGCACATAGGCCATGATTCAATCATGATTTGCTCTCAGAGGAAGGAATTGTCTGATCTGTAGTCATGATATTGTAGTGTACTGAAAGCCAGGAGAAATGACAATGCTAAGAAAAGTTGGGTTGTCTGCAGAACAAATATTGCAGAAAGGTGAAAGGAGATGGAGAAGAGGCAGTGGGCGTAGGAGAGTCAGTGGGAGACCTCATAACACACACAGAGACCGAGAGCCTTTTCTCTGGAATCAGCTGCTTATGAAGTTCAAGCCCCATCTCACTGCTCAGTAACTCTGTGTCTGCTCCATGTCTCAGTTTCTTCATCCACAAGAAGAAGATCATCGTAACACGACCTAAGCCATAGGGCACTTATAAATGATTGAATGAGCTAAAGTATTTGTGGGGCATTTAGAACAGTGCCTGCCGTGTTGTATATACTATTATTCCGTGTTAGAACTGGCAGTGATCGTTACCAAACCTGTGAGGAAAGGATCCAGATTTTAAGAGTTTACAAGAAGAGGATAGTGAAGCCTCTCAGTCCTGACCTTTGACCCCACACCCTCTCACCAGAAGTGACTTCCACACAGCTCCTTCAGACATGCAAGTCTAAGGGAAACAAGGTACATGATACTTACTGACACAGCCTGCTTTGTTAGTCAGCTTCTGGAAAGACTTTCAATGATACCCTCATCCTGGAATTCATGCCTGTGTGCAATCCTCTGCCCTGAAGGGGGGCTGGACCTAGTAGCCACTTTCTCACAAATAGAATATGACAACAGTAGTAGGATGTCACTTCTGTGATGAATTTTCAAAAAACTATGACTTCCATCTTACAAGCTCTCTGTAGTGCTGAAGCTCTCCCTTGCCCTCTTATTCTGTCGCTGGCTCTGTGAAGCAAGTTGCCATGTTGGGAGGTGCTCTGTGGAGAGGCCCATGTGGCAAGAAGCTGGAGGCCTCCAGCCAACCATGCGTAAGGAACTATGGCTTCAGTCCAACAGCCTAGAAGAAACTGAATTCTGGCAACAACCAGGTGAGTGAACTGGGACACAAATACCTCCAGTGAAGACTTGTGAGAGACCCAGAGTCAGGGGACCCAGCTAAGGCATGCCTGGATTTCTGACTCACAGAAGCTGGGAGATGATAAATAAATATCGGTATTTTAATCTACTACATTTGGAGTCATTTGTTACATAACAATAGATTCCTAAGGTGTGACCATAAGACATTCATTTTATATTGTAACTTAGCATGCATGTATACACATACAGACACTGCTACACACAGTGATGTAGCTACAGCATGAGTTTCTTAAAAATATTTACCCTTACCATGTATAATATAATATAGTTCACAAACTGGTTGTAACAAAGTTTGGAAAACGTTGGTTAAGAATATTGCCCCTGAGATTCATCAAGATGTTAAAAATAGAATTACCTTATGATTCAGAAATTACACTACTGGATATTTACCCAAATTATATAAGAACATTTAATCAAAGGGATACATGCACCCTGATGTTTATAGTGGCATTATCTATAATAGCCAAGGTATGAAAACAGCCCAAGTGTCCATCGTCTGATGACATATTCCATTATATATATATATATATAATTATATTACATATATATGTTGTTATATATTATATACAATTATATTATTTGGCCATAAAAAGAATGCGATCTTGCCATTTGCAACAACATGGATGGATCTAGAGAGAATAATGCTAAGCGAAATAAGTCAAAGATAAATACCATATGATTTCACTCATATGTGAGATTTAAGAAACAAAAGAAATGAGCACAGTGGGGGGAAAAGTGAGAGAGGCAAACCAAGAAACAGATTCTTAACTCTAGGGAACAAACTGATGGTTACCAGAGGGGAAATGGGTGGAAATGGGTTAAATAGGTGATGGGGATTAAGGAATGAACTTGTTGTGATGAGCCAGGTCGATGTATGAAAGTGCTGAGTCACTATATTATATGCCTGAAAGTAACATAACAAAATGTGTTAACTAACTGCAATTAAAATAAAAATTTAAGAAAAAAAGAAATAGATTTATATTCAAGTTGGTGAGATAAACTGATACACATACCACTATTAAAGGGGTGACAAACTGTAATAAAATGTAACATACGGGCGCCTGGGTGGCTCAGTGGGTTAAGCCGCTGCCTTCGGCTCAGGTCATGATCTCAGGGTCCTGGGATCGAGTCCCGCATCGGGCTCTCTGCTCCGCAGGGAGCCTGCTTCTTCCTCTCTCTCTGCCTGCCTCTCTGCCTACTTGTGATCTCTGTCTGTCAAATAAATAAATAAAATCTTAAAAAAAAAAAAAATGTAACATACACTCGGAACATTCTTTAGTAATCTGTGAGGTCATTATCAACTTGACTTCTAAAGTTCTGCTTATCAAATATATAGATGTTAAAATAGATAGGAAAAAAAGAGAATCTTGTTCCTGGAATGAAATTTCCTCAGTTTATGATTTGACTCTACCACTTAGTACTTGGGTAACCCTGGCAAAGTTACAAAGCCTTACTGTCATCAGTTTCCTAATCTACAAAATGAGAAAACTAATAGAAAACTAATAGAAATGAGAAAACTAATAGAATCCAGGATGGTCTTGAAGATTAGATCAGATAACGTGCCCAAAGATTTTGTTACAGAACTTCAAAAAGAAAAAAGCTAAACAGTCTTAGCTAATACATTTTTTTATTGTAATGAACCCTTCCTAGATATTCCCTTATTCCTGGGATAGAATTGCTAATTCAATCTACTCATGTGGCCTGCTGATTACTATAGCATCTTTTACATTCTATTATAATTATTTTTCTATCATTTTATCTCCCATACCCACTCCATTCCTACTAAGTGATGAGCTCGTGGGGAAAAGGTAGAATTTCTAGTTCTTTAATATTCACACAAACTTGACACAACATAAGCATTCAGTAGCTATTGAATTGTAAGCGAATTAGTAATGAAGGAATAAATGCTCACCATCACAAGACAGCCCATTCAGTTTTCAACGTCTATATTTAGTAAAAAGTTGTACCTTAAAGCAAGCTAAAATATGCATTCTGTAAACTCTTTTTCCTGTCAGATTTGGCTCTTTATAAGTCTATTTCCTTTCTCATAACAGTTCTATTTTCTCTCACTTTCCATATAGAAACACTGTCAGGAGAAAAGGACTTATAATTTCAAATAATCTCTGAGCAAAAAAGTCCCCAATTGTTTAATGATTCCTGACCACGATCCCCGTCATTCTTTTCTAGATGTATCACACTTTGCTAGTGTTTCTATTGGAATCTGACATCTGCATCAGAGCAGGTGAGGGCCGGCAAATATGACAAAGAACTCTCATTGTCCTGCTCTGACATTATCATTGCACCACTGTGTTCTAAATTATTTTGGACTTCTCTGATAAAAAATGTAATGCTTATTCTTTTTTTTTTTTTAAGATTTTATTTATTTTTATTTATTTGACAGAGAGAGAGAGAGAGATCACAAGCAGGCAGAGAGGCAGGCAGAGAGAGAGGGAGGCAAGCTCCCTGCTGAGCAGAGAGCCCAAAGCTGGGCTGGATCCCAGGACCCTGAGATCATTACCTGAGCTGAAGGCAGAGGCTTAATTCACTGAGTCACCCAGGCTCCCTGAAATGCTTATTCTTATAAAAATACATACTCAATTATTTTTTAGATGTAGGTTCACATTTTTATTTTTATTCTTTGTAAATTTATGTCTTGCTATTTACATTCTTTAGAAAACGTTTAGAATCCTGATTTTCTCACACTGAATTAGCCAGATTTCTAAGTTTCACATCACTGAAAAATGTAGCGAACATGCCTTCTGAGCTGTGGTAAAGAGACTGACAAACTTATTGAATAGGACTGGGCAAAGTCATGTCTCTGCACACTACAGGATAGGTTGATACTCAGCTCTGTTAATCCACACTCTGGCTAGAATTCAATCAGGACAAATTATTTTATAGTTAATTATATCATACATGTTCAAAAAGTCATTATGAGAATTATTTTGATTTAATCTGGATATCCTAAGTCTAGAGCATGACCAGAGAACTTCTATTTTCTACCTGTGTGGTCAGGCTATTAAAAAGCAAATGAGTTTTCTGTGACATAGCTTGTTCTTAGTTAACTTAGGTTGAATTCTAGGCCTTACCTTTTACAAGAGCGGGAAAGCAACTTATAATCCATAAGAGAATTTTAAAGAGGACTGAAATGAAAGCTCAATGGTCTGCATTTTGGGGAAGTATTTTTTGTGCTCTTTCTAACTACTGGAAGAATACTTCCTATATTCAAGTAACTACTACCTCTTTTTTATAATTCTGTGGAGATAGGACAGAAAGTAACGTGTAAATTCCTTTGAATAATTCCATGGAAGAATGTCACTCAGCTAAGTTATTTTTGTTTATTCACTGCATTTATTGATATCAAATATCTTTCAGATAACAACTTCCACTTTCAGTTACAGTGGAGTTGTTTTATAGCAGAACAATGTTCCTGCGAAGAGCAAACTCAAAAAAAGAGACATATATATCACATACCATGATATATATGACACATATGTGATCTCAGAGAGGAGGAAACCACAAAGCACAAAATGGCGAAGAGATAAGGCTGCAAGCATAAATATCTTTTCTTCAGGGCATTTGCCAACTACTTACTTGGTAAAGTGTCAGGAATTGTAACAGAGGGCCATCACTAAGATGAAGAGAAGCTGTTGGAGTTTTCTGCAATTTTCCAGTGTTCCAAATGGTGAAGAAAAAAAGGAATTCTAGGATGCTAGGAAGGTAGAAATTGAAGGGGATAGATCCTAGTAAGAAGGGAAGTGCAGAGAAGTCGGCATGACCAATGGTCAATTGGTAGGGGTTTTTTTTGTTTTGTTTTTTAATTTGACAGAGAGAGAGAGATCACAAGTAGGCAGAGAGGCAGGCAGAGAGAGGGGGGAAGCAGACTCCCCACTGAGCAGAGAGCCCGATGTGGGGTTGGATCCCAGGACCCTGAGCTCACGACCCGAGCCAAAAGCAGAGGCTTAACCCACTGAGCCATCCAGGTGCCCCAAACATTAGTAGTTTTTTTAAAGCAGAAGAAAATTTACAGTGGTTGTTCAGTGATGAATGAAGAAACAAATTGTTTGGGACAGCCAGGTTGGAACTCTTGGTGGGAACCTATGAAGAAGATAACACTTTATAAAAACTGCATCCTAACTGTGTGTGTCAGGTCAGCCCCAAACTAGATGAAGATGCCCTGTTCCCACTTTCTCTGTATACAGGTAATAGCGGGCCCTCCCTGGCAAAAGATTTCATCACCATAACATGACTTACTGGAGTTAATGAGAAATGGACTATAATTGTGAGTACCATATTCAAGAAATAATTGAAAAGGTAGAGAATTTTACTAATGTTGACGTTCAGTTTTTAAAAGAATCAAATGAGAATAGTAGATTTTTTTAAATAGCATTCCAAACTCGAAGAATGACTCTAGTATCAGATTTAACACAACAAATAAAATAAAGGTTTAGGTTCACTAGGACAAGTCTGTAAAATGTATTTGGCTAAAACATGGGGAACAAGGGTACCTGGGTGACTTGGGTTAAGTGTCCAGCTCTTGGTTTCAGCTCAGGTCATGACTTCAAGGTCGTGAGATTGAGCCCCATGTCCAGCTTCGTGCTCAGCATGGAGTCTGCTTGTCCCTCCCCCTTTGCTCCTCCTCCTCCTCTCTCTCTCTCAAATAAATACATAAAATCTTAAAAAAACAAAATAAAACAGGGAACAACAGCAACAAAATGACAAATATAACAAATAACATAAGATAAACATGGAATATGATGAAAAGCTTTATCATGTAAAACTGAAAGCCAAGTTTTTCCAAAATCATCTTGAGAAAGTGGAATGAAGCTCAAGTACTTACACAACCAGATATTAACACTTATTTTTAAAAAGCTATGGTAATTAAGACTATGTGGTATTTATATGAGGAATACACAAATACATAAAAAGATAGGAAGGGGAAAAGGGAAAATCATTTAGAAATAAAGCTACCATATACAATCTCTTGTTTGTTTTGTTTCTTTTATTTGTTTGTTCGAATACATGCCTGCACGCACACCGGCAGGAGGTAGGGGAGGAGCAGAGGGAGAGGGAGAGAGAGAATCTGAAGCAGGATCCATGATGCCCAGAACAGAGCCATTGTTGGGCTTGATCCCTCAATCCAGAGATCATGCCCCCAGCTGAAATCAAAGTCAGACACTCACCTGATTGGGTCACCCAGGTGCACCAACAATCTCTCGTTTTATGATAAAAATAATCTTTATTGCAGAAGGTAAGGAGAATTTTTTTTTAATGACTGGTGTTGGATCAAATACTTGTATAGCTAAAATTTTAATGAGATGGGTTATAATATTTATATATTTGGATAGTGAAATCATAGTTTTTAGAAGGAAAATGGTGAAAATCGTCATGGATTTGGAATATTTGACATTTTTTAAATAGAAAACCATGAATATAAAACAAATCAATAAATTGGACTGCTACTCTGTTCATCAGAAGACATGCATTAGAGAGTGAAAAACAAGCCATAGAAAGAGTGACAGCATTTGTAATACATATATCCAATCAAGATTTCATATCCATGATATCCGGAATATATAAAGAACTCTTGAAAATCAGTAAGAAAAAAATAGACAATCTAATAGAAAAATGTTCAAAAAATATGATAAAAGAGGCCTAAAATATATGAAAAGTCCCTCAATTTAATTATATATCAGACTAATAAGAATTAACAACATGATAAGTTATACTATAAACCTACCAGAACTGCTAAAATTACAAAAAAAAAAACCCCAAAAAACAAAAAACATACAAGCCTAAGTGCTGGTATAGACATGAATCAATTAGTATAGAAAAAGTATCATTCATGACCATTGAGACTATACATTGGTAGAAACATTTTGAAAAGTTGTTTGGTAGTATCTATACAGTTTGAACATAAGAACACCCTGTGAGCCAGGAGTTCTACTAATGGATATAGGACTATCAAAAATGCAAGTAAAGAGTGTTCATCAGGCATTATTTTGTATACTGGACACAACCCATACGTCCCTTAAAAATATAAAGGATAAGTAAATAAATTTTAATATATTCATAAAATAGAATCCAGTAATGAAAATGAATAGACTTCTACACATCATGTAAATGTGTGATATTGGATCCAATAAGAAATATATACTTAATCTTTGTCCAGATTCCTGGTACAAGGGCTTCTAAAACTCTTGGAATTTCCCAATAGGTAGGATTGAAAGGAGTATCCTTTGTTACTCATAATAAGGCCCTTTCACCCATACCTGAGTTTATGCTAGTGAGATGATCTTTGGTGGGCCTCTAGATAGCTTCAGGTGGGGCTGGTTTCCAGAGGAACAACAATGATTAGATGACTGGAACTATTAGCCTCACCCTCTGACCTCTGGTGAGAGTAGGAGCAGAAGAGTTGGAGACTAAGTTAATCACCAATGGCCAATGATTTATTAAACATGCTTACTGCAATAAACTAAATTCAATAAACAAAATTCATATGTTGAAATTCCAGTCCCCAATGTGATGGTGATGGTATTAGGTGCGGGGTCCTTGGGGAAGTGACTATGTCACAAGGATGGAACCCTCAAGAATGGTATTAATGGCCTTATAAAACTACTTAGAAAGGGACATCTGGGTGTCTTAGTCTGTTAAGCATCTGCCTTTGGCTCAGGTTATGATCTCAGGGTCCTGGAATCAAGTCCTGCATCAGGCTCCTTGCTTGGCAGGGAGTCTGCTTCTGCCTCTGCCCCTCTCCCTGCTTGCGTTCTCTCTCTCTCTCTGACAAATAAATAAATAAATAAAATCTTTTTTTTTAAAAGTAGCTAGAGAATTCCTTTGCAGCAAGAGAGCTGTCTAGAAAACAGGAAGCAGACTCTCACCAGATGCTAAATCTGCAAGCATCTCAATCTTGAACTTTCTAGCCTCCAGAAGCACCTGGATAATGAAACCTCCATAAAAATCTCTAAACAATGGGATTCAGAGAGTTTCTAAGTTGATGAACACATCAAGATGCTGGGAGAGTGATACATTTAGAGGGACCACAGAAACTCTGCATCACTTCCCCTATACCTTGCCCTATGCATCCCTTCCATTTGGCTGTTCCTGAGTTGTGTCCTTTATAGTAACCTATTGAATTTATTATAAACTACTGAGTATCTGTGAGCTATTCTAGCAAATTATCAAACCCTGACAGGCATCATGGGAATCCCCCAATTTAGAGCCAGTCAGAAGTACAGGAAGTCAAGGAATTGTGACTGACTTCTGAAGTAGGGGCAGTCTTGTGGGATTAAGCTGTTAATCTGTGGGTCTGCATTAACTCCAGACAGTGTCTGAATTAAATTGTAGGACACCCAGTTGGTGTCCAGAATGTGGAAAAATTGGTTCAGGTGGGGAATAAAACCCCTACATTTGGTGTCAGAAGTGAGAGTAGAAACAGGTGAGAAAATGACACCCAAATACTGTTGACTGAAGTAAGTCAGACACAAAATAGTGCACGTTGTATGTTTCTGCTTAGATACATTTGGAAAACAGGCAAAACTAATTTATGGTATTAGAAGTCCTGATTGGTAACTTATAAGGAATCAGTCGCTGGATGGAGCAAGAGGGACACTTCAGGGTAAAAATGTTCTATTTGTTGATCTGGATAGTGGTTACATGGGTGTGCTCCCTTTTACAAATTAATTAAGTTATTCAAGATTTGTGCACTTTATGTATTTTATATTTCATTGAAAGTTTTGCTCAAAAATACATTCAAATATCTAGTTACTCTTTTGTCATAAAAATACATTACATTTCACATTGGAGACTTATAGAATAATGTTGAAAAGGTTACCAGAACTATTCGGCAGACTTCAGAATGATCCAATCTCCTGTCTTATGTGTGAAATTTAAGCTCCTGAGAATGAATGAATGAATGAATGATCTAATCAATTAAGTTTAAATCTAAATATTTTTATTATGTGTCTATTTCATTCCTGGCATTGTGCTAGAAACTAGAGATATAATAGTAATGAAGAGAGTCATTGGAAAATTAAGGGCATTTTTAAACCTGATGGCTGGTGTTTGAGTTTTCTATTGCCACTATAACAAATTACCAAAAACTTTGCAGCTTAAAACAACAAAAATGTATTACCTGATAGTTATGAAGATTAAATATCTAAAACAATTCTCACTGAGCTAAAAATCAAGATGTTGGGAGCACAGTATCATTTTGGAGGCTTTAGGGGAAAATCCTTTTCCTTGACTTTTCTGGTTTCTGGAGGCTGCCTCTATTTCTTAGTTCATGGGCTTCTTCCATCTTGAAAGCTAGCAAATGCATTCCTTGCTTCCAGCATCACATCTCCTTCCCTAACTCTGACTCTCACACCTTCCTCTCTCACCTGTGAGGATCACAATAATTACACTGGTCCACCCCCAAATTCCAGGAACATCTCCCCATTTAAAAATCTTTCATGTGATCATATCTTCAAAATCCCTTTCACTATGTAAGGTAACATGTTCACAGGTTCTGAACATGAGGTCATGGACATCTTTGAGGGGCTATTATTCTGCCTACCACACAATCCTAATAATTCCTAAAACTAACAAATGAGTCTTTCCTAATTTAAGTCTTCTCTAACAAGAATCCCTAAGAAGAATGGAGAGGAAGGCCATGTAATTCCCTTCAAAATACACTGTGGTGGTGACTCCACATACTTTATGTAGTAGTTGGAGGTGGGAGGACAGTTCTGGGGAAGTGCCCTCTTTGAGTTCAATTCATTACCTCAGCCATCTGACTGGATCTGAGGCATTTAGTCACATGAAGTAACCAGTGTGTAGGATCTCATCTGCTACTACCATGCTTACTCTCAGTTTGTTTTTGTTTTTAAGATTTTGTTTGTTTATCTGACAGAGAGAGAGAGCACAAGTAGGGAGAGCTGCAGGCAGAGACAGAGAGAGAAGCAGACTCCCCGTTGAACAAGCAGCCTGATGTGGGGCTTGATTCCAGGATCCTGGGATCATGACGTGAGCTGAAGGCAGATGCTTCACTGACTTAGCCACCCAGATGCCCTTTACTTTCAGTCTTAGAAATCTTAATGGTGTCCAAGGTGGCTTTGCTTTTTTTTTTTTTTTTTTTTAAGTCATTGCCCTTTCAGGGAGAACAGGGAAGCCAAATGAGAGTTGAGTAATTCTACTTTAACACTATCTTTGTTCTGTGTCCACATCTCTTCCAAGAAGCATGTCACCTCTCTGCCAGCTCATTCCTCATACTCGGCACACATAGAATGGCACACAGCCATTCTAATATGCTTGCACCTCCCCAGAAGGGCTGTGTCCTCTCACAATTCCGTGGCTTTGCACATGCTTTCTTCATCTCTAGAAATTTCTTGCTCCCATGTATTCATTTGATTATCTGTTACTTGTCCTTTATGTATGTATCTCCATGGATGTGATCTGATACAATTCTGGGCTTTCTCCTATCAAAGCATGTATCAAACCGTATTATATGTTTGTTTTTTTTTACATTGTCACCTTTAGGTAAGATCCTATTTTATCTGCCCTTGAAATTCCAGCATGCAGATACTGAATGAATGAATGAATGAATGAAGAGTACGAAGTTACTTAGATTTAAAGTCCCTTTAAGACCTGGTTCCAGTTATAACTATGTGAGATTAGACTAAATTGATTAATGATTTGGAGTCTTGGTTTCCTCTCATGAGGATAATAACTGTTCTTTTTTTCCTTATTTGTCATTTGAAGATCAAATGAAATCACATAGGTAAAAGTCCATGTTGACAGTGAGGTTTTACAGAAATCCATTGACAATTCCCTGACCTGGGCAGAGAGAATACAAAGAAGAATAAAATATATTCCTGCCATTAAGGAACTTAGATCTGTCCTGAATGTCAAGGAAACAGGAAGAGGAATTGTTTTCTTCTGCTATGGGTGGGGAGAAAATCAAAGAGGGATCCAAAGAGTGGCATTTGAGATGGGCCATAACAGCAGATGAAGCATTTGCTTGGTTTGGAATCATGAAGTGATGAGATTAATACAAATTTGACCAAACAAAGAGTGCTGTGGGTATGCAGAGGGAGAACTGCTTAATTTTGTCCAGGGGACTCAGATAAAGAAAGCTTCACACAAGAGATGGCATTTAGGGCAGATCTCAGAGGACAGATAGTATCTTCCCATCCTTCAAAACACTCGCAGGAGGAAGGAACTTCTAGGCAGCCACCAGAATGGATGACTAGGCTAGTTTGGCTGCAGCATATGGTGTAGTGTGAGGACTGGCTGCCAACTCAAAGAGGAGGGTGTTTCCAACCCCCACCTGAAGGCATGAGCCTGGTCAGCAGCTGCTGAAGCCAAGAAGGGTGTAGAGAATGACTGAATGACAGATGGGTCAAAGTCACATGAAGACTGATGTCAGAACCGGCCCAAGCCGAAGGAACAACACAATTGCCAAAAGGAAATCTGAGAGCAAAGACCAGTAGCCAGAAATGGATGGATGCCATGGTGTCAACACAGGGGCAGGGCAAGTTTCCAAGGGCAAAAGCCCAGTAGCCCAGCTGGGTTTGAAAGCTCTGGGTGAGCACCATCAGGGACAAGATTTAAAATAAGGACTGATTAGGCAGAAGAGAGGATCTATGCGGGTCAAATTGTTTTGACAGTGTAAGGCAGGGGATGTTGTTATTTCTGAGAGCCCAAAGAGTATTTGTGGCATACAAACCTTCAGTTCTAGCTCCCGGTGGATGAAATTGCTCTCTCCTCTGGGGCAGAAAGCACCGCCTACTCCACGAGCCTACCTTTGTGGCAGTCACGTGCAGTTATGCTAGTGGTAAGACATAAAGCTGGAAAGATTAGAGAGGGTGTCATAAGGAAGGACCTGGAATGCCAGAGTGAGGAGTTTGTCCATTATTTGGAAGGTAATGAGGAGCCATGGAAAGATTATGAGTAGGGAAGCCACGTGATTAAAGTTGAACCTTAAGAAAATCAGCAGAAAAGGTAATGGCAAAGCATGTGATGTTTCAGCAAGTCGAATTTCAGTTATCAGAAGCCTAGACTGAAGCCTGTTTTATCTATTTGTTTTTGAAGTGTAGTTATTCAGTATAGCCAACATTCATTTCTTAAACCTTTACTAACTGAATGGTTAGAAGGCTAGAGAATACAATTTTTTTTTTAAAGATTTTATTTGACAGAGATCACAAGTAGGCAGAGAGGCAGGCAGAGAGAGAAAGGGGGAAGCAGGCTCCCTGCTGATCAGAGAGCCTGACATGGGCCTCGATCCCAGGACCCTGGGATCATGACCTGAGCTGCAGGCAGAGGCTTTAACCCACTGAGCCACCCAGGCACTGAATAGAGAATATGATTTTGTGGACCACCTATCATGGTCATGCGCACCATTTTGTGGCTGCATAGTCGTGTGGGTAGCGATGGGTAATATCTGTCTGAAGAGGAATCAGAATTTGCATTTTTTTAAAGATTCTACAAGTGCAATCAGAATGTAATGCAGACAGGTTTATAGGCAAAATATGGTCATTTATGCTGCTTATACCTGTTTTGATGGTTTAGAATCAGAAAATAAAACTATCTGAAAACTTTCTACACCTGTATATGCTACTGTCTGAAATCCTCCTATGTCCTAGGATAGGAATATTCCTTGATTTTGCCCAGTTCTACTCTCTGGGAAGGGCTCTGGTGGCCTTTCTTTGTTCTGTTTGTGTTTACTGGTTGGTTGGTTTTTCTCATTATCCTCCTTGGCTCCATGTGAAGTGATCATTGGAAAATAGGCCCTTCTTGGAGGCTACACATTCTGAGTCTATTATCTGCCTATAGAAAGAGAGGTACCCAAGGATAATTTTTTATTTTGAAGAAGACTTTTCTTAGCCTAGACCCCTTGTATCTATATCCATAAACTCTCTTAAAATGATGGGTTTCTTATCAGTTGAAGTCCAGTTAACCTCTATGTACTAATAAACCATAATTCTTTGTTCTTTTCTAGACGTACTTCTTAGAATATTACATATATGTTAGTACATAAAATAAATCCAAGAAGCATATAGTGTGCATGTATACATACATATATATAAATACATGTATTTGTTTTAATTTTTGCTTCTTCTTTCTCATGCTTCTCTCTCTTGACCTATTATGATTACCTTAGAAATATTAGACTTTGATGGGAGAACTACAACTCTGTTATCTGTGCACTGAGTCATTCTGTCCAATTTTAAGAATTTCTTGGACACTACCTTAATCTCTTCAGGGGTTTTTCCAACGAGTGAGACAATTATCTCCTTGTTTTGCTTTTTACCACAAAGCCAAGTTTTTATCAGAGCATTTCTTGATTTTATTCTTTTACTGTTTAGGCTTGAGAAACAGTTGTGTCTTCCATTTATATAGGACCCTAAAGTTGTGGCCTCCATATCCTTTCATTCTTATTCACAGATCCGTCTGCTATTTTAGAAGTAATGTGTTTCTTATATCTTGTCATATGCAGCAACTAATATGGGCACTCACATTCTGTTCTCCAGCCTCTTCTAGAGCTATGAGCTCATCAGCCACCTTGCCTACCTTCTAAGCTACTTCAATAGTGTATAGCATGGATTGGTACCCATCTATCTTGAGATGTCAATTCTCTTGCTATCAGCTTCTCTCCAGTGCCATATATAATAGTTTATTTTGTACACATCATTCCATTTCTAGGTACAAAGTCCAAAATTAGTCAGGATAAGCTGGGTTATGCTTCAGTAACTGATCTTCCAATAGTAATGACTTCTAATAACAAAGATTTATTCCAAAAAAGGAGTCAGAGATTTTATCACTCTTGGGTACAGAACATGTCATAGATGGCCAGCTATGACCTTCCCATGTATTATCTCATTTTAATCTTCACAAGGTGTTCACGAGTATCTCCATTTTCTATGTAAGGAAAATGAGGCTTACAGGGATTAAGTAATTATTCAAGAATACATAAATAGTATACAGTGGTAATGGGATTCAAATCCAGGTCTGTCAGATTCCAGAACTTTTACTTATTTTGACTACATGAGAGAACTAAAATAAGAATGCTTCAGCCAAAATAAGACTAGGCTAGTCATGTGTGTTATTGACCACAGCTACTGTAGTTAAGAGAGACTCTGAAGAACGGATATATGCTGATTAACTTTTTACCGTCTTTATTCTTTAATCTGAGATGATTCAACATCCACCTTTGAATATCAGATTAACATATTCTGTAGGACACCTGGGTGGCACAGTGGGTTAAGCATCTGGCTCTTGGTTTCAGCTCAGGGTCATGATCTTGGATCATAAGATAGAGCCCCAAGTAGGTGCTCAGCACTGAGTCTGCTTGAGATTCTCTCCCTCTCCCTCTGCTCCTCCCCACATGCTTACTCAATTGCACTCTTTCTCTGTCCCTCAAATACAGAAAAAAATTAAAAGATAAATATTCTACAAAGTGCCTCTTTGAAAAAGTAAGGGATTTGTGAAAGCTATATGTCATCTTTCTTTTCATCGAAGAGTATACCCACAAAATGAAAGAAAAGTACAACCTTGCTTCTCATAACAGGAAAAAAATTCATTACTATTTTATAAGGGATAATAATTGCACAGAAAAAAAGTTGCTTGCAAGAAAATTAAAATATATAAATGAGAAAATTCTAAATGAGATTGATGATTGAATTGCAGGGAGACATGAAAATAGAAAATCCATTTTGGATCTGTCAGTTTAACCATTTCAGTTCTAAATTTAGATGCTTCAGTCAAGAACTTTACAAAACAGAAGAGAACTTAACCTGTCTTTCCCTGTAAGACAACGGAGCAGACTGGATGTCACAGGAAATGAAATGATCCATTTAGATGCATTCTATGCACTGAAAATTGTGACTCAAAGTGGTTAATATCTGATTGTTGTTCTTGGGCTCTGATCCAATCAGTTGCTGGTCACACTCTCCATCACTCTGCTGATCACGTGTCTGTACCACATTTCCTGCTGAAATTAACGAAGAGATCTCGAGCAAGGAAAATCCATTTTAAATCATGCTGAATTTTAAACTAGGTTTTCAAACATAGGCACGGTTTCAGTTAGCACAAATGTAAAGAAAAAAAAAAAGCTACACTGTTAACTTGGTGAGAAAGGGACTTTGTTCATAAGCATAATCAAAGCAGTGCTTTTCCATAATTTGCCTAACTTAATTTCAGGTTTAAATGAACCTTAAGTATACTTCATTGAAAACATGTTTTGCCTTTACAAGCTGTTTGCTTCCTCCTATGAACTGCTGTATCATTTATTGTGTAAACTATTTGTTATACTAGCCTATGTTATCTTTAAATAAAACTTGCCATTGTATGAATCTGGCAATTTACAAAATACTTTCATATCCAAAATCACATTTTTGTATCTGCAAAAATCCTGGTGGTGTGTCAATAACCCCATTTTACAGTTGAGAAAATAAAGATCAAGTGAGATTGAGCAATCTGCCCAAGTTCTTTATTATTAGTAGTAGTAGTAGTAAAGATTTTATTTTTTTTTCCTTGAGAGACACACACACACACACACAGAGCATAAGCAGGAGGAGGGCAGAGGAAGAGGAGGGCAGAGAAAGAGGCTGAGCAGGGAGCCTGATGTGAAACTCAATCCCAGGACCCTGGGATCATGACCTGAGCCAAAGGCAGACACTTAACCAACTGAGCCACCCAGGCACCCCTGCTCAAGTTCTTAAAACCAGAAGACAGAGAGATCCTTATGGTGCAAAACCTGGTCTTTTCAACTGAAGTTACCATCTCACTTGGTTTGTTTATTGTTGGTTAAGTTTAACAGTGTGTATATATATATATATATATATACACATATACACTATCAACAGGGTTAGAGCTTCTTAAGCAAACTATGTCTTGTACGATTTTTTAAAATCAGTTTGGTAGTTTTATTTTTTTATTTAAGTATAATTAATATACAGTGTTATATTAATCACAGATGTACAATATAATGACTTAAACTTGTATACATTACTCAGTGTGCATCATGATAATGGTACTCTTAATCCCTGTCACCTATTTCACCCATCCTCCAAACCCCCTTCTCTCTGGCAACCACCCGTTCTCTATATTTAAGCATCTGGTTTTTTTGTCAATTTTTTTCTTTTTCATTTGTCTTGTTTCTTAAATTCCACATATGAGTAAAATCAAATGGTATCTGTCTTTCCTTGACTGACTTATTTCACTTAGCATTATGCCCTCTAAGTCCATCCATGTTGTTGTAGATGGAAGATTTCATTTTTTTTTTCATGGCTGAGTAATATACCTTATATGTGTGTGTGTGTGTGTGTGTGTGTGTGTGTGTGTGTGTGTGTGTGTTACCACATCTTCTTTATCCATTTAACTATCTATGGATACTTGGGTTGCTTCCATAACTTGACTATTGTAAATAATGCTGCAATAAACATAAGGGTGCATAATCTTTTCAAATCAGTGTTTTGGGGCTTTTGAGGGGGCAAATATTCAGTGGTGGAATTACTGGATCATATGGTAATTCTATTTTTAATTTTTTAAGGAACCTCCATAGTATTTTCCACATTGGCTGCACCAGTTTGCATTCCCACCAACAGTGCATGAGGGTTCCTCTTGCTCTACATCCTCACTCACCAACACTTGTTATTTCTTGTGTTTTTCATTTTAGCCATTCCTGAAAAGTATAAGGTAATATCTCAGTGTGGTTTTGATTTGCATTTTCTCAATGATTAGTGATCTTGAGCACTAAGTTTGACCCCATGACTACCAATAGGGTTAGAAAGTTCTTGAGCAAACAATGTCTTGTATAATTTTTATAAGCAACCCTTCACAGAATGTCCTATGCAGGGTAGTTGTCCAGAAAAGTCTCTTATGGGTGATGATGATAACCAGTTCCAAAGTCTTCTTCCAAATGAATTGAATCCCTGAATTGGGCTTTAAAAAAAAAAATAGTATTTTGTTTCTATATGCTAAATAATTATGATGAGCGCAGCACTTTCACAACATATTTTCATCAGAGGCAACTGATTTATAATTGGAGGGGTAACATCTCTGTAACAGTAGAAATATAATTTCAAATCTTTTAGCATAATTTAAATACTAATTTCTGTGCTCAAAAGACTTCAAAACTACTCAGCTCTTGAAAAAACTCCATGGCCTTTGTAAAAATAAGACAAAACACATTTTCTTTTCTTTTTTTTTTTTTTTAAGATTTTATTTATTTATTTGACAGAGAGAGACAGCGAGAGAGGGAACACGTGCAGGAGAACAGCAGAGGGAGAGGGAGAAGCAGGCTTCCCGCCAAGCAGGGAGCTCCTGTGGGGCTCGATCCCAGGGTCCTGGGATCATGACCTGAGCCGAAGGCAGCTGCTTAACAACTGAGCCACTCAGGCGCCCCAACAAAATACATTTTCTCTGGGATATTAATTTATGTTCGAAGAATTACTACAGAATGAGGCTCAGATTCAGGCTCCATTGTCAACATCCACAAATCTAGCATCTCTAGAAATAAAATCCACTAAGGCAATAAATCAATAATGCACTATTGAAAGTTTCCTTTTGGAAACTCCTAAAGGTAAGCTCTGTTATTCCTGCGAAAAACCTTGTTTTAAAGGAATCCACTTACTCTCCTTAACACTTGGTTTGAGCTGAATACTCCTGCAGCTGTTGCCATTCCCATTACCATAGCTCCTGATATGAACCTTCTGTGCTTGGGGCAAACGCATATGCAGAGAAGGGGAGAGAAGCAGCTCCCCAGAGAGACTCCCGTGATGGTAGTCCTGGCTGTGGAAGTGGTCTACAGGACCAAGGGTAAGTTAGTGCCCTTCACTGGCCTCAGTTTTTGTCATCTATGAAATGTGGTTGAACTAGATCTTTAAATTGTCTTGTGACAGGGCACCTGGGGGCTCAGCCAGTTAAGCGTCCAGCTCCTCACTTTGGTTCGGGTCCTGAGATGAAGCCCTGTGTTGTGGCTTAAGGTTCTCTCTCTCGTCCTCTCCTGTCCCTCCCCCCCCAACTTGGGTTCTTGGGCTGTCTCTCTCTCTCATTGATAAGTAAGTAAGTAGGGGCGCCTGGGTGGCTCAGTGGGTTAAGCCGCTGCCTTCGGCTCAGGTCATGATCCCAGGTCCTGGGTTCAAGCCCCGCATTGGGCTTTCTGCTCAGCAGGGAGCCTGCTTCCTCCTCTCTCTCTGCCTGCCTCTCTGCCTACTTGTGATTTCTCTCTGTCAAATAAATAAATAAAAATCTTTAAAAAAAAAATAAAAAAAAATAAGTAAGTAAACAGCAAATATTCTTGTGGAACTTAGACTCTAGAAAACAAACTCACTAAGTGCTAGTGAACCCCGAATCTGGCCCAGGCATTTAATGGACAGATTATGGGCTTCAGTTGTTGTTTTGAGTGTGTCTTACATAAATACCATGGTCATTAGGAGAAATGTATTTTAAACCCGAGTGACTCCGTTTACAACAGAAAGCTGCTTTGTTCGATCACTTATCTATCTGAGGCTCAAGACCACCTGGTACCTTTTACTCTAGTCAACAAACAGTCAGAATTGGCAACTGGATTTTTCAAAGCTCATGATACAGTTTTCTTCTATAGCCGAGGAGTTCTGAAAGTAATCCAGTGAGTGAGCGTGATAGGGGGACTGTTTTCTGGCTGTGTTTCTCAAGTTTTTCATGCCAATCCATGAAAATTAGCTTACACAGACATTCTGTGACATTTCTATGGAGCAATATGGGCAATTTGGTGTAAAGTATGTGGAATAAGCTAGAGGAAGCATATTAGCATGGAGTATTAATGTGAGCTCCCCTTTCCCTTTGGTGACATAAATGAACAGTTTGCAAGCAGGTTATTACCTAGCCATGTTAAGAATTTTCCATTCTTCTTTTTTTTAAACTCCCTTTTAAAAAAATTGATGTCTGGCTGGGGACAATTAAAAGAGATTGGCACATATGGCATAGTGGCATAAGTCAAGAAGTTTTAACGTTTTTATTTAATTTAATAACCATATTTAATGCCTGTAGTTTTGTAAGTTTAGCTAGAGCTTAAAGTAGCTCAGATTTTATTTTTGTTTTCTTTTTCCCTCTTTCTCCAAGTATGTGTGAGATAAAAAGGGTGGAACTTTTTAAATCTAAAATCTCATATAATCTTTTATGGATAGCCCTCCTACTAAAAACCACAACAAAAACACCATCTTAAAAAAGAAATATCCAGAACTAAATTCAATGATAGGCACTTAAAACTGAGAGATGGAAATTGATAACTCTTGAATTCCTGTTTGATTCTTCCTTATCTTTGAGAGTGGTTGCAGCATTAGCTCAAAATTTCTGAATCGATAGAGACTTGGTTGTAACTTCAGAATTGTGAAACAAACCCAAATTATGGGAACCTTTCCTAATCAGACAAATTCTACTTCATTCCAGTCATAGATTAATATAGTACTTGCTTTCCAAATTAAGTTGTGCGTCTTTGGGCTACTGGATTTTTACAAAACGTGAAATCAAGTCATTAAGTAAGCTAACTAAATTTAAGATTTTTTTGTTATCATATGAACTTTTTTGCTTCTGATTAGAAGCCTAGGCATATTTATTTTATATGGTTACATTATTCATTACTATATATGCACATACATTGTTAGACTATTTTTAGAGCCAAAAGAGTATTTTTTACCCTGAAATTTTTTTGCCCCTTACACCCTAAATTCCTTTTTCATGTTTCCATTATATTCTTTTTTCAGAACCACAGTACGATCTTGTTGAACTCTTAAGTGGGCACCACCTGCATGTCCGAGATACATTGAGATCTCCGCCCGTCCACCCTGAACTAACTTTCTTACCAAATTGGCTTTAAGGACTCCTCTTGGGCTTAGTTATTGGTGTAATCCTGTCAGAAGCCTCCAATTATCCTTGATGACTCCCTGCCTCTCAGCCCCAGATCCAAATGATTACTGAATCTTGTCAGTTGTACCAGAAAAATGTCTTTGAAGTTGAAGCCTCTCACTCTTTTATTTCCACAGTCACAGCTGTAGTCCAGGCGAATCCAATCAGCTTTGTGACGCAATGCCCTTTATTAGCCACGTGACAAGTTAACCCCCGGAGGCTTTCGTTTGCTCCACTATTAGCAGGAGGGTGAGCTCACCTCAGAATGTTACTCAGAGACTAACTGAGGTAGTGGATAGAAGGCATTTTACTAACTGCTAATTTCTGACGTGCAGTAAGTTGAATCTTAGCTAGGTGAAGAATAAAAAAAAAGAGAAGGCTGTACTCTCCGGAGATGTTAAAAAGCTCGGAAAGCATAGCCCATTCAGGAATAAGAACTGCTTGCTTAAGTATCGAGTTTTCTATGTCCATTGTTATGAGATAAATGTACTAGACTGAGGATTTAATACAGTGGTGTTCATAGCTAAATAAGGTTTAGACAATTTTTTTTTTTTTTTTTAATGCCAAGTACAATGGAAGAGCCGATTCCTCTCAAAGTACAACTAAATACCACCGCCAAACACTGGGACAGACATACATTTGTACCATAAGAGCATCTCCTCGGAAAATATCCCCAGTGAGCAGCTGAGTGACCAGGTGTTTTCGGTTCTTCAGAGAGAATGACTAGAAATGATTATAGCAGCTGCTTCGGCAATACTTTATTTTTGTTTATTTACAATATTAAAAGGTTTCACATGGCCCTGTACTCTGAAACTAACATGACAAATACTAATGAACTTCAGACTGAGAAGGACTTTACTCTAGTCTTTCAACAGGCTTCACTTATTTGCAATGATGATTTCTTTCTTCTGTCCCCTTTCCAAAAGCTGTTCCTCTTAATCTTTAATTGATTCAGGCTAATTGTGTGTGCACCTGTCCAGAGGGAAGGAACAGTTCCTTGGAACCAGTGCTATAGGGCGGTCATCAGGATTTGTCTGAGAAAGGCAGTGTCCAGTAGCTCCCAGACAACAGAGGATACTGGAATTAGAAAGATCCTTCTGGTCCCTCAGAGAGAGAGAGGAAACAGTATGCCACTGATTCAGTCTCCTCGCCAGTTTTCTTGTGATCGATATTAAGAAAAAAAAAATTCCACTTAGTTGCTAACTGAAGTTGTATCTGTTTTCAAGTAACATTGAGATGTTCCATTCTCTGTCTAACCTAAAGGAATTACCCTTAGTCTTTCCTTTCACTGTTTAAAATAATGGTCTGTTTCCAGCCATGGCTGGCTATGCCTGTTTTCAAAACGTAACTGCAGAAAGACATGGCTGCCACAGTGATTGTGGATTACAGTCTAATCAGGGTGTCGCAGCAAGTCAATTAGGACAGAAATCTCCAAGGGCTATTAAATTGGTCGACCGTGTTTAATAGTCTTTCACTTTGGCAGATGTGTATTTATAGTTGTTTATGATCTTCTGATTTCCCTGTTTCTACCAGGGCCTATTTCTAAGATTTTTGGGGCTTTGAAAGATAGTGTATCTAACATCTTTTAAAAATACATAGTTATATTCCTAGGATACCTTGCCACAGTTGACAAGGATCGTCATATTTAAGTAAGAAAAATTCTGTCCGGTTACTTAGAACCGTGAATGATATGGAGATTGATATTTAAGAGTAAGTTTTTTAGGGGCACCTGGGTGGCTTAGGTGGTTAAGCGTCTGACTCTTGGTTTTGGCTCAGGTTGTGATCTCAATGTCCTGGGATTGAGCCTCCACGTCAGGCTCCAAATTCACTGTAGGGGTCTGCTTAAGTTTCTCTCTCCCTCTCTCCCTGCCCCTACCCCTGCTCACTACTCTCACTCTCACTCTCAAAATAAGTAAATAAGGGGTGCCTGGGTGGCTCAGTCAGTTAAAGCGTCTGCTTTCTGCTTAGGTCATAATCCTGGGGTCCTGGGATCTAGGGTCCTGCATTGGGCTTCCTGCTCCCTGGGGAGTCTGCTTTTCTCTCTTCTCCCCACACCCTCCACCCCTCTCTACTGCTCATTCTCTCTCAAATAAATAAATAAAATCTTTTAAGATAAAAAAGTAAATAAAAATTTAAATATATATATATATTTAAATAGGTTTTCAAAAAAGCTTAGGGAAATGTGAGGAGTTTGAGTTTGTTAAGAGTAAGGTGCAGTGAAATCCAGTGACCATCCCACACATGTTCTGGAACTTCAGGTTTTAGCGTTCAGTGGTGAAAGATTAGTCAGTTATTCCTAGTGATTACCTTAAAGCGAATGCCAGTAGTGAAAGGGTGAGACGGCAGGCTATCACTCCTAAATAGTGATAAATTATGTTAAGCAAATAGTTTGTTGAGTGATGAATTGCAGGGGAGGGTGACTATTGTGGACCAAATTGGATAAATAAAACCAAGCTCAAATTCTTATATTCTTGACTCAGAAATAAAATACATTTAAAGACCCTAATTTTAATTTATTAAAATGTACATTAAAAGGGACTGTATGACCTACATGTACAATTTTTAAAAGAACGAGAAGACAAATAGGCATATACAAACCACCTGTCTTAAAATTTTGAAAATTACTTGCAGCTCAAGTATACCTCCTCTCCTGCCCACTCTTTCCATAGTCCATACTCTAAAATGTTTACCACATATGTATGTCCTATAAAATATACTGTATAGTTTTGTCCACTCTTTACTTTTATATGCTGATAATAAATCATACTTCTGTGTGTACCCCAATTATGTTTCCCCCTAAAGATTATATTTTGAGTTGCATCCATGAGCTGATACTAGGGTTCATTCATTTTCAATATTGTATGACCTGTAACTACATGAATTTAAACACGATTTACCTATCTAGTCTCCCATCAATGTACATTTGGATTATTTCTGGGTTTTGTCTATATCAAACTCTGCTTCTATTGACGTTTTAAAATATATCTCCAGTGTGCACACAGAAGGAATTCTCTGTGGTATGTTCCTTGGAACAGAATTGCTGGGTGGAGTATAGGCATAACCTCAACTTTAAGAGGGGATGCCCAATTATTTTCTACTGACTGTACCTACATATGTTCTCACCAGTACTTTATAAAGTTTCTGTTCTTCCATATGCTTTCCAATAGTTCAGTAATCAATCTTTTAAATTTTTATCAATATGAGGGACTAACTCATTTTGTTTTCTTTCTGTATTTGCTTAACTTAGTAAGGTTGGTTACTCATATTTTTTCTTTTATCAAATGCTGCTTAATGTTTTCCCATTTTTGTAATGTATTGTTTGCTTTTACATATTGTTTTGCAGGAATTCTCTGTGTATCCTGGATATAAGGTTTTCTCGGTCATACTGGGAAAACATTTTTTCCCCCACCTAGTTTGTTGTTTGTCTTTTCATGGGGATTTGATAAGTTCTTTAATGTATTTGAATATAAGGATCCTTTCTATGCCTTATTTAAGAAATCCTTCTCTCCTCTGATGTGTTCTCCTATGCTATCACTGAAGTTTGTTTTTTGTTGTTGTTGTTTTGTTTTGTTTTTAGGTTCTGTCTTTCACAGTAAGTTTGAGTCTATGTAGAAAATTTTTTTGTTTGTTTTGGTGAAAAGTAGAGTTTCAATTTTATTTATTTAATATGAATACAAAATTGTCCCAACACTTTCTGTGGATGGTTCATTCTCTCCCAAATGATCAGAATTCTATCTCTGTCATATCTCAGATAGCTATGTATAGAGGTCTATTTCTGGGCCTGCCTGGTACTTAGTTTCATTGATCTGTTCTATACCAGTACTATACTGTCAGTTAAATTGTCTTAATTATGAGTCTTATTTTTAGTAAGGCACTTTTTTTTTTTTTTAAAGATTTTATTTATTTATTTGACAGAGAGATCACAAGCAGGCAGAGAGGCGGGCAGAGAGAGAGGAGGAAGCAGGCTCCCTGCTGAGCAGAGAGCCCGATGCGGGGCTCTATCCCAGGACTCTGAGATCATGACCTGAGCCGAAGGCAGCGGCTTAACCCACTGAGCCACCCAGGCGCCCCAGTAAGGCACTTTTTTATTCCTCTTTCTCACCCTCTTCCATCTTCTTCCTCATGAATAATTTAGCTATTCACAATACTTGGTTCCTACATATAAATTTTAGAAACAGCTTATCAAATTCCAAGCTTGTCCAGGCTCAAATTCTTTTGGGATTTGGATGGAAATTTTAGTTAATCTATTAATCCATTTAGGGAGAATGCCTATTGTTTGAGTCGTTCTATCCATGAATATGGTATTTATTTCCATTTACACAGACCTTACTTAATTTTTTTCATCATAATATTATTTTACTCCTATTTATATTTATTCCTGGCTACTATATTTTTTGGGTTTTATTATAAGTAGTACCCTTGTCAAATTTAAAGTCCAATTATTGACCCACACTGGGGCTCCTTGCTTAGCAGGGAGACTTCTTCTCCCTCTGCCTGCCTCTTCCCTGCTTGTGCTCTCTCTCTATGACAAATAAATAAATAAAATATTTAAAAAAAAAGAAAATCCAATTATTTTCAGGTGTATAGAAACCTAATTGACTTTAGTATGTTGTCCTTGTATCTATCAATCTTAGTATACTCTTATTCTAATAATCTGCAGAAAATTGAGTTTGTCCATAGAGATAATTCTATAATCTGCAAATAATAAAAACCCTCTTTCTTCTTTTTAAATTCTTATACTTTAATTTTCTTATTATATTACACTAGCTAAGATCTCCAGTAGACTAGAGTAAAAAGGATTATAAGGTGTATCGATGAATTCTTCCTGATTTTCAAGAAAATGTTTACCATTACTAGAGTTGGTTTGCTAATATTTAAGATTTTTGCTTCTTTAATATTCCCTATTTTTATATTCTTTATTTGGTTTTCATGCCAATATTATACTATCTTCATCATTTGAGTTGGCAAGTGGCCTCTTCTGTTAAAGACTGGATTTTTTTTTATTTTTATTTTTTAAGATTTTATTTATTTATTTGACAGAGATCACAAGTAGGCAGAGAGGCAGGCAGTGGGGGGTGGGGTGTAGGGGAAGCAGTCTCCCCTCTGAGCAGAGAGGCTGACGTGAGGCTTGATACCAGGACCCTGAGATCATGACCTGAATGAAAGGCAGAGGCTTAATGCACTGAGCAAGGCAGGTGCCCCTAAAGACTTGTTTTAATATACATTATTTGTTTTTCATATGTTTAATAGAACTCACCTATAAAATCATCTGAGACTGATATTTTATTCATGGGAAGGATTTTGTTATTAGAAAATTAATGTTTTGGCAGGTATTCTTTTTTTTTAAGATTTTATTTATTTGAGACAGACAGAGAGAGATCACAAGTAGGCAGAGAGGCAGGCAGAGAGAGAGGGGGAAGCAGGCTCCCTGCTGAGCAGAGAGCCTGATGCAGGGCTCAATCCCAAAACCGTGAGATCCTGACCTGAGCCCAAGGCAGAGCCTTAAAGCACTGAGCCACCGAGGTGCCCCGGTATTCTTTTTCTAAAGTTATTTCATTTTAACCAAATTTTCAACATTACTAACAAAAAATTGTCCATAATATTCTTTCTAATCATTTTAATATCTAGTTCATATGTATTAAATTCTTTTTTTCATTCCTACTAGTATTTATTTATGTCCTATATTTTTTATTGATAAATATTTTCAGACTTATTAGATGTAATAATCTCAGAAAATTATCTTTGGGGTTTGTTGATCTTTCTACCTACATTTTCTGTCTTCATTTACTTTTATCTTCTGATCTCTGTGAAATTATAGTTTTTAAAAAAAATACTTAGATAATTAATGAATCATATTTCTCCCTAATATAAATATTTAAGGATATATATTTCCCTGTAATACTACGTTAGTTCTATCCTTGAAGCTTTGATATATAAGATCTTTATTATAAGATCTTAATTTTTTTGAGCATTTTAAGGTTCACAGGAAAATTGAAGGGAAGGTACGGAGATTGCCCATGTACTACGTGTTCCCACACAGATATAACTTCCCCCATTATCAATATCCCCCACCTTAGTGGTATGTTTGTTAAAATTGATGATCCTTACATTGACATATTATAATCACCCAAAGTCCATAGTTTGCATTAGGGTTCACTCTTGGTGTTACACATTCCGAAGGTTTGGACAAATGTCAGATGGCATATATCTATCATAATATCATATAGACTACTTTTACTGGCCTAACACTTTTCTGTGCCTCCATGATCATGAGAGATATTGGTCTGCAATTTTCTTGTATTTCTTTATCAGGTTTTAGTGTGAAAGTAATTTTGGTCTCATAAAATGAGTTAGGATATATTCTCTCTGCTTCTGTCTTCTGGAAAAAATTGTAAAGGATTGGTATAATTTGTTCCTTATATTTTGGTATAATTCACCAGTGACCCCATGCTTTTTGTTTTGGAAGGTTATTCATTATTGATTCAATTCTTTAACAGATATAGGCCTTTTCTGATGTCTGTTTATTATTGTGTGAATTTTGACAGATGGTGTCTTTCAGGTAATTGGTCTGTGTCATCTAGGTTATCAGATTTGGGGGCATGGAGTTCTTTGTAACTTTTTTTATTATCCTTTTAATGTCTGTGGGATGTCTGATGATGCCACCTCTTTTATTTCTGATATTAGTAATTTGTGTCTTTTCTCTTTTTTCCTTAGTTAGCCTCACTAGAGGCTTATCAGTCTTACTGATCTTTCCAAAGAACCAGCTTTTGTTTTGGTGATTTTTCTCTATCAATTTTCTATTTACAGTTTCATTGATTCCTACTCTAATTTTTATTATTTCTTTTCTTACAATCATTTTGTAATTAAGTTTATCTTCTTTCAGTATCCTAGCTTCGATTACTAATTTTAGATCTTTCTTCTTTTTAAATATATGCATTCACTACTACACATTTCCCACTGAGCACTGCTTTAACTATCTCCTACAAACTCAGATAAATTGCATTTTCATTTTGATTCAGTTCAAAATAGTTTAAAATTTCTCTGGCTATTTCTTCTTTGACCTATGTGTTATTTGGAAGTGCCTTGTTCAATCTCTAGGTATTTGGGGATTCTCCAGGTATCTTTCTGTTACTGATTTCTGTGGTCTAAGAGCAGACATTATATGATTCCTATTCCTTTAAAGTTGTTAAGCTGTGTTTAATGGCCCAGAATGTTGTCTATCTTAGTACATGTTCCATGTGAGCTTGAGAAGAATGTGTATCCTGCTGTCATTAGATGAAGTAATCCATACATGTCAGTTATATCCATTTGATTTATGGCATTAAATTCAACCGTGTCATTACTGATTTTTCTGCTTGCTGGAACTGTCCATTTCTGAAAGGGGGATTTTTGAATTCTCCAACTATGATTGCAGATTATTACATTTCTACCAGTTTTTGCCTGATATAGTTTCATGCGCTGTTGTTAGACACAAATATGGTAATGATAGGTAAGAAGCATTATTCTTCGATATTTAATGTTTTCTTGTTTTTATTTTTTTTTACCTAAGAGTTAGAAAGTGTTGTATTTTTAATTTGCATCTGAATGACTTTAAAAATTATCTTGTTATTGTATTAAAAGCATTTTTTAAAACAAAATGCTCTCCAAGATATTGATTATTTGAAATTTGTTGATATTTGCTCTATTCTATATCATTTGGTGAATTCTTACAAATATTCCATGTATCTTTGGAAGAACATATATTTTGCAGTTTTGGGGTACAATTATATATATACCCATTCTCACAAACTTTATAATTGTTTCATCGTTGTACTTCTATATCATTTCAGTCTCTATTAATTTCTTTTCTGATCTATCAGTTATTGAGGTAGTTACCTTACCCTTCTAATATGATAGTAAATTTATTTCTTTGTGTATTTTGAAAATACAGTATTAGACACACACCAGTTTAGAATTATATCTTGAGACATCAAATCTTTTATCAGTAGGAAGTGACTTCAGACAGATGCTTAACAAGTAGTTAAACCTGTTATGTGTGGTTTCTTAGATACATGCAAAAGGATTGTATATTATATCAAAAAAAGTGCGACTGAAGGTGGAAACAACTCCAAATCTTTCAGAATAAAAGAAAAATATTTCAAAGAAAGGCTAGTATGACTAATTCCTAGGGCATAAAGAACTTTCATCACACAGGATTAACTTTAAAATGCAGTGTCACAGTTTAATTGGTAGTTTCATTTTTCTTTTTAGTAGGCTGTAAAATAATCACCCCTAATTCAGTGGCATGTTACATTAAATGAAACAAAATAGCTTTATATTTAAATCCATCCTGCTTATCTTTGCTTTTCTCTGGAAATTTTAGTCTATTCCCATTTCAAGATAGTATATTTGTAGTTCTTATTTGGTCCAGTTATCCCATATTTACATCCCTACAGTATTTTCTTAAATTCTGTTTTATGTCTAACCCACAAAGTGGATATTATTACTATTCTCCATAGTCAGTGTTTGGTCAGGTTTACCCACATGATCCCATTTTCTTTGTTCACTAGTTCTTGCAACTCCTATCTTTTGTCTGAAATAATTTTCTATAGTTCTAATGTACATCCTTTAGAAGTTTCCTTAGTAATGTATGTTAGTATTAAAATTCTCAGTTCTTGTTTGCATAATATTGTCTTTATATCATTCTCAAACTTGGAATAGTGTTCCCGTGGGCATATAATTCTAGAATGGTAGTTACTTTCTCTTAGCATTTAAAGACATTACTTCTTTATCTTCTGTCTTATTTGTTGCTGTGTAGAAATTAACGATTAGTTCTAATACTTATTATTTAATAGTCAATCTGAAATTTTTTTCTGGATGCTTTTAAGATCTTTTTGTTCTTGGTATCTGAAATTTTATAATACAATGAAAAAAATTTTTTTGTTTATTCTTCTTGGGATTCACTGGGTTTCCTAGGACTGAATTCTGTTGTCTTTCATTAATACTGAAAATTCTCAGCCTTAGCATCTTTGAATATATACCTTTCTACCATTCTCTCCAATCTCTTATTCTGAAACTCCAATAAGGTATATACCAGACTAGGTTACTATATTCCCATAAATGTTAACCTCACCTTCATGGATAGTGCTAGAGAGTATAATGTTAAGCAAAGTAAATCAGTCAGAGAAGGATAAGTACCATATGATTTCACTCATATGTGGCATTTAAGAAACAAATGAGAACAGGAGGGAAAAAAAAAAAATCAGAGAGGCAAACCAAGAAACAGACTCTTGACTCTAGAGAACAAACTGATGGTTACCAGAGGGAAGGTGGGTGGGGATGGCAGAAATAGGTGGTGAGCACAGGGTGATGTATGGAATTGTTGAATCACTATATCGTATACCGGAAACTAATGTAACACTGTATGTTAACTAACTGGAATTAAAATAAAAACTTAAAAAAATGTTTACCTCACCTTCATATTTTTTATTTTGTCAATTCTCTAGGGTACATTCTGTGTAATCTTTAGTCTCTTTCCCCCATTATTCCATTTTTACTTGTATCTAATGTGGTATTTGACACATCATTGAATTCTTAGCAAATTTATTGAATTTGACACATTCTGAATTCCTAAATATGTGTTATAATAGTTCCTATTTTCTAGAAATTCTATGCAGTTTTTCAAATGCTCCTTGTCATTTTTTTAGTTGTTTGGTTTTTTATTATAGTTTGATATACTTTTTGAACATATTAAACATGTTTATATTCCTATATGATAATTCTATAAATTTCTTGCATGTTTGAGATTCTGGAAATTTTCATTTCAGATGATTTTCTCCAAGTAGCTTGCTTCTTTGGTTACTTTGTGATCTCTTGGTCATACGGTTATATTTCTTGGACCTTTATCTATTGGAATTCTTTGAGGTCTGAGGTTGAAGTCAATTAATGTGCTCATTTTTTTTGTTGTTGTTGTTTGTTTGTTTTTGTTTTTACGCACTTGAGAGCAGTAGCTGTATAACTTTAAACATTCAGCTTAAGGTTTTTTGAATCCATCAAATATTCTGCCCTAAACCCATGTGATGACTGGCTTATGATTAGGAACCACCCGTTACCTCCCTACCTACCTTCACCCACCACCATCCCAAATGAAGGCAGAAGCAGGCAAAGTATTTTTTTTTTTTTTCCAGCAAGAGTGTTGTTAGTTAAACCATTGAAGGGATTGCTTTTGGGCCCTCAGTTTATACAATGGTGTCTCTGTTCTGACTTTAGACATTGAGAGTACCCCTAGTTTTGTCTCTTTGCTGTCACATAGGATATTTAAAATTCAAGCCCTATCCCACCAAAAATGTGGAGATGCCCCAAAGGCAAATACCTGTATATCTTGTATCTAAAAATTCAGCTTATTTTCCAACTAGCTTATGCATGCCTACAGAAAGGTGTGTGTGTGTGTGTGTGTGTGTGTGTGTGTGTGTGTGTGTGTGGCTGTGCGCATGCGCGTGCAGACACGTGCACATATCATTGATCTAGACTTTTTTGCTGCTCCATACTGGAAGTATAACCTCAGTCAGCTAACCCTCTATAGTGCCAGAAAAAGAAGATACACATCTAGGAGAATTTCTACTGTTATAGTGAAAGAATTTCTTAACTCTTAAGAGTAAAGAGCAAAAAATCTCAAAATTAAGCTCAGGGTTTACTGGGAGAGATTCCCTACATAACAGGCAATTGATCTGGAATGACTAAGGCCCTGAGAATAAAAATGAGGATGTAGAAGAAAATCAGAAGACTAACTAGAGAACTCTGAAATTCATTACCTTCTGATTCTTCCCTACCTTAGAAGGGGCAACTTCTGCCGCTGCTACTTTCTCTCCTTTCTTCGCCAGCCAGCTCCTATCTAGCTAGCATCAAGACACTATCACTCTCTTACCCGAGATCATTACCTTCCCAAAGGAAGCCAGTCCTACCTCCCATTTTATCAAAGCCTAATAAATGTATATCTCAGCATGCCCTCAGTATCAAATCCAAGTTTACACCCTGGAAGAGAAATGCCCACACAAAAGAACTGTAGAACTCCTACTAAAAGAGTCTATATTAGAGTTTATAAAAGAGTTTATATTAGGAAAGATCTCAGGAATATATATGGAAATGAAATTCTATGATACTCAGCCAAGCATGAAAAAATATAACTTCAGATCAAGTCACATTTGCCAATAATGAAACACTTGCCAGAAAACCCTGATTCTGATAGTTCCCTGGGTAGGCTAAGACAGATTTCATTCAATAGTGATTGGCAAATGAAAATAAAATTCAATAAGTGAATAAAAAATAAGATGGTAAAAGGAATTGAAATATGTACATGTACACAAACATAAATTTGCCTTTTGGAAGAAAGCAATTATTAGAATAGATTATTAAAATTCCACTGATACACTGTTTATAAGGGGCACACTTACAACACAAGGGCACACAAAAACTGGAAGAAAACTTTATCAGCGAGGACCTTTGGCGACTAGAGGCAATTTCAACTACATTTAGTGTCCTGCTTTGACCCTTTTACCAGGTGGCCTGAAAAGCTGCCAGCTTTCAGTGGTGCTCAGGGCAAGGGAAGACTCTCCATTAGCCGGCCTGGCAATACACATGATAACTGGATCCGTATGAGACAACAAGGACAAGGGCATGTGAGTCTCTGACAACCAGGTTGCTACATGGTCCACGTTAAGCCCCATAAGAGAATCAGTGTCTCTTTCAGTTCTCAACAAAGCCAACCTCTTTACTGCAAGTTACTGTGTTTGTGAGAAGGAGTTTCTGGCTAACTATAGGGCTCAAACTGATCATCATGAATTAGATCCTAGCAGATCTTGTATTTACTTAGCCACACACTCAGATAGGCTCTGGGCCATTTGGTCATTTGGAAGACTTTTTTTCAGAGTGTTTTGACTAAGGTCCACAGTAAGAAATATGGTCATCATGTATATATTCATACACATTTATTTGAAAAAATGTCCTGTAATATTAAAAATACTCTTACTATATGTAGTAATATTTTATTCTATTTTATTCTATTTCATCTTCAGATTCTGGCTGTAACCCACTAAGTTTATTTCACAACCTACTGAAGGCAGGGACATGCAGTTTAAAATGGTATCTTTAAAGCCTCGTCTTGAGGAACAAGAAGGTTGTTGATCCTCCGTGGGTCAACTTGTTCCTCACTGCTGGGGTCTCGTTTGGTCTGTGCCTGGGACTCCCAGGAAGTTCTCTATGACCTGTTGATGCAGAAGATAAAATGAACTGAGAGCAAAAATTCTGCTCTCCTATGTCAGTAAATAAGAATAGTTAGTAAATTTCTGAAGTGGGTAAGGATTCTGTAGTTCTTTTAACCATAATCGCTGCTCCATTCACTATTTTATTTATTTTAAGTTTTTTTTTTATTTTTTTATTTTTTAGTAATCTCTGCACCTGACATGGTGCTCAAACCCATGGCTCTGAGATCAAGTGTCGCATGCTCTTCTGAGTGAGCCAGCCAGGTGCCCCAAGTTCACTATTTTAAATGATGAAGGTTCTATAGTTTGATGAAAACTGTCCTCATTTGCTGTCCCCTCAAGGTAACTCTGTCCTTTCCAGTTAGAATTACAAACAAGAATAATAACTTTTCAAGAAAATAACCTAGTTTTAGGGATGTCAGCTTACGTTCTTTTATAAACATCATTATGTATTTGCAATGTACAATTTCAACCATGTTGAAAATAATTGCCATTCTCTTAGTATCAAAAATTTAATCATTGTAAGTTTCTTGAAAAATCACTTTTTATTAAAAAACTGTCATGTCAAAAACACAACCATATGGTCAATTATTCTTCAACAAAGCAGGAAAGAATATCCAGTAAGAAAAAGATCGTTTCTTCAACAAATGGTGTTAGGAAAGCTGGACAGCTACATGCAGAAGAATGAAACTGGACCACTTTCTTATACCACACCAAAAAATAAACTCAAAATAGATGAAATACCTAACTATGAGACATGAAACCATAAAAATCCTAGAGGAGAACACAAGAGATACCTTCCTCGACTTCAACCACAGCAACTTCCTTCTAGATGTGTCTCCTGGGGTAAGGGAAAAAAATAAACTGTTGGGCCTTCATCAAAATAAAAAGCTTCTGCATGGTGAAGGAAACGATCAACAAAACTAAAAGGCAGCCTACAGAATGGAAGAAGATATTTGCAAATTACATATCTGATAAATCATTGGTATCCAAAATATATAAAGGACTTATACAACTCAACGCCCCAAAAGTAAATAATCCAATTAAAATGGGCAGAAGACATGAATAGACATTTTTCCAAAGAAGACATCCAGATGGCCAACAGACACATGAAAAGATGCTCAATATAACTGATAATCAGGGTACTGCAAGTCAAAACTACAATGAGATGTCACCTCACACTAGTCAGAATGGCTAAAATCAACAACACAAGAAACCATAGGCATTGGTGAGGATGTGGGGAAAGGGGAATGCTCTTGCACTGTTGGTGGGAATACAAACTGGTGCAGCCATTGTGAAAAGCAGGATGGAGATTCCTCAAAAAGTGAAAAATAGAATGATGCTATGATCCAGCAATTGCACTACTGGGTATTTACCCAAAGAATACAAAAATACTAATTTGAAAGGATACATGCACCCGGATGTTTATAGCAGCATTATCTACAATAGCCAAATTATGCAAATAGCCAAGTGTCCATCAATTGATAATTGGATAAAGAAAAAGTGGTGTATATATATACAATGACATATTAGCTATAAAAAAAATGAAGTCTTGCCATATGCAACAATGTGGTTAGAGCTAGAGTATATTCTACTAGGCGACATAAGTCAGAGAAAGATAAATACCATATGATTTTGCTTATATGTAGAATTTAAGAAACAAAACAGATGAGCAAAGGGAATAAAAGAGAGATAGACAAACCAAGAAATAGACTCTTAACTATAATGAACAAACTGAAGGTTACCAGAGGGGAGAGGTGTGCGGGATGGGTGAAATAGATGATGGGGATTAAGGAGTGCACTTGCAATGAGCACTGGTGTCCTGTGAAAGTATACAATCATTATGTTGTACACCTGAAACTAATATTACACTGCATATTAACTAACTGGAATTTAAATAAAAACTTCAAAAAATAAAAATAAACTATCACATTATTACTGAGAACACTAAGGTCTGTAGAAGTAAGCATCTTGCTAAGGTCACACAGTATTGAACACTAGAGCCAAAGCTGCAATTCAGATCTTCTGATACCTCGACTAGTATTCTTAAATGGTCTTTGTTTCAATGTGTCTAATAAATTAGGGAGCTTCTCCTTTATAACCCATGTTTAGCACTGAGTACAAATAATAACTTGGCATCATCAAAATGCTTCTAGGGGTGAGTAAATTATTCACAAAGGGATTCTAATGATCTTTATGCCCTATTCAAGGACTATTCAGATCCAGAAAGAGAGAAATATTCCCAGGGTGGGGTACACTTTCATCATTCCATACAACCCAGATAATTACATTGTTTTAACGGTAACAATAACATTTTGCTGAATAAACTCAAAATATGTTTTTTCAAAACACAACAGTGTGGAAAATGAGCAAACACTAGAGTGACTTTTATTATTACTTTTGTTGTGTAAAATGTCATTCGGAAGCAAATGTAGCATCTCTACCCAAAGACATGCCTAATAAGATTTAAAACACTTAAAAGTCTTTAAGAAGAGTGCTCTAATAATGTCACTATTTAGCATACTCCCTTCATCTTAAAAATGATTAGTTTCAACAAAAATAAGGAGAAAGCAAAACTGAAAGCTTGTGACTGCTATTTAGCATGTGGATTCGGATAATTTGGATATTTTGTCTTCTCTGTGTTCTTGCCCATGTCAGCTGTTTTTTCCATTTCTTTCACACAACATATCTGTGTCTGGAAGTCAATTCAAACATCTGGATATTACTAATGATTCCAGTGTCTATTATCATGTCATTGAAATATCCAGGCCACTTACTGAATATCCATGAGGTTTGTTGGTAGGTTTGCTCTCTCAACCACTTTTCTGCCAGAATGATAAAATGGAGAAAAATTGCACTGTTGTTAAAATTTGGCCTCAGTTATGCAACAGAGCAGTCACCAACCCTGTTTTTATTGTATGATGCCAACCTCTGTTTGCTGTTTCTACTATTTCCTTTTTTTCCCCTGGTTCTTTACATATTTGTACTCTATTACACAATACTAGAGTTCCCCACTATTACTGGAATTCTCCACTTGAGTGTTAAATCTGCCTCTGGCGAACAAGAAACTTAGAAATGCTTTTGTATAAAACAAATTCCATGATGCTTGATAACACTCACATAATCATGATAACAATTCACACTTGCTAGCCTGTTCAAAGCCAAAAGAATTGAGATTGGACAACATGAGCTTTCTCAGAATCATTAATTTGGTATTACCATGACGGGTCTTGAACACTAGGCTAGGAGCTCGGTGAGCACCAGCTCAGTTAATCCTTGCCACACTCATTAAGACATAAGTCCCATTACTATTTCATTCTCATTGTTGTGGATAAGGAAGCTGAGGCATAGACCAATGTAGTTTGTCACCCGAGGCACTGTGGTTAGTAAGAGGAGGACTGAGTCCAGGAATGCAGGTTTATCTGCACCTAGTGCCTAGCAGGTATGGTTTTCAATAGGTGAAAATTAGCCAGGATATATGAAAGAAAGTCAGCACAATACTTTTACTCTTTTCAATAACTTTCTTTTGTTAATGAAAATGTTTCCCAAGAAAACAAAGCTTGCTTTTACATTGTGTGGTCAAATATGACCAAATATTTGGTGGTTCCCAAATACTTGTGAAAGATGGGCTTTTTCCAAGTGAGAAATTGCCTGTTAATTAGAAAAGCTATTTAAAGTAAGATTTATTTTTAAAGATTTGTATGTATTTATTTCAGAAAGAGAGCGTGGGCATGCGCAAGCAGTGGGGAGGTACACAGGGCAGAAGGAGGAGCAGACTCCCAGCTGAGCAGGGAGCCCAGTGTGGGGCTAGATCCCAGGATCCTGGGATTGTGACCTGAGCCGAAGGCAGACGCTTAACCCACTGAGCCATCCAGGTGCCCTAAAAATAGTTTTTATATTTTATAAATGTAGTGAATGTACATAATAACATACAAATACTACTGAAGGGTAAAATATGACACATAAAAGTGTTGCTTAACATCCTACCCTTTTTCCAGTTTACCTTGTCAGAGGTTAACATTATCAACAACATATGATATTTGTTTGTTTAGCTTATTTTTATAACATTTCTTTTTTGATCGATCAATTTTAATACTTTATTTAAATCCCTACGATGAATGATAAAAAATTCTGTTTGACATTTCTTTCACCCACTGATTTGTATTCAATTATTATGTTACAATAAAAGTTCGTAAACTTATTGTAGTAATTCAGTTTAGTAATTATAATTATTTTCCTACCTTTTCCGGTAAGTTGACTCTGAATGCTAAGTCATTAAATATCATGATAGTATTATGATTATATAGGTTCACAGCAGAATTTATTACTATGATTAGACTCAGAGAAAAGGAATAGAACCCCTCTCTTTAAACCTGGAACATTTGAAAAATGGTATCATCAAAACCAAATTCCCCTTTTTTTCCTGCCACCTTGAATTTTTCTGGATGTATACACATGTCAATCTCCTTATAACCCGTATCTTTTCTTTCTTAAGATCCCTTATTTTGGGGGCACATGGGTGACTCAATGGGTTAAAGCCTCTGCCTGCGGCTCAGGTCGTGATCCTGGTGGTCCTGGGATCGAGCCCCACATGGGACTTTCTGCTCGGCAGGGATCCTGCTTCCCCCTCTCTCTGACTGCCTCTCTGTCTACTTGTGATCTCTGTCTGTCAAGTAAATAAATAAAATCTTTAAAAAAAAAAAAAAAAGATCCCTTATTTTTCTGCTTGACTGACTCTTGTCTTAATTTTTTTAAGTAGGATAAGTAAATGAATCTTTTTTTTCCCCAACCCTCACATATAAACAAAAGGCCTTTATTTTGTATTAACCAGTAACTGGTACTTTGGTTGGGAATGTGAAAGTGGACTCATAATAATTTTTCCATCACAGTCTGGAAGACATCATTGCATTATCTTCCGGCAGAAAGGATTGCTGATGAGAAGTCTGATGTTAATTTAATTCTCATTCTTTATTGTTTTTTTTTTCCCTCTGAAATTCATTTTAATGCTTTTTGGTCCCCCACCGTCCATCCTTTCAGAATTATGGGTAGAAAACTGACTGAGAGCCTTGTGTAAATAGATGATATACTTCAAAAATCAAGATACCCTTAAGAATATATGGGCAGGAAGGAGGCGGCTTGGCTAATGAACTTTTGATGTTCTAGAAAGGAGGGCTTGATGTGGGCAGTGGAGAGTTTAAGCTATTTTATGCCTAGGTGCCTCCCCCCCCCCCCCCCCCCCCTCGGGGCAGCCCCAACATACCCTAAGTTCTCCCCTGCATCTCTTTCTGACCAAAGTCTAGGAGTTGTAATCAGAGAGATGTTCTTGACATTTTAGCCTGACTGAGAAGCAGTTAGTGCCAGCTACGCTGCCCACAGAGGGTAGGGAGATGCAGTTCCCCCAGATGACCTAAAAGCAGTTAATTCATTTCTAGGATCTACTCTGCATTTGTTGATTCTGAGATGGGAGCCCCATTTGGGCTCCCACATAACTGCTCTGGCTCCAAATGTTTGAACTCTTTTCTCTCTTTGTTTTTCTTTTCTGCTGACTTCATCTGGGAGATCTCAATAGTTTTGCCTTTTCAGGTTTCTTTATCAATCAGCAGTATTTTTGTTTCCTGCCTTCAGTAATTCCTCATCATTTCTGGTCTGCTGATGGGAGCCTTTCTTGTACATTATACACACTTGCAAAATCTGAAGCAAGGTTCATCCAACTCTGTCTGCTATTGGACCAACCTAGACCAGTCCCATTTTAAAACAAACTCCTAAGTTCTTACAGTGGCCTGCAAGCATCTCTGCAATATGGCTCCTGGGCACCTTAGTGACTGTCTCCCTTCATTTTCCTACTCCCTTGGTCCCTTCTGTCAAACTGGCCCTCCTGCCATTTCTCAAACTTGGCAAGCTTATTCCCATCTCCAATATACCCCATACTGTTTCCTCAGATGTTCTTACAGTCCAATCCCTAAATCCATCCAACTCTCTAGGCCAGCTCAGACCACCCTGTCAAAAGTATTGATGTTTGCACGTGTGTGTGCGTGCGCATGCATGTGTGATGGAATACTATGCAGCCATAAAAAAGATAAGCTCTTGCCATTTGTAACAACATGGATGGATCTAGAAGGTATTATGCTAAGAGAAATAAGTGAGATTAAGAAAGACAAATGATTTCACTCATACGTAGAATCTAAAAAACAACACAGGAATAAACAAACAAAAAACAAAATCAGATCTATATATACAGATAATAAACCAATGATGGCCAGAAAGGAAGAAGGTAGAGGGATAGACAAAATGGGTGAAGGGATGTGAGATTTACAGGCTTCCAGTAATAGAAGGAATAAGTCACAGGAATAAAATGTACAGCATAGAGAATATAGTCAATGATACTGTAATAGTGTTGTATGGTGACAGATGGCAACTATACTTGTGGTAAGGAGAGTGTAACATATAGAGAAATTGAATCCTTATGCTACACACCTGACACCAATATGACATTGTGTGTCAACTATATTGAATTTAAAAAATTTTAAAGGACTTTCTCTATTCCCTCAATCCTGTTTCATTTTTCCCGATAGCTCTTACTTCCTGACAGTGTGCTATATGTATTTTTGTCTGACTTATTCATCACTCTGTATTCAGTACATGGAATGGTACTTAGCATTAGCAGGACAAGTACCTGTGGAATGAACAAATGCAACAGTCATGCCCGCTATAAAATCTGACACACACGGGGCACCTGGGTGGCTCAGTGGGTTAAAGCCTCTGCCTTCGGCTCAGGTCATGATCCCAGGGTCCTGGGATTGAGCCCCGCATCGGGCTCTCTACTCAGTGGGGAGCCTGCTTCCTCCTCTCTCTCTCTCTACCTGCCTCTCCACCTACTTGTGATCTCTCTCTCTCTGTCAAATAAAAAAATCTAAAAAAAAAAAAAAAAAAACTGGAGCCCATTTCAGGCATTAAAAAAATAAAATAAAATAAAATCTGACACATGGATATTCAGTGTTTGGGCAAAGTCTACTTTTGTCATCTAATTCTAACTAAACCACAGAAAAAGGTAAGAAAAAGAGAGAGAGCGAGAGAGAGAGAGAATTATTCCTGCAGGTAGGGTTTCTTCATTCAAATAAATAGTACAGCAGTAGCTAATATATAAAGTTTAATAATCTTAAAACCTAAGAAACATATATTGACAGGCACTGGTGAAATACGTTCTGGCATCGTTTCTGAAAAGCTGCTGCAAGGATCCACAGCTTAATCATTAAACACATGGAGGTGAAGAGACCATTGTCCTCCTCCCTTCTGTATGATTTATTTTCTGTTCCATTTGTTATTTGTCTAGAGCTCGTCACCATAGCATCTCTGCCTCATTAGTAAAGGGCAGGCAGGAAAGGCTGGAGTTGAAAAATTAGGCCCTGAAATGCTCAATGGAAAGCTTTCTGTCCCAGAGAAAGATGCTCCAGCTGCAATGGTAACTCACGTCCTAGATCACCACCGAGTGTCAGCGTCCCTGCCTGAGCCTCAGTTTCTCATTTGTAAAATGACAAACTTGAAATTAAGTAACATTTAAGGTCTCTTTTTGCTCTAATTTGCTGCAATTAAAGAATTCTAAATATGGTTAGTTTTGAACACATTCTGCAGTATCTTCCTATATTCATTTTTTATTACATCATAGCAGTCCCTGACTGTGAAAAGACTTCTTTAAAAGGATTTTATTTAGTTAGTTATAGAGAGACTGTGAGTAGGGAGAGGTGCAGCAGGAGAGGAGGAGCAGGAATCTTAAGCAGACTCCGTGCTCAGTGTGCAGCCTGACGTGGCTGACCCATGACCCTGAGATCATGATCTGAGCTGAAATCAAGAGTCGGAGACTTAAATGACTGAGCTAGTCAGTTACCCTGAAAAATCATTTTTTAGTGACAAAGATGAATACAACATGAATATAAAACATACCTGAGGAAATGGTAGTTTCCATCCAGTGATCCCAGCCTCAGCTGTCTCACATGTAAGATACAAATGGGCAGGCCTATGAGGAAGTGATTGTCAGCAGGAAACTGGGTGAAAAGCTGGGTTCTACCACTCTAGATTAATGACCTTGGGCAAGTCATTTAATTTTTCTGGGCCTCCATTCCCATATCCGTAAAACAAGGATACTTTATAGGTTCTCAAAGAATGAAATTAATGTTTGAGTGAAGTCCTAAGAATATTGCCTGGCATCTAGGAAGTATTAAGTATTTTTCTACTATGGTTATCTAATTCAACGGGTAAATGTAAGAACTAAGTAAGAAAACACACATTAAAATAACACAATATCTACCAGAAAGAAATTCGTTAATCCAACAAATATTTATTGAAGATTTCCTCTGTGCCAGTCACTGGTCTAGATACTGGGGACATCCTATTGAATTAAAGTCCCTGTTCTCTGGGAGTTTGTACTCTAGCACAGAGGGACAGAAAATGTACAAATAAGTATAATGTTTGAGGTAGTGAAAATTGATTAGAATGAAAATAATTTGGAAGAGAGAATGCTCGGTTCCTATTTAAGATGGCCAAAGAAGTCTTATCTGGTAAGATGATTTTTTTCCCCAAGGTGACTCATAGGATAAACAGAACTTTGCAAATGCAGAGTGTCGATGCCATTTTCATCCTATTTCCTTAAAATTTATTGTTATGAAGTAAGAGTTTGCATTTGGTACACCATTGCTATTATTCTGATAATAATTAGAGTGTTGACAAGTGTCTTTTGATAGTTCACTGATGCACTTGGAAAACATGCTATTATTTTTGTCATTTTCAATAAAAAGTATTAACCTAGAGTTCATCCTAGATGAGTAATTTTTAAATATGATATACATCATATTTACTAATTTTTTAGTGTTCACAGTAACTTTAAAATGTGTATTAAATGTGTGCAAAATACAAACGCCATCAAAGTTCAGGATTGTGCAGATGCCCAAATTCATACCAGCAACAGAGCAGTACTCAAACCTAGATCCTTGATTCTAGATTTAGAATTCTTTCCACTACTCTAACCTGCCCAAATAATAATATGTTTAATTGGCTCTAATCTGCAGTGTCTTAATTCTTAAATACTTATAACTTGCCTTTTCTTCCGTTGTTTTCATTCCTAAGGACCAGATTGCACAAGATAATTTCATTTGTGGCATTAGTGGATGTTCATGGCCTTTGCCCTCAGATTAGAAAAATGTAGAATTCATTATTTCTCATATTCAGTATTTCATTTATAATTCAATAGGGTTTTTTCCTACTGTAAAGCCTCTCTTCAATGGTAAGCAGTTTTCCCAATAAACCCATTTAACTCCAATAAGCATATCAGGAGAATGTGAAACATGGCAGTTCTAGAACAATACATCCTCCTGAAGCACAGAAAGCAACATGTCCTATGGTATGGACTGAAAAGCATAAAGAACTTCAAATGTGAGCTGGCGAAATGATGAATATTATGCTACGCAAAGACCCTGATTTTCAGAGTAGGGCAACATCTGGAGCAGCTAACGGGGTCAGGCTGCTCTTAGTCACCTCACGCTTAGGAAAACTGAGCAAAAGTAAGAGGTGGTAATTTAAAATTTTTTTCTTCAAATATTGTACATATGGAAATAATGAAGTATCTTTTATTTATTATTTATTTATTTATTTATTTGAGAGAGAGAGGAGAGCAAGAGAGAGCATGAACAGGGGGAAGAGAAGCAGGCAGGTTCCGGGCTGGACATGGGGCTCCCTCCCAGGACCCCCAGGATCATGACCTAAGCTGAAGGCAGACACTTAACTCACTGAGCCACCCAGGAGTCCCAATAATGAAATATTTTAAACAACATTTTCTTTTCCTTTTTAAAAAATATTTATTTGAGACAGAGAGAGAGAGAGAGAGAGAGAATGAGAATGCAAGCAGGGAGAAGAGCAGAGGGAGAGGGAGAGGGAGAGAGAGAATCCTCAAGCAGACTGCCCGCAGAGCACTGAGCCTGACGCGGGGCTCGATCCCAGGACCCTGAGGTCATGACCTGAGCTGAAAGCAGGAGTCAGTGGCTTAACCGATTAAGCCACCCAGGCACCCCTAAACAGCACATTTTCAGTTTATGAGACTGGATACATAGAAATGTATTATTTTAGAAGCATTTACAGATATAGTCCCATTAAGTCATTTTATAAAAAGAGTAACAAATGGCCTTTTTGTTGGTTTATTATCTTCTCCAGCTTTTTTACAATGTGATTTTCTTGGCTTAGAGGGGGAAAGAAAAAAAAAAAACCCCCACGGTGACTTACTCTCCTAAATACGGCAAAAATAGAAAAGAGGACATAAAAACTAATCCACACATTAATGTACTTTATGCTTTCCCCAGAAGTGTTTATATACATCGTGTCATTTGGAGTTCACGATCACGTGTGACACGCTGAGAGGAATGCCTGGCACAGAGCTAGCAGTTAATAATGCTATTTGTTATAATTTTCCAGCAGCGCCTCGAGCTCAGTAGATCTGAACTAGACTCCTTCTCATCCCCTCGCTTCTCCAATCTCTTTCTGCTTTTTCTCACCTAACCTGGTGAATGGCATCACCTAGACACTCCAGCCTATGACCTGGAAGACGTCAGTGGCTATGACCTTTCTATGTAACCATCGTCCTCTGCTCTAAATTCTCGATGGCAGTTCATTGGCTCGGGTGCTCATGATGTTTTGCCAAAACTATTGCAATTACCTTTCTCTTGATCTAAAAGAATTCCCATCGCTGACTCCTTACAATTCAATTGCTACACAGCTGAGGGAAGCGATCCAGTCATGTTGGCTGCCTAGGTAACCTTAAATACTCCCCTGATTTTAGCATAAGACTCAAAACCTCTCTCAGCCCCAACCTCTTCCTAGTCACTCCTTACCAGCCCAACCTCCACTGCCTCCACACTAAGTTACATGCGGTTCTCAGAGTACCTGACTTTCTCTCAAGCCTTCCCTCCTTTGCACAGCCTAGTTCACGTGAAAAGAACACTCCTTCCTCCTTCTTGGCCTGGAAAAGCTTTTCTGTCAAGGCTTGCGCCAAGATTCTAGGTGATGATGGTAACGATTACTCTGATGACCTCGGGGCAGTGCTGGGGGGGTGGGGGGGCACAGCAACTCCTCCCAGTTCTGTGGCCATGTTGACTGGTTTATTTCCACCATGGCCTTCATCCATTTTCACCATGATTCATTTGTTAAATAGTTATTAAATGCTGAATTTCAAAGATAAAAGACACAATCCATGCTCCTAATATGCCTACTGCTACTGGTCAATGTGGGAGAAAACTGAACAACTACTGTAACAGTTATATCAAAAAGGAGGCTTTTAAAATGCTGAGTCAGTGCTGTTCCCCTGCCCTCCTTTACCCATTCTCCCCATGACTTCTTTACTCCAAGGCTCCATTTCAAAAACTTACGAGGCCAGTAAAATGTTTTGATATCCTTTATGAAGTCAACCCCACTCTGAATGGGATAAGCCAGGTTCTGTTTAAAGGAAGTTAAATCAGTGGGTGTTTTTGCCTTCTCAGCCTTGCTCTGCTCTGAACAGGGGAGGCATCCTGACTGCTTGTCTCAGTTTTAGTTTTCAGGTACACGCATGCATCATTATTTCTCCTCTAGGCCTAAACTAGTGACTGGACCTTCTTTTCTCCCCCTTTCTTCTTTCCTCCCTTTCTTCCTTCCTTGTTTCCATCTCTTGATAAATAGTACAGACTATGAGTTATACACTCTATTTGTTGCTATCCTAAAGTGGGCAATAAGACAGATATGGTTCTGGTTTCCACAGAGCTGTAAGACTCTACCAAAGGACACATAGGAAATAAGAATTAATTACTTATTTATCCATTTAAATTATTTAATTATGTTGATAAAAAAAGAGAAGAAATGGTGTTTACTAATGAGGTTCTGAGGAATCTAAAGTGTGTTGAATGAGAGGTACTTTACAGTCTACTCCCTAAGAGTGTTACTGCCTTAGGTGCATCCTGGTAAAGGGAAATCTCCTTTTTACTTCCCCAGAACTCTACCCAATTTGTAGTACTAGGGGAAAAGGCAATCTGATCAGACTAAATAATATTCAGGTATTGAAGTCCTACTGATGTACCTCCAGCACACGCACCGTGAATAAATGCAAAAGCGGCTTTTCATGTATTAGTACTCTATTTAAATTGCAGAGAGGTGATTTAATAACTCCTGCTGTGTTCTCTCAGTTGCAAATAGATACCATCAGTTTTCTAAGAAGGAGCCCGGCCTTCACTCCAGTGCCTTGGCTGTGTGGTCAAATCTTAGCAAGTATAGTTTAATGTATTTAAGCATGCTTTTAATTTGCATATGAGAATCATATGTAAATCATTTGCTAATTTCTTGAGAGGGCAAAAAAATAAAAAGGGTGAGGAGGAGAAGCTCTGGCATCCCCTGGCACTGTCAGTTGCTGGATTTAGAATCTCGAGCAACTAATTTAACACTCTGTGTTACAATCTCTTTATGTGTACGATGCAATAAAATGAATAGTATAGGCTTGTTGTAAGGATTAAATATGTAGATACAAAGCACTTGACATTGTACTTGATAGATAGAAGGGGTTCAATAAATGCCAGGTAAACATTCTTATAGACTAATTTTCACTCCAAAGGTGAGAAAGTAAATCATTTAATTATGAATTGAGAAGGAGAGACAGAATAACAAATTTGAGGTTAGTATCTAAATGAGCTTCGAACAGTGTGGTAGACAGAATAATGTGAGCCCCCCTATCCCCAAAGATATCCAGGTCCTAATTCCCAGAATTGTAAATATGTTATCTTACACATCAAAGGGAATTTGCAGATGTGATTAAGGAACTTGAGATGGGGATTTGGTGTTTTGGGGGTGAGGGTGTGGTGCCTGGGTGCCTCAGTCCTTTAAGCATCTGCCTTTGGTTCAGCTCATGATCTCAGGGTCCTGGGATGGAGCCCCGCATGGGGAGCATGCTGCTTCTTCACATTCTCCCTCTGTTCTCTCTCTCGTTCAAATTAAATAAAATCTTAAAAACAAAAAATCCCAAGATGGGAAAATTGCCTGAATTAGACAGCTGGGCCCAATGTAATCTTAAAGGTCCTTACAAGAGGGAACCAGAGGGTCAGAGTGAAGAGAAGGACATGTGCTGAGGGAAGAAGCAGAGGTTGGAGAGATGTGATGGCTGAAAGGAGCCCAGGAACCAAGGAATGCAACCAGCCTCCAGAAGCTGGAAAAGACCTGGAAAGGGATTTTTTTCCTAGAGACTTCAGAAGGAACCAGCCCTGCTAACATCTTGACTTTAGCTCAGTGTGAATGATATTGGATTTCTGATGTCCAGAACTGTAAGATAATAAATTTGTCTTATGCCACTAAATTTGTGGTAATTTATTATAGCAGCGATAGGTAACTAATACAGATTGGTCTGATTTACTTTTTTTTTTTTTTTCTTTTTCAGGCAAAGCCAATTTCTGAAATTAAAAATGGAAAAATATAATTCAACATATAAATAAACGTTCCATATACTTTTCAAAAAACAGTTAGTGTTGGTATTCGTCACATCAGCAATTTAGAAATTTTTCTAATTTAACTTAGAAATTAGTTAAGGTTAACTTTTCTAACCTTAACTCTGAGGTTAAACCTAGATAAATATATTATACCCTCTTCCTTGCTTATCTTTCAATTCGGCATTATTATAGCTGGCAAGGACTAGTAGTTGTTAAGGATTACAAATTTTAAATTGGACATATTGGAATGGAAGGATGGGTACATTGTGCTAATATTATTGAGCGTAATTTTTCCTAAACATGTCTTTAAAAAAAATAGCTGAAGCTTCTCTCTGCTTTTAAAGTCCTGTTTTTTAAATTAAATTGTGCCTTTCTCTGCTGATTTAATACTTACTATATTCAAGGTACAGTGCTTTCAAAAGTAATTTCTGGGAATGATTATTTGTGTAAAATAAATCAATACAGGGTTTCTTGAAGTAGAACCTCCCCTAGTGCATTTCTAAATGTTTTGATTTTATAAATATGTGATTTATCTGTACAGCTTTTCTCAAGCACAGTTGTTGCACAAAGTGAGGAGCATCTGTGTGTATACAGTATCTGTTACTGGGCATGTTTCCATACATCAACCATGGTGCATGCATTTAAAAAAATGCTATTTAAAAAGTAGAGCTCTTCCTTGGGTTGACTTTGTTTCAGAAGGTTAAAACTGCTGTGTTGATGTATCAAATGCTTACTCATAATTACTTCTGTCTTGTGCACATTGTAAGATACTCATGGAAGAAATTGAAAATGATGTTCCCAGACCTAAAAGAAAGAAAGAAAGAAAGAAAAGAAGAGAAGTTTTCATCTATTACTAAAATGAGTTTTGCCTTCATTTAATTGTCTAAAAGAAAATAAAACAGGCAGTCCTCTTTAAAAGATGCTGTATAGGGTGCCTGGGTGGCTCTAGTCAGTTAAGTGACTGCCTTCAGCTCAGTCTTGATCCCAGGGCCTTTTGATGGAGTCCTACATTGGGCTCCCGGCTCAGCGGGGAGCCTGCTTCTCCCTCTGCCCCTCTCCCACCCCCGCTCCTGCTCTATCTTCCTTTCTTTTTTTTTTTTTTTTTTTTAAGATTTTATTTATTTATTTGACAGAGAGATCACAAGCAGGCAGAGAGGCAGGCAGAGAGAGAGGAGGAAGAAGGCTCCCTGCTGAGTAGAGAGCCCGATGCGGGGCTCGATCCCAGGACTCTGAGATCACGACCTGAGCTGAAGGCAGCGGCTTAACCCACTGAGCCACCCAGGCGCCCCTCTATCTTCCTTTCACACTCTCTCTCTCAAAAATAAATAAAATCTTGGGGCGCCTGGGTGGTTCAGTGGGTTAAAGCCTCTGCCTTCGGCTCAGGTCATGATCCCAGGGTCCTGGGATGGAGCCCCTACATCAGGCTCCCTGCTCAGTGGGGAGCCTGCTTCCTCCTCTCTCTCTCTGCCTGCCTCTCTGCCTACTTGTGATCTCTGTCTGTCAAATAAATAAAATCTTTAAAAATAAATAAATAAATACATAAAATCTTTTAAAAAAGAAAAAGATGCTGCATAATACCTCCAACTTATTACAATATAATAACAAAAATCTGAAGATCAACATACACATCCACCTGATTTTTTAAAATATGTCCTAGAGCATTGGGAGCAGGGGGTGTGCTGTGATGAGTGCTATGAAGTATGTAAACCTGGTGATTCACAGACCTGTACCTCTGGGGCTAAAAATACATTATATGTTTATTAAAAAATTAAAAAATTTAAAAAAGAAACAGACAAAAATATGTCCTAGAGCAATCAGAATGAGAGGCGTTGATTTTTAAGAATATGTCTGCATGTATTGGTAAATTTTTCATCCTTCTCTAGTTCTTTAATATTTCCCAAGCATAGAGCATACTTGGCCTCCGGTAATATCCACAGACCAACTGCACAACTGCTGCAGGTTTCCAATAGCAGGGACTTGTCAGTACTGGATGGAGATTGCCTGGCACACGCCAGCGCAAACACGAACATTTCCTCTTTCTGTTTGCCTGCTCCCAAAGGCCAGCCAATCCAGGGTGCAAACCCTCAAACCTGGCACATGTGATTGGGAATCTCAATACAAATGATTATGCTTTCATTCCAGGTCCTCTGCAGGTGATAGAAAGTAAGCTGCCTTCTCTCCAGGAGACGACTACAGTCAATATGTTCACACGTGCTTCTCTTTTAGAAAGAAAAGTATTTATCAATGCAGGGCAGTGTTTTGAAAAGCTGGTAGTCAGCTACTCTCAAAAGCAGTGCTTATTAAGTTTTAAACCACAGTCAGGGAGTAAAGAGGACTCCAGGCATGGCTTCCCTTGTGGATTCCTTATACACTACATCTCATCAAGTCACACGTTCTTCCACTTTCAACTGCTCTCTCTTATATGACCTTCTGTCCCCAAATCTTTTAAGCTTTCTGATAGGAAGACTTCATGCCAGCTTCAGGGGGGACAATCTTCAAGTCGTGGGCCATTCTTTTCTTTTGATATACTTAATAATACTTACTAATATTATGGTGTCTGTGAGATGGGCAAGGAAAATTCACATGTATATTAGTTTTCTCTTGCTGCTTAATAAATTATCATAGACTTCGTGGCTTAATACAGCATTCATTTATTATTGCACAACTTGTAGATCTGAAGTCCAGCACCGTGTGACTGAATTCTCTGGTTAGGGCATCACAAAGCTAAATTCAGTGTGTCAGTTGGGCTGAGTACTCATCTGAAAGCTCGGGAGAAAAAATTCTCTTCAAGCTCATTTGGGGCTGTGGGCAGGATCTAGTTCCTCATGGTGCATGACTGAGGTTCCCATTTTCTTTCTGGCTATTGGTTGGAGATCACTTTCAGCAACTAGAGGACATATTCAAATCCTTTTCACACGGCCCCATTCATTTTTAAGTCACTAATGGCATGTCAAATCCTTCTTATACTTCAAATCTCTGGACCTCCCCTTCTGCTTCTAGCTGGAGGAAAAAGTTCTGCAATTAAAAGGCTTCGTGTGATTAGGTTAGGCCCATCTGGATACTCTTCCCATCTTAAAATCAATATATTAGTAACCTTAATTACATCTACAAAAACCCTGCTGCCAGGTAACATTACATGATCATAGGAATAACCCCAAGGGGGTGGAAATCATGAGAGCCATCTTAGAATTCTGCTTATTAACTGTAGGTGTTTTATTTAAATCACCCTTCCTGGTTATCACCACCTTTTATTGTTTTTGAATTATTTTATAATTCTGTAAGTTTTAGAGCACTAATAACAATGCTATCAATGCTTATCCATAGAAATACAAGTGAAATGTATCTGCTACAATGCAACTGATTGGTGCCCCATGGATAGACTACTTTTGTGTCTGTAAATTCGTTTTAACATTCCCTTTACATATATATGTATGGTTCTTTAAACTTTACTTTGAATTCATTGTAACATCTTTCTGGTTTCCTCATTAAATAATGAATTAAATAAAATATTTGATTTGTGTTCATTTTATATTTGTATGTGTATGACTTTATTTAAAAATACTCAGTCCTTTAACAGTATTTGTTTTAAGTAATTTACTCTAATGGTTCGTCAGTACACAGAAATAGACTTAGACAAGATCACAAGAAGCTTGGTCTTTAAATAATTGAAAGTCTCCTAGGAAGGAAGGAGTATAGTTGCGTGGAAAAGGCATTATGGTTTCAAGTGAAGTTTTAGGCTGTTATCTTATAGAAAATAGGGAAAGATTTGTCTCGATTCCAACAACTTTGTAAGTACTTTTTTTTGTAAGGGGATAATATTAAGTACGTGTATTTAGCGAAAGTAACACAAGAATGATTGCCATGAGCTTTCCCTAAATGAAGGAAAGCCATGAGTAGGTGGGCTTACTGACTGAGAATCCAGAGACGTAAAAACGTTGATCTTAACTGCCCATGTTCCTGAGAACATGAATGGGATCATTCATGAAGCTATCCCTTTGTTACACTCCATCTTATAATTTACAGCAATTGGTATCAGTGGCCAATATTCAATCATTACAGCAAACTTTGTAATTGCATTTAATTTTATAATTATTATATATACACTGTTGTTTGCCATCAACTTTATCATTAAGTATAGGTCTTTATTGACTTACAATGAGATTATGTCCCCATAAGCCCACCATAAGTTAAAAATATCATTAAATCAAAAATGCACTTAATATCCTGAAACTCCTGAACATCATTACTTAGCCTAGCCAACCTGATATGTGCTCAGAACGCTTCATCATTGTGAAGGAAATCTCCCTCAAATTGATCGTATGAAGTTATTTTTATCTGCTTCAAATGACAGAGTGCTTTATCCTACCATTGGGCAAAATCATCTAAGACAAAGCCTCTTTTATCACGAAGTGTTGAATATCTCATGTAATTTATTGAATACTGTACTGAATGTGAAAAACATAACTCTTGTATGGGTATACGATGGGTGTATCCGTTATTTATCTCTGTGATTATAGGGCTGACAGAGCTCGGGTTTGTACCCGCTGCCCAGCATCGAGAGAGAGTATCGCACTACATATCCCCAGCCCAGGAAAAGATCAGATTCAGAATTCAGGTACAGTTTTTATTGAATGCACATCCTTTCACACCATCTTGAAGTAGAAAAATTGTAGTTGCAGGTTTTTTTCCTTTAGTGTTCATTCTTTATTTATTTATTTATTTGAGAGAGAGTAAGCCAGCAAGAGAGAGCACAAGCTGGAGGAAGGGCAGAGGGAGAGGGGGAAGCAGGCTTCCTGATGAGAGGAAGCCCATGTGGGGCTCCATCCCAGGACCTTTGGGTCAGGATCAGAGCTGAAAGCAGACATCAGAGGCTTAACCACTGAGCCACCAAGGTGCCTCTTTTTATTTTATTTTTTTTAAAGAATGGGTCTATCAATTGACTTGACTGGTATATTGTTATGTATCTCTGAAAAATATCCGGATCTATTACACAATGGATTATACTTAGCAATTGTGAAGGGGCCCCACATTCTGAATGCAGTTTTACATAAACACTTTGCTCCATTTGTTTCAGACTATCACAGGTTATGATGAACTGCAATGATAAAACATAGAAAGGTTTATGCGTTTGAAGGCTAATCAATATCCAAAAGTGGTAGGTTAGTTTGCTAAAAACAATCTCTAATTAAACAGACAATATTATTATAAATTCTTTTCAATGATGCTGTAACTGTGAAAGGAAAAGAAAGATAGTTCAATTTGCTTTTACCTTGTTTCTAAAACTTTCTATTCTGTTATTAGATGCAGGCAATAATATACCAGATGTTTTTTGGAAAGTATGTTTTAAAAAAACAAATGTCTTAAATTAGAGTCGATGAACAGTAACTTATTCAGTAAGAGTAGCTTAGTTAAAAGCTTTGTGAACTTCAGAAGGAAAGCACAGGCTATACTTGGACATCATACTTACTGAGAAAAAATAATTCTCATAGGAAGCATCTTACCATGACTCACAGTTTTGCATCCATGAGAAAGGAGGAAGAGGCTGATGGTGAAATGAGTACTAAATAAATTTATATTATAGACGCGTGGGGGATTTCCTTCAGTGTGATGAATAATTAGTTGTTTCTAGATTCAGTGAGCAGCGAGTTCACCTTTAACCCCTCTCACTGTGCTGTTTTTTAATATTGGCATTTGGCCAAGTAAGATCAAGCTGCTGTGTTAAAATCACAAAGTATGAAGTACTGCTTTTAGACCTTACAAGTAGAATACTTCTATTTAAGTAAACTGTATAGATGGTGTTTATTTGTACTACTATAAAACAAACCCTTGAGAGGCTCTCACTTTTGAAAGTGACCTAGTATGATGAAGAAAATGTTTATAAATAAGCCCAAGGAACAAATAAAGTGAATAAGCATATTCCAAAAAATCAGTGGCAACTTTCTGGAAAGTTGTTTTTTTGTTTGTTTGTTTGTTTGTTTTCCTGAGTATCTAAAGCTGTGGTAAGATAGACTTGACGTATAAATATTATACCTTTCCAGCACCATTTTCCAATGCCTGTGAACATTGCCTTTAAGGGCAGCTCCCTCTTGGCCACATCGAGCTGTACTTTGAATTTCTTGCTTTGATGCATTCCTGATTTTATTGGTGCTTAAAGGCAAAGTTTGGGTTTTATTTATTTTAAATGCATTAGAGAAATATTTTCAGAATGACTGGATTTATAATAAATGCCTTTAACAAACAGATCCGTTAATAAACCAAGAAAACTGTACCCTTACGGATTCACCTAGAAAATGGATAGACTTGCTCAGTGGATGATTCTTAAACATGGAATATTTTTTGAAGCTGTTACAAAGTATAGTGGTTTTTTACACAAGGACAATCAGGTTTAAAATACGTGCCACTGTTCTGTTAGATTTCAACAAACGTAACCTTAGAAACATGTTTAAATAGACAGCACCAAATGAAAGCCGGAAAGATATAGGCTGTCGCTTTACGGGGCCAAAATAAGCAATTACAAGGGGGAAGAATTCAGTGTATACACATGTGGCCTACATTATGACAGGCAATTGTTGGACCTCGGTTTTCAACTAAATTGATATGAGGATTCAACTTAGAATCTTTCCTTTGGCCACCCACAACTTTCTGAGTGTCCCCTTGCCCCCAAAGCCATGCTCAAAGTCAGCTTTCTCCATGAGGTCTTTGCAACTAATTAAAATGACCTTGATTTCTTCTCCCCAATTAAAAAAAAATCAGCACCATGAATTTTTCACTCATCTATGTACTGTGCTGTATTCGTTTCAAGGTGTGCGCATGTGTGCATGCCCGCGCACGTGTGTGTGTGTGTGTGTTTCTGTGCATGTATAAATCTTGTCTCCCATGCAGGAGTTTGCACTTCACCATGTGAGAAGCATGGCCTCGTGCCTTTTTCCTTCCCACAGTGCTAGTGTAGGACATGTTATTCAGCATGAAATGGTTCTACTGTAAAACTCCAGGCTGCCGCAGCCAGAGGGGTTTTTAATGGGGTGCACAGGAATTATACCAGAATCCATATTTTTGCCTGGTGGGGGATTCATTTTCATCTTGGACCCAGGCTGGAATTTATTCTCCTGGCCAAAAGCAGTCGAATATACACCCAGTCCTTCTAAGTGCTCAGCGCTGGCAGAACACAGACGCAGCAGACAAAGAGCACTCAGAGAAGACAGAAAGTTGCCGGACTGCTCAAAGAAAGACAGAAGCCAGTCCCTGTATGATAAATACGAGCAGTGGCCAGTTAGCTGACAGCAAGGAGTGAAAGAGCCTGCAGATTAAAACTACATATGGTTTGCAGAGTCACTGGATTGAAATATGAAAAGCAAGCAGAGATAGAAACTAGGATATCGCTACTGTTCCTAATAAGGGATTTGATACAATGAGGTGATAAACCAGTATCCAAGAGCAAGGAGTGTGAAGAAAATATGGATGATAAATTGACAACAGATAAAAGAAAACTCGTACGTGCTGTACCTGAATAGAGACAGAGAGACAGACACTTAGCTAATCCCACTGAGCTAATAATACAGAATTGGAAAAAGAATTTGCAAAGGCTACTCAATATTTCTAGTTTGTTGTGTATACATATCCTTAAATGGAGGGAAACTATCGCTATTCTTATTTAATGCTTTTCTTCCCAGAGCCTTGCGATAAAGCAACCCTCTAGGTATCATTAATGGTAGGAATCTGAACCTAGCTGCTTGCGGGCACGAGATTCTGGTCCCTATGTGGAACATACCAGCACAGCACCCTTCCCAGAAGATCACTGTAGGAAAACTCATTCTTACCGGGATACAATACACAAACACCTGGCTGGGCAAGGGTATTTGTTCACTAAATTATTTATGAATTTGCTTAAAAATCTCAAATATTGTGAATATAGGAATTTCTTCTTATGAGCTCTTCTCTAAAGTGAAACAACAGAATAAAGCTACCCAATAATCTTTACACATTTAAAAGAAAAAGACAGGGCAACGTTGGGTGCTTAATAACCTTGGAATTAAGAGAGAAAAACAGCTGGCTGTTATTGAGCTTCAGAAGTGGTATTTACCTTGCTCAGTTTACCTAGGCTCAGAGTTGGACACCCCAGCCAAATAATCTTGTCAGTCACCCAGAGACTGTGAGTGTCAGGATGGCTAACTTGCATTTTCTAAACCCTCAAGAGCCTGAAAAATGCCAACTTTGTTAATGTACTAGGTTACATCTTAGAACTCTTGGTTACAAGTGTTATGTGGTTCAAACATTATGTGGTGGCAACCTGTTGTGTTATCTTCACACGGATTGCATGTTGTTAGCGGAGCTAGACGTTAGTGGGCCTAGGTGCCACCCCTGTTACATGATGAAGTTCTAGATGGTTAAGCAAACTCAATTTTACATCCAAGGCAGCCAGTTTCCAGCAGAGATTCATTTTAGAACGCTAACACAAAACTCTACTGTTGCTCTGTTAAACTTCAGTGGATTCTACCCACTGGCACATTGCCTAGAAAATGGTACTCAATTATTATTATTCCTCTTCCATTTTCTTGAAAATGATATCTATTTACTAAGTGCGTGACCTTAGGCAAATCCTTTACTCTCTCTGGATCTCAAATTTATCAGTGGCAAATGAGACTAAATTCCATCCATCCTTTCCATAGTCTCTCTGACACTTTCTCACTAAAAGAGGTAATTAAATGGTCTCTTTTATTTTACCTATTGTATATATTCATGTTCTACTTTGCCAGGTTAGTGCATTGTAGCAAATCAACTCCACATCTTTGTGCCTTGGAGAAAGAGAGGTTTATTTCTTATACCTGCTACATGCCAGCTGGCTCTCTGCTCCAAGGATCATTCTCATTCAAGAACAGGCTGGAGGGAGCAGTGACTCTCCAGGAAATGTCAGTTGGATGGCAAAGGAAAGGTACTGGTAGAACCCATGCCCTGTATAGGTCACTTCTGCTCACATTCTGTTGACCAAAGCAAGTCAACACGTGACCAGGGAAGTGTTGATGTGGTAGGAAATGAGCCAGTCTCAGAAGAGAAAGTAGATGACTGAGGGGCTGAAATACATAATTTTGTCATAAGAAAGGATGACTTGGAGGAAACAATAAAATCTAGAGGGGTACTCACTGCCCAGGTACTTTAAAACTGAAATGATGTTGCCTTATAGTACCTTATGTTGCCTGATTTTTCTTAGGTAAAATAATAAGACCCTTAAAAAATATACTGTAGCATTTTATAGCTACATTTACAGTAAACTCAGTAGAGAAGCTGAGAATATGGGTCTGCTTTGAGAAAAAAGAATGTCAATAAGAACCAAATTTTTTCGATGCAAACTCATTATCAGCTGTGGTTCTTTGCAATTTAGGAGATGTTAGGGTGGTAACAAAACCCGTGGCAAGGAAAAAATAAATAGGAGTCTTAGGTTTGTGACTTGATCTTTACTCTGACTTTTTTCAAAATCTGAGCTTGGGTGACACAAGTGATTATTCCTCAACAAAGTGCTTTCTGCAAGATTTTCGTGGACTTAGCACATGTAAACATTATATGAAATTGCAGTATTGATGTGGATGTGAGTTCTCTTTCCCCCAAAGTGTTCCTGTGACAGCAAAGTCAGTGTAATGCAACCATTCTCAAAGTGTGGTCCGGGAGAGGGCAGAGTCAGCAGTATCTGGGAATTTGTGAGAAATACAAATTTGGGAGTGCCTGGGTAGCTCAGATGGTTAAGCGTCTGCTTTCAGCTCAGGTCGTGATCTGAGGGTCCTGGGATGGAGCCCCACATCAGGCTCCCTGCTCAGCGGGGAACCTCCCTCTCCCTCTACTACTTCCCTTGCTTGTGCTCTCTCCCTCTCTGTCAAATAAATAAATAAAATATTTAAAAAAAATACAAATATGGGGGCCTGTCTTTGTACCCGGTGAATTAGAAGTCAGGAGCTGAGATCCTGCCAAGCTGCCCAGTTGGTTCTGAAATTGACTAGTTTGGAAACCATTAGTCAAGGATATTCTGAAGCCTCTGGGACTTCAAAACTGCGGAGGTGGTAGCCTGGTTCTTGAGTGACTAATGCCCATCAGCCCCTTTCCTTGCATCTAACAGAGTCCAGTGCCATTTACAGTCTCCCCCTGAAACAACATAGCCTACACAGCCTGGTGTTCTGAAAGTCCAGCTAGATCGCTGACATGGATTAGTGTGAGAAATATTTCTATATCACCGCATATTTGCTTTAAAAATATGTTTTAGCTGTTTGCCTCAGTATGTCACTTTGACCAATGTTATGTGATCTTGAAATAAAAAACCTTGTCTTATTTTAGGGTCTGCTTTGCCAAAAATATTTATGGCTTTCCCAGCTTTGCCAGGGTAGGAAAGCTGCGGGGGTTTGGTTTATTGCAAACTGGCTTGTGTAGGTCAAGGAGGCCTGTGGAAAAATCTGAACTGTGCCTCTTTCCCAAACCAAATTCAGGCCACGGTCCAAGAAAAGAGAAGTAAACACTCAGGTGAAGAATTGTTCATTTCTTCTGGAATATCTAAAAGATCTTTCCTAAGAAGGCTTGATTTAGGATCAGAGAAATAGGATTAAAAATAAAACATCAGGGGCAATTAGTGAGTTTAATATTTCAGATTGATAATTAGAGAATGCTTTGTTTCTAGTGCGTTTGAAATCTTCAGATCATTTTGGGGTAATTCCTCCCTGGCAAAGTAGAGTCCTTTACTTACTTTAGCACAGTTCTGTACCGGACTAAACCTACCATTGTTATTCTGATGAATGTTTCTTCAAGTAATTTGAGTAATTCTGTAGATTTCTTTAAAAAAAAAGAAAAAAAACTTCTATATTGGAAGTCATGTTACTTTAAAAAAAAGTTTGACTTCTATAACTGAAAATTTTCTGCTAAGTCTTATGCATTCTACTTTGCAATGTTTACAATTTATGCATTTAGATGCTTGCCTGACATTTCTACATGGTCACTGTTAGTATTTTATTCAATTTCTTCCTTTGGAGGCAGGTACTACCTGGGGGGGGGACAGGACATAAAGATATGGCGATATGCTGATAGTTAAATTGGAAGTGAAAAAAAGGTAAAGGAAACCTTTTAAAGTTCATTATTTATAATCTGGCTTTCCCAGGACACATGGGCCTGGAAGCCTCAATGAATACAGGGCAAAATAATTACCATAAAAATGTATTTCCTAGCAACTGCCTCATCTCATTTCTGTCTGTCTTGCTCTGTGCGTCACAACTCCCATGTGGACAGTCCCCTGTTGACATCACTCATGCTACGACACAGCCTCACCTTGATTTCAGTTTCCATGGTACTTGGAGTAAAAGAAAGAGAAGCACCTTCTCATGATTCAACTGTACAGACGTGTTCCTTCTTCTCCCACAGTAGCATTTTTTCCCCCTCTATTTGATTTACTGATTTAGTCTCTTACAGCCTCCTTTCCCTCAAGAGTCTGGCACCGGTTTCCCGAGCACTGTTCCAGAAGACAATTTGTGTGACATATTATTTTGCTTCTCTCTTACCCTGTCATTCCCAGTGTATTCCAACTGAAATTCAAAAACAGTCCTACCAGGCATGAGCTTTCTTTCTTTTTCAAATTTACATGGTCCCTGAGAGGTAAAGAGTGCACCATTTTTGCCTAAATGCTGTTAAAAAATGAAATTTAGGAACCCAGTGCATTCTGCCATTGCCGGTCTCATAAGGATGATTACACCTTTCAAAAATACAATCCTAACCAGTCCTCCTCCAGGGTAGCTGGAGATGATCAAATCTGTGGTAAACTTAGGCCCTTCCACTGTAACTCTGAGAACATAAAGAAATAAAGTTTTTTTGGTTTCAAAAATATCATTCATATAATTTCAACAGTCATTATCTAGGTCAGCCTTTCTGGGGCCCAGAGAAGAGTGTTGCTGAGTTAGTGCGGGAGTAAAAGAGTCACAAGGCTGTGTTGGCGACCTCTCATTTGATTATTGGTGCCTTTTATGGACTAAATATGTGTGTTTCCCCAAAATTCATATATGGAAATCCTGACTCCCGATGTGATAGCATTAGGAACTTCGGGAGGGTGGAGTGCTCGTAAATGGGACCCCAGAGAGACTGTTGGGAGCTGCCTTCACTCCTCTGTGCATGAGGACAAGGGGAGAAGGTGGCTATCTGCCACCAGGAAGTAGGTTCTCGCCAGATACCAAATCATCTGGTATTTTGATTTTGGACTTCCAGCCTCCAGAGCTGTGAGAAATAGATGCTTGTCATCTCAACCATCCAGTCTGTGGTATTTTTGCTGCTGAAACCCAAGTGAAGATAGTACCCAGCAATGGGAGGAGTCAGGTGACCAAATGGCAAAATGTTATAAGAAGATCAAGATCCAAAATAGTAGGTAAAATATTTTATTGACTGAAGTGCCGCAGTGGGGAAGGAGCTAAGATGGAAGCGTTGATTGAAGAATGGAATCAGCAGACGTAAAGGAGTCCAACGGGGTCCAAGAGAGATTCAGAAGCACAGAGGTCTACAAGCACGCAAGGATTGTCTATGACCGTGGGCTTCTTATGACAAGATGAGGAGCATGGTCTTTAGCAGCTATTTCAGACCTACACAAACTATATAAGCAGTATTTTACTATCCTTTCCACTATTTAGAGATTAGGCTCTTCCTTAGTCTTGACTTTGGGTGTAAGCTGCTCTGTCCATTGAATTCAGCTTGGATCAACACTGAATCAACCCTTCATTCCTTTATTTTAACCTTTCTTTCATCTGCCGGATGCTTCTCTCTGTGTTGCATTTATGTGCGAACTTCAGCCCCAATTTCTACCTCTCACGTTTCCTGGTTGACTGGTAGATCTAAGTGATTGTCCTCATCTGAAACACCTCTAGTGAAGGAGCATCACTAATCCCCAAAGTGGTTGATCATTTCACTTTCTAATGGCTTTAATTGTTAGAAATTTCTCCCCTCTGTAGCCAGATCACAAAAGCATGTACTCCACAGTATGGTTCTGAAATAATATGTAGTGTTTTGTTTTTTTCTTTTTAAGATTTTTATTTATTGTACAGAGAGAGTGAGAGAGGGAATACAGCAGGGGGAGCAAGAGAGGGAGAAGCAGGCTCCAGACACTGAGCAGGGAGCCTGATGCAGGACTCAATCCCAGAATCCTGGGATCATGACCTGAGCCGAAGGCAGACGCTTAATGACGGAGCCACCAGGAGCCTCAATAATATGTAGTTTATTTACTACACCAACAGCTGCATTGGTGTCAGTAATACCTGCCCACTACACGCACATGCGCACGTGCACACATACACACATTCCAGGAAGTGTGGACACTGTAGACTTACCAATGGATGGTAGTTCTGTCTCTTTCCATTCAAAGCAGAATATTCATTATTTCCAAATTTCACCTCCCTTTCATGGGTGGTTTTAACAAAACATTTTGTTTTCCTTAGGTCACTGCTTAGTGTTTCAGGTTTTGCTCCTGCTGCTTTGTTCTCCCAACATGGTATCTGAGGATATGAAGCCAGCTTACTATATTTTCCTGTCATCAGGGAAGAAGGTGCCTCCTATTTGTATGGTATCCTCCAGATTGCCTGGTCTCTAATGTGGAAGTGCCACCTGGTCTGCCTCTTGGCCTTGTGAATTTTGAGGGATGAATGGTCCTATATAGTATTTCAGGCAAATATGAAAGCACTCAATACGCAGACCACGGGCCTGGCCATTTTCCCCCCATTGTGGAACAACCCAGCATGGCAACCTCTTTAATTTAATGTCAGGTCTCTGGTCATCTAGTGATGCTATTAGCACAGCTGTAGCCTCTCACTGGGGCACGTGGGAACCAGTGGGGTCTCTAAACACAAAATACAGGCCAAGGGAAACCAGGAAAATGGCCTCCACTTGGCAGATATCCCCAATATCCACAAGGGCCTCTGGAGTATCTTTTCTAAGCAATGTTTGGTATGACTCTAAGCTGAAGCCTGTTACCTTCCTTGGACCTGAAGCTCCCTGTTGCTACATGGGGGAGCCTGAAGCTTCCCTGTCACTGACATTCACGTTCATTCTCAGCCCATTTTAAAGCTCAGCCAGAAATTGAGAAGAGGAATAGAACCCTGTGTGTGACCGTCTTGCTCTACTTTGTCTCCTTTCTCCTACAATCCCTGCAATGAGACTTTTTCTTTACCTAGTATCTGTCCAATTTAGCAAGCCTGATGGCCAGTGGTGTGCTGACAAATGTTTAACAGCTGGCACTTTGCAGGAAGAAAACGGATTTGTAGTGTTTGCAGATTTTCATGGGGTAAGTACTCCTACACAGCCAATTTCTAGCTATCAACACGATGTCTCTAAATGAGCTGCGGAGTGCTGCATATCACTGGCTCCTGGAAGCCAGTACCAGCCTGCTCCTGCGCACAGCTGCTTGAGGCCTGGGGATCAGGCCGAAGCAGCAGATTTGCTATGCTGTTGTCTACGATCTGAACCCTTTAGTTTTCCTTGGTTGGTAGACTAATAAAATGTTTTCTCCCTTTTTAGTCCAGTTTAACTGCAACGAAAGTGCGTAGTCAGGGAACATTATGGTTTGTTTCATGTATTTATCAAATTTTCCACCATTTCAAGAAACTGTTTCATGCTCTTTGAGCAGCCAATAAATCATACCTTGTCAGACTGTTGATTCATGACCCTGGGAATTCCTGGGTAGTGTTTGAGACTGACCCTTACCAACAGGGGGCAAGGAGGAACGGAAGAAAGAGGCAGACCACTCCAGACTGGTAGGTGGGTTCAGTAAGCAAGAGGGGAGTTATGTACAAGGCTTGTGGGGAGTCACCGCAGAACACATAGATGACGGCACCTGCCCACTCAGAATCTCGAGTTTATATGTAGGACCTAACCGGGTTCAGTCTTGCGTCCCGTCCAGATGGTCTCCGTAACATAGTACTCTCTCAAGGCTGCATTCTTAAAGTGGCTCGTAGTGTGGGAACTGTGGGCAGAACGTACATTCTGAGGACAGGGGAGAGATGGGGAACCTCTACGTGCCTGGGTCCAGCTCACAGGCCAACTGTGAGAACATTTACATCGTACTCTCTTGACAAGTTTTAATTATACAACATAGTATTATATCATCTATAGTTATCATATTATACATGAGATCCTCAAAACATATTCATCTTGTAACTGCAAGTTTATACCCTTGACCAGTCTACCCCTATTTTCCACGTACTCCTGCCCCTTGGCAAGATCCATTCTCCCCTCTGTTTCTGAGTTCAGCATTTCTTTTTTGTAGATTCCCCATACAAGTGATACCACAATGTATTTGTTTTTCTCTTATTTCACTTCGTATTCATCCATGTTGTTGCAAATGACAAAATTTTCATCTTAAGGCTGAAAAAGTCTCCTCTGCGTGTGTCCGTGTGTGACATTTCCTTTATTTATTCTTCTTGACAACAGACATTTTGATTGTTTCCATACCTTGGCTATTACGAATAAGAGCCACAAATAAGCTGCAGAATTCTTTTTCCAAAAAGACAAATGTTACAATGAACATGAGTACATATCTCTTTGAGACAATGGTTTCATTTCCTTTGGATATATCATCAGAAATGGGATTCCTGAATCATAAGGTAGTTCTATTTTTAATTTCTTGAGGAGACTTCATACCATTTTCTGTAATGTCTGTACCAGCTTACAGTCCCATCAACAGTGCACAGGCGTTCCCTTTTCTCCACGGTCTTGCCAGCATTTGTTATCTTGTCTTCTTAATAGTAGCCGTCATAACAGGTTTGAGATATCTCCTTTTTATTAAAACTGGGAGATTATAAATTATCTAGGTGGGTAGGTGACATTATTTTTTTTTTAAAATTTTATTTGTTTATTTGACACAGAGAGAGAGATCACAAGTAGGCAGACAGGCAGACAGAGACGGGGAAGCAGGCTCCCCGCTGAGCAGAGATCCCGATGTGGGGCTTTTTCCCAGGATCCTGAGATCATGACCTGAGCTGAAAGCAGAGCCTTAACCCATCGAGACACCCACGCGCCCCGGATAGGTGACATTATTAAAGAATTTTATTTTAGTACAGTAAAGGTGACTGTTTTAGGTTAGGATCCGTAAGAAGCAGACCGTGAGCAAAAATTTGAATGCACAAAGTTTATTTGGGAAGCCATCTCCAGGATGCACTGGCAAAAGAGTATGGAAGTGAAACAAAAGAGGAGGGGAAGGAGAGCAGGTGGATTTAAAAGCAGGTTAGCCTCAGTGAGCCCCCAGTGCAAGTTCTCTTTGGAAGCTTCTGTGAGCGGGTGCAGAGCACCACCTCTCAACTATGGCACCTGAGGTATAGGAAGCTAGTGTGGCAATTGATTCATTCCCATTTGTCATTGACTGGGGGCTACTCGCTGGGACTCTGGCTGCCTAGCACTTCTGGCCTGCTTCAAGTGTGGATCAAGCATGTGGGGCTAACGAAAGACCCCAGGCACAGGGACACAACGTGAATACAAAGAGGTGTTTGTCGGCAGTTTTAGGGCAAGTGCTGATAAGTGGGACACTAACAATGTCTGCTCCAGGCCACCCCTAACACCTCCCACATCCACTCATGCCCTGCTTGGAATTAATCTGTTTTGTTAGTGATTCTCCAAAGTGCTGGCAATTCTCTCTCTCTATCTCACACACACACACACACACACACACATACACACACACAATTTCTGAAGCAAAACTACTTCTATTACCCATTTTAGAATCTCCTCACTTCAGGCTAGCCCTTGTGCTGGCCTAAGCCTCCTGCTTGGTGGGGGAATACGGACCTAGACCTGTGAGGGTTCTGAGCCATGTGCCTCATCTTGATTGCGTCAGATTGTCCCCTGAGATGGAAAGCACCAAGAGGAGCCTCCGTGAATTCCGTGAGTTTCATCCATGTTCCTCCATGCTCGCATTACAAGGCACAACCCTGTCAGCTCATGACAATCAGTATTGTAACTTCTCTGCCTGCTCATCTGTTGGCATGGGATGCCCATGTTGGGTCCCCCAATAATGGGTCACCCAATAACTGGTCCATGATTAAAGGAGCGAGACTGATACAAAGCGAAGGTCAAGCTTCTTATCTTATAATAAGAAAGATGCATTTGTTCTCAAACAGAACTCCTGAAACTCCTGGAACTTTCAAGATGAAGAGGGCTATAAAGGTGTCTTTTGTTGTGTTAATGAGGTGGCTTGTGGAAAGCCCCTAGGGTGGGGCTGGTTGCTGGGAGAACCTACCAGGTGCTTAGTGGGTTGGAAGTTTCAGACCCATCCCTCACCTCTGGGGAGCACAGAGGGTCTGGGGGTTGAATTAATCACCAAAGGTCAATGGTTTAATGAATCATGCCTTTGTAAAAAAGATGCCACAGAAACGCAAAAGGAGAGGGTTTGGAGAGCTTCCAGGTTGGTGAACACGTGGAGGTTCAGCGAGAGTGGCGAGCTCAGAGAGAACTTGGGAGCTCTGCCCCCTCTTCCCATACCTTGCCTTATGCATCTCTGCCATCTGGCTGTTCTGTGTTATGTTCTGTTACAGCGAACTGGTAATCTAATAAGTAGTACTTTCCTGAGTTCTGTGGGCTGCTCCAGCAAACTAATTGAACTCAAGGAGGGCATCATTGGAACCTCTAATCTATATCTGATGGGCTAGAAGCGCAGGTGACAAGCGGGGCTTCCAACTGTTGTCTGAAGGCTGCGGGAAGAGGAAACTCTTAGAGGACTCAGCCCTTAGCCTGTGGGATCTGATGCTCTCTCTGGCTGGAGAGTCTCAGAATTGAGTTGAACTGTAGACACCCATCTGGAGTCTAAGAACGGCCTCCTTGGTTGTATGAGGGGAGAAAACTCATGCTGGAGGGGCATTAGATAGGAGAGGAAAACTGCTGGCTATGCTAGGAAGATACATTTAGGTACATAATTGCATCTTGATAGCTGGACAGTAGATCTTTTATATTAGCATTTGGACATCAAAAATCTTTACATAAGGAAGGCCTGGGGACAGAGAAAAGGGAATAAAGCAAATCAAACATAATCCATGTCCTCCAATTTTCAGGACCTCTTCAATAAGGACAGAGAATGACGACTGTACAAGTGAGCTGGACTTGAAGTACTCAGTCACTGAGTACAACGTGTGAGTTTTCAGTAGTCAAGTGGTAACAGAGTAGTCTGTTCAGACCCCACTTAGTTCTGCTGCTCGGGTGCAAGAGGGGTCTTATTTTAGCCATCGGCCCAAATATATTGGTTAAATTATTACCATTTTAATTTAGAGGCAGCTGAGAAAATACATGGCCGTTACTCCCAGTGACCGCTAGATTCAAGATGTCTTTTCATTCATTAATTATTAAGGGTTGGGCTTTTGTAAGAGGAGGCGATGGTGACCTCTCCTCTCCCTCTCCCTCACCCTCTCCCTCTCCCCTTCCTCCTCTCTCCCATTTAACACCTCTTTCATAGAGGTGCCCTGAGGATTTCTGCCTGTGTGGTAATGAAGTTCAGTAGCCTGCTTTGAATTTGTCAGTGGAAAAGGTGTTATAAAATTTTAAAGTAAAAAATATACTACTCCTAATAAGGATGTTGATCTTGAAATGCAATATGAAAACCAGAGACTGGAAATTTAAAATTTGTAATGAATTGCTCTAAAGCTCTGATCTCTTCAGACCTCAGGAGCTCAGCAGGGGTGGGCCCAGGGAAGACTTGGATGGAAGACGCTGCAGGATGTGGTGGCCGTGATTCAGTAGGTGGCCCTCTTCCATCCCAAGGTGGTCGGCAGCCAGCTCCCAGCCCTGGGTTATGGAGCCCTGTGCTGCAGAAGAATCATCCATTGGATGATTTGGAAGACCGAGGTTCTGACCACTTCTGCTCATTAAAAATTCCAGGCACTTTTATAAGGTTAAGGATGTATCCTTGTGTTCAACAATCTTAGGAAAGTCTAGAAAAAAGAAGATGGGGAAATTTGGGGAGGTTGATTAACATTCCCAGAGGAGAAAATCCAGACAGATTGACTCCAAATTTTATCCTAAACTCTCATTTTACAGAGTAGCAAAACAGAACACCTGTTTGAATCACTTTCTTATTGAGGTGTAAATGCATTTGTAGATAAGAAATAGATCCCCTTTCTTGATACGTTTATATCAAAAGGGCTAATTTAAGGAACCTCTCCAGTATTTGTATAAGGTGATGAAATGACTTGTATTTTGAGGTATTTTCTGGGCTTTTTTTCAGTCCTTTGATAACTGTTATTTGGAATAGTGAATGGAAAAAGATATGTCATGAAAGGTAATTGTTTTGATTTAGAATAATCTGAAAGCTTTTTCTGACCTCGTTTAGCTCTGTGTCATCTATAACTCCCAGAACTCTTAACTATGTGTCACCTATAACTTTATATGTAATACATTAATTATGATTACAAAAATTAGAGCAAGAATGTTAAATTTATTCTTAATAAGAAATGGACTAAGGTAAAAAGAAAGAAAGAAATCGATACAAAGATTAGGTCAAGAGGAGAGTGATTATCAGAGGGAACTTATATATTCCTAGATTTATTTAGTGTCTCCCGTTTTTGGAATGGGACGAGAACCATATTGCTTTCTTCCATGCATCACTTACTATTTTATTGAGCTCAAAATACCCTGTTTCTAGATTTTGGTTAAAGAAAATCATTGAGCCTAAGCTCCGTATGTAATTTGCCATTTCTGTGGAAAGTTACCATAGCGTTGTGGTTCCAGTAGAATGAAAAAAATGCCTCACCGTTTCAGGCAGACATCAACTCAGATTAACTAATACGGCACTTCCCTCGTGGCCTCTGAATGTGAGATATTGATTATGTTGAGAAGCCCAGATGTTTTATTTTCTGAACTCCATATTAAGGGAAGAAATAGTAGAAGAGCATATTGCTTTCTTTCCTTAAGTCTCTTTGTGAGTAAATAATAGTCATCTCTGCACGCTGATTACTCCTTTCCTACAGTTTCTACAGGTAGTTCTTTTTAAATGCTGTATTTTGACACTTTTTCTGCTACACTTCTTGTGTGAGAGCCAACCAGACATGCTATCGTCGTAAATGGGATTGCCCATTGGGGCTAATGCTTTGAGGGGTACAAGAATGTAAGAGACAGTGTAATACAATAAAAAATAGCCCTAGATTCTGTAGGATCCAGTGCAGCTACAAATACAAATAACACGTAAAAGTGAAGAGTGTAGGAGAACCGGTCAGTGCCAGTGCTCTTCCACTGCATTTACTTAGAGTTGCCAAATACACAAATTGGTGGATCATGGCATCAACAGACCAGGAATCCAGACCGAATCGTGGGGCACCTTAATCAAAGCACCTGAAATATCTGTGTCTCTCTTTATGTTTACCCGGTTAGGATGCTATTATCCTCTCCACCCATTTCAGATATTTTATGTGAGCAATGTTAATAAATCATCTTCGGAAGCAAAGACTGAAACTATATTTAAATACAAGTGTCCCCTGAAGTTCCTGATACACTGCTCTGTTTCTCCAAAAGACCCACACGAGTCCCTGTTTTCACTAATTGAATGACAACTGAAGAGGATTTTCATTTTTATGAAAAAGCAAGAAGTGCAAATAACGTTCAGTGTCTGTGTCTGTGAGCCAAGCTGTTAATAGAGGTAGTGCGCGCCCGGAGCAGGGAGGAGCACTGGTGAGCTCCTTCCGGCTGATTCTGCTTAGTGTCTCAGCATTAAGCCACCACAACCTTGACCTGTGTCTGGGAACATCTGTACTTTATTTCAGTGTATTTGTCCATCCATTAGTGAGATGTGTCTGAAGGTATTAGAAAAGCATAAGAGAGGTGATTTTGGAGATCTGGGAGTATTAAGAATTTTTCCAGTAGATCAATGATAATTGCTTCTTTGCTTTCCTCCATTTTGGCTTACAAAATTTTTGATAGATATACTCTCCCTTCAGATTGCAGTAGAAACCTGAGCTTGTATTTCTTTTTAGGATAAACTGCTTTATAATGGCCAAAGACGAAATCTTTGTATTTTTAATTTTTTAAGTTTCACTTACATGTTATTGAGTAATTATTTCATAACAAATTAACCAAACATCCAAAGAATTTCAGTGTGTGAACAATACAGAGAAAACCAGCACATTTGTAAAAACAGCATGCCATGGGGTGCCTGGGTGGCTCAGTCCATTAAGCATCTGACATGACTCTAGACTTCAGCTTAGGTCATGATTTCAGGGGTGCTGTATGGAGCCCACCATTGGGCTCTGTGCTGGGTGTGGAGGCTGCTTAAGATTCTCTTCCTCTGCCCTTGTCTGCTCATGTTCTCTCTCTCTCTCAAATGAATGAATCTTTAAAAAAAAAAAAAATGACATGCCTAAGCATAGGCAGAAGTAACAATGATTCTTTTTTTAGTAGTATCAGAGACAATGCAAAATATAATTTTTTCTTTTCCTTTTTTTAAATTTTAAGAAGATTTTATTTATTCATTTGACAGAGAGAGGGGCCACAAGCAGGGGGAATAGCAGAGGGAGAGGGAGAAGTGGGCTCCTCATTGAGCAAGGAGCCCCATGTGGGACTGGATCCCAGGCCACTGGGATCATGACCCGAACCAAAGAAAGATGCTTAACCAACTGAGCCACGAAGGCACTCCTAATTTTTTTTTCTTATATCATAGATTAACATGTAGTTGTAAGAAATAATTTAGAAATTCACATACCCTTTACCCAGTTTCCCCCAATGATAACATCTTGAAAAACTATAGTACAATCTCACAAGCAGGATATAAGCATTGATATAATCAAGATACAAAACAGATTCAGCAACACCATGATCGGGCCAGCTGAACGTTTATAGCCATACATATTTCCTAACCATTCAACCCCCACCTGACATCTGCCAATCATTAAGAGCTCTCCATTTCTATACTTTTTTAAAAAATTTTAAGAATGTTATGTAAGTGGGATCATACAATATGTAACATTTGGCAGTTGGCTTTTTTTGCTCAGCACAAGTCCCTGGAGATTAATCTAAGTTTTTGTGTGTATCAATAGTTTGTTGTTTTAAATTACTGAGTAGTATTCTGAGAAATATCCTTTTTAAGCTCTAAACGCACCTCACTGGGAATGCTGCTTTACCTAGGGAACCCTTGTTTTTGAGTAAAGTGCACAATGGAAGAATTAATAACACATAATAAGAAGGCTATTTCTTGCTGCAATTTACTTTTGAAATTCTGGTAGTTTAAATGAACTATGAGTAATAACAAGATGAATATAGCTGGGAAACACAGTTGACATATTTTTAAGTTATAGTCATATAAACACATGTATCTCTGATCATGAGAAGTAATACAAGTGTTTTGTTCACTTTTTATCAGCAAAATCAGACCTAGAGGATTCCAGAATGCTGCTGATAAGCAGGTATGAAGACTACGGAAATACTGGAGGGCCAAAATCCATGTTGTCCAATAAATAGTTCTACAAATGGGGAATTTCTCTCTTGAGGAAAATAAGGCTTCACAAAGATTTCAAATATTTTGAATGCTGCTATGTATGGAAACTAACAAAGTCTTATTTTATATTTCCCCTAAAGCAGAACTGGGAAATATATTTGAGAAGAGGCAGATTTTACATCAATGTAAGGGGAAGCTTCCCCCTACCTCAGTTTTATTGAGATATAATATGTATAGACATTTGGCTGATTATGATTTCCTCCAAAATGATAAGGAAGTGCAAAATGCTTTACTAACCTTTCAACACACAGTAGATTTCATATAAAAGGAGATTAAATTTATAGACCAAAGTTGTTTCTGGGCTAAGCACATTTTTTTCCTGGCATCTTGCTAGGACATGCACAGAAAAGTTTGGGTGCTGTTGTAACTTAGTAAAAAAATAACTTTAAAATTCAGTGGTGTTGGAATATCAAAAGAAATAGTCTATACCTATGCATATATTTTTTCTATCAAGTAACCAATGAATTTTTCCCTGTAAGTATGCTTTAATTGAAAACACAAATGATCCTTAAATTCCAACATTTTAAAATGCTCCATACATCAGTAGCAACAGTAGAATGGTGGTATTTGTTCAGGAGGCCAGTATTTGTCTCAGTCTCGGACAATTTATTGATAATTTATTTTATGAGCACTGTACTTTCTTCTACTTCTTCCACCAAAGTAGATTTTTTTTTCATGCTATCATGTATTCCTTTTAAATTTTGGTGAAATTCATTCCTCTTTATAAAAGCACTTGAGGTGTCCCTTTAATAGAGAAGCCCGTTATCGCAGACTTTAGTAAATATGGGTTGCAATTTGTTCACTAAGATGATGTTACTGAAAATCCCTGCAATTCTTCCCCTCTTACATGCCCTCTACCCACCTTTGTCCCAACAACAAAATATTTAGTTTCTTTGATTGCCTTATATTTTATATTTTGTGGCTTTATCCGGATTCCCCTGGAAGAGAATTTTCGCTTTATTTTGAAATTAAAGTGAATGGTCTTGAAGAATAAGGCACAAGAGTAAATCTTTATTACTTCCAGGCTTTTGCCAACATACTGCATGTATTTTGAGATCAGGGTTATTTTTAAAGTAATTATTACCGAACAGAAATTAGTTCACTCTCAGTCCAACACCCGTTTTTCTACTACCATTTACTTCTCCAGACACAATTGAAAATTACTATTCATAATGATGGGTCTGAGAAACCACAAGATTTTGAATCATCCCAGAAAGATGCATTTAAGCCTGTCATGTGGATGGTGCGAAAGCAGAGAAGTGGAACAATTTATTAGAACAAAAACAAAAACCTCTTTAAAATAGTAATATAAGCAATTTTAAAGCTCTTACTACTCCTACTCTTTGTAGTATTTTGCTATTTGTATAGAAATACATGTACAATAGATGCATTCCCAGCTCTTCTATTTGACTCAGTTACTCTGCCCTGCTCTCGTGACTTGTGATTTCCTTCCTCCTTAATACCCTTGTCCCCTGAGGTTGAGACATGGATGGTATCAAGAATTCAAGAAAGGAAAGTGATTAGTCTTCACTTCTATACAGAGCATCACCTTTAGATGTGTATGTATATGAGACTCTTAAGTGAAAAGCAGGCTGATTTCACATACACAAAACAATTTGTCATTATTTGGGAGACTAACAAAATATATATTTGTATCCTTACATAATCACTTTTTGAAGAATTACAGGTCTAGAGGAGTTACTGAAATTACTGGTCTTACTGATGTGTTACTAATGTTATCAATGAGAAGAACTGATGTGATGGAGGGCACATCACTGTTTGGGAGGAAAGATTTGGATTCTAGGCCTGGCCAAGATCATATCTATTCTTTTTTTTTTTTTTTTTTAAGATTTCATTTATTTTTTTGACAGACAGAGATCACAAGTAGGCAGAGAGGCAGGCAGAGAGGGAGAAGGGGAAGGAGGCTCCCCGCTGAGCAGAGAGCCTGATGCGGGGCTCGATCCCAAGACCCGAGATCATGACCTGAGCCGAAGGCAGAGGCTTAACCCACTGAGCCACCCAGGTGCCCCAGGATCATATCTATTCTACAAATCATACCTAATATGTCTCATTTCCAAATTTCAGAACTAGATAAAAAAAAAAATCATACATTATGTCCACAATAGCCGAACTACGGAAAGAACCTAGATGTCCATCAACAGATGAATGGATAAAGAAGAGGTGGTATATATATATACACAATGGAATACTATGCAGCCATCAAAAGAAATGGAATCTTGCCATTTGTGACGACATGGATGGAACTAGAGGGTATTATGCTTAGTGAAATAAGTCAATCGGAGAAAGACAACTATCATATAATCTCCCTGATATGAGGAAGTGGAGAGGCAACGTGGGGGGTTTGGGGAGTAGGAAAAGAATAAATGAAACAAGATTAAGAGACTCTTAATCTCACAAAACAAACTGAGGGTTGCCAGGGAGAGGGGGGTCGGGAGAGGGTGGTGGGGTTATGGACATGGGGAGGGTATGTGCTATGGTGAGTGCTGTAAAGTGTGTAAACCTGGTGATTCACAGACCTGTACCCCTGGGGCTAATAATACATTATATGATTATAAAATTTTTTTAAAAAAATTTTAAAAAATCATGCATTTGTGTTGGAGACCAACTGAGGGAATTTATGGGGAAATGAGTGGAAGGAAGGGCTAAGAAAGATGAATATGGTAGTCAGCAAGCTACTGAGACCTTGAGATTCATCCAGTGTTTACTGTAACAGCCTTCAGAAGAACAAGTTATATTTTATTAGTGAATCAGGTACTAGCTGTTTCAAAAATTCCCAGATAAAGTGCTACTAGCTAGAGCTGTGCTGTGTCTGAGATTATGATCTCCTCAGGCCCTGTGCCTGAAGCCTTTGTCTACAAAAGTCTTTGTCCCTTAAATCCATTGTGACAAATATTATCATTTTCTGCATGTGCCACAAAGTGAACAAGGTTGGGCAGCCCTATACCTAGAGCACTCTGATTTCCTTGACAATTTGTTTAGAAAAGGTGGAGCCAGGAATTAACAGCACCCAAAGCGTGTTGTAGGAAACACCAACTCTGTGTCAGACCACGTGGATCTAGAGGGCATGGAAAGTAAAGGCAGCTGTCCTGGTGATTTGTACAGTGGACAGTCTGATGTTCTGTTAGTAACAGTTGTGTCGGGGCAATCTTTTCTCACACCTTGCTTTTTTTTTAATAAAGTTTTTTTCCTTTCCTTTTTTTTTTTTTTTTTTTTTAAGATTTTATTTATGTGTTGGAGAGAGAAAGAAAGCAGGAGCTGCATGGAGGGACAGGGGGAAGGGAGAAGTAGGCTCCCTACTGAGCAGGAGCCCGATGCAGGACTGGATCCCAGGACGCTGGAATCGGGACCTGAGCTGAAGGCAGACCCTTAACTGACTGAGCCACCCAGGCCTCCTCTTACCTTTCTATGCAAGTTCGCAATTGTATTTCCAAAGCTGTTACTTAAATTCTTTGGAAATTAAACAGGGGCAGCACTCCACAGAAGGAGGGGGATGTTACATTAACAGATACAAGCTTTCTATGTTTTTTGTTTTTTTTTCCCCCCCTGACTAGGTGTGGAATAATGAGGTTTAGCAAGGTCTATCTTGGCAAAATGTTTAATTTTTTAGATTGATTTCAACTCCTAGAGTAGTGTTAATTGGAAGAGTGGGAGACTATGCCATAAATCATGATGTAAGGTATGACTCTTTAGTACTTTTTATTTAGATATCCCCTAATCCTCCTTTCTCAGCTGAAATTTGCTACCCAAATGCATATGGTTAAATTGATTTTCACTCTGTTCCTACCAGAAAAACTGCTGTGGATTATGGATATTTCCTTTGAGAATCCATACAAAGTTTTCAAAACCTTGATTATTACCTATTTCTCTTATAAATGAGTAATTTATGTAATGATTTTTTTTTTTTTTTTTTTTTTAGAGCAACATTCCACAGTAAGTGTTGTTGCCTGATTCTGCCTATCAGTCCACTCCAGGCTGCGGAATCTTCAGTGAAGATTTTGAGGGCTCTGTCCACTTGTGTAATTAGTTGTATAAACATACGAAGTTTGTCTTTAACTTAGGACTTCATAAGGCGATAAAGATATCTGTTCCTTTTATTCGCTCATCCTTTATTCATTGACTTTGTCATTCATCAAGACTGTATTCAGCAAGTGTGCATGGAGCTCCTACCGTGTGCTGGGCACAATCCTGGTCATTGGTGGTAGACAGCAAAGAAGACAAAGACGTTTGTGGCCTTTGTTCACATAACACTTACACCCTAGTGAAGGGAGATGCATGATAAACAAGAAAACAAATAACTGAGCAAGACCATTTTGTATAGTGGTAAGTGCTATAAATAGAATACAACAGGGTTGTGTGGTGGTGAATGACAAAATGTGTGTATGCACATAGAGATCCAAGACTTTTTGATAAGATGTTTAGGAGAAAAGCCTTTCTAAAATGATAATGTTTAAGATGAGAACTGATGGAGCAGAAAGAGGCAGCTATGTGAAGTTTGTCAATATTAAGGTCCTAAGCAGGATTTTCAATTTGACATGATAAAGAACAGAACGATGGCTTGAGGGGCAAGAGATGGACCCCCCATGAGAAGTCACTAGCTACGCAAGGCTATTAAATTTTAAATTAATTAAAAAGGTATAAAAACTCAGTTCTTCTGTGGCACTGTGTTTCAAGTACCCCAAAGCCTCCTGTGACTAGTGGCTACCATATTGGACAGAGTATATTCTCTGTACTGAAGAAAGTTCTGATGGACAGGGTTGCACTAGTGAAGCAGGAGAATTAGAACAGGAGAGGGCACAGAAGCGTGATTTGCAAAGATCATGGAGGTCCCTATAGGTGGCTATGAGAACTGCAAGTTCAATGAGAAGTCTCTGGATGGTTTTAAACAGGGAGTGGCATCATGTGACTTAACATTTTAAAATTCCTACTCTGGCTGCTGTGTGGAAAATGTCCCGGCCAGAGATGTCTAGATTTAAAAAAAAAAAAAAAAAAAAAATCATGCATTTAATCAAATGTCTTTGGTTAGTTATTATGAGATGGTGAAAAGCAGATAATAGATTCAAGATATATTTTAGAGGCAGAATCAAAAAGACTTGCTAATAGATTGGGAGTAAAGTAAGGTAAATAAAAGAAGGAATTGAGGGCAATGCCCTCTTGGGGCCCAAGCAACTAGATAGGTGGTTATGTTTTTTCCTGTGGGTGGGAGGACTAAGGAGTAATAGTTTGGGTACTTGGGGCTTGGTGGAAGGACAGGGAGGGAGTTGGATGGTAAGAATTTTGTTTTGGAAAAAAAAAAAAGAATTTTGTTTTGGATATATTATATTCTAGATACCCATTTGATGTATATGCAGAGAGGTCAGGTAGGTAGTAGGGAATGGGTAAACCCCTGCTAGAGAGGATAAACTTTCAAAATTTAACAGAATTCCCTTGAGCATAACTATATTTGGCAAATGATATGCAATGGGGTTGACTTCTAGATCCTCTTCACAAAGTAGTAATGAAAACACTGTTGCTAGATTCGGCTAAGTAGAGAGCTTTACCAAGTCAAACTTGAATTTTTCTTTCCATTTTCTGGAAAGTGAAATTATTATGTAAGGATACAAATACATATGTGTGTATATGTATATTTCATTAGTCTCCCAAATAATGATAAATTGCTTTGCATATGTGGAATCAGCATGCTTTTCACTTAGGAGTCTTCATATACATAGAGTTACTGATATTATCAATGAGAAAAACTGATGTGATGGAGAACACACCAACATATGGTCAGAAAGACTTGGATGCTAATTTCCTGTGTGTGCTTTTTTTTTTTTTTTTTTATCCTTTGGCTGCGTTGTCACTTTCTTGAATTAGGACTCATTGCTGGGTATAGAAAATGGGCAGTTTTATTTCTTGGTGATTACTCAATGTCCATGAAATATATTGGGTCTTCATTTAATATGATCTGCATGATCTTTGTCACTTCTTTCACTATGGTGCTGCAGCTTTCTGCATATCTCTTCTAATAAGAGTATTTGTTATTTTCGATCATCTGCTTCCAGGGTCTGGATAGCAGTGAGGGTGAAGGGAGTGATTGCATCTACCTTCTTTCCTTTGTGTGGGAAAAAGAGACTTCTGGTTGTGGTTTTTGTTGAGAATGGGGAGAAAGCCAGATGCCAGGACATCACCTCTGCAACACCATTGAACACCTCAAGAGTGTCCGTTTAACAGCAGACCTAGTATTCTTGCTTTACTGCGTGAACAAATGCTATTCTTACTTTTTTCTGTTGACAATTTTGTAAAAAATCTACATTCCATCTTTTACAAATTCAGTTTTTATGATGATTTATTATTTTTTTCCTGAAGAACTGAGATTATTGTGGGGGTAAGGGACAGAGAAAATAGAAATATTCTAATATTCCCCTCACTATGCCTTTCTTTCCAACCTTGATACATGCCATAGTTTTCATTTTAAGATGCTATTTTTGATGCCGACAGATAGTACCATGATTTTCCAATCCGGGTTTTTCACTCTGAACTGTTCCAGGTAGGCTCTGGCATATGAATCATATATCTAAAAAGGAAACTCAGAAAAGTATGTGTGCATGCTAGGGGGCTCATTTGTCTTTGGCAAAGACACTGCTGCTTCTCCTTCCTTAATTATTAAACAGATGGTGCCCAGTGCCATTGACTGCCTGCCCAACTTGTGCTCCCTGTGATAGTAGAGTTTGGACATCTGATGGAGAGCTGTATCATCATAGCTCCTCATATCCATTTGTATCATAAATTAATATTAATACCTGCCTCTAAGGAGAGCAGGCTGTTTCCCATGAAGCTAAGTTTAAGGCTTCAGCCATCTTCCCCCATGCCCCCACAAATTAATTTTATCTCAAATATCTCCTTTGGCTTTTCTTTATATTACTTCATCTCTACACACAAAATACCATGGCATACTGAACCAATTATCCAAATACTCCAGGCTAGAAACACACTTTAACCTGGAATGTCAAGATAATTAAGACAAAATTGGATTATTATTAATATTATTAGTGAAGGCAAATGACTTCTAAAGTACCCATATTAAACATGGATGAGAGTGGACTGTCATACTCTTATGTTCTAAGTGAAAAAAGGAACTAGCTTGCAACATTGATGGATTTTTAAAAGCCCATTGAACAGATATGGAATTATTTTTCGTATTCTGCCAAAAAATTTAGTTTAAAATTTTTTCTTTAGTTTCTCAGATACTACATTACTACAGAGCATGGATGGTGCATCTTGTAAACATTCCCAACTATGGTCCTGATTTTTTTCTCACAAGCTTTTTTTTATGGTAGACGCACTATTTCACAACGGGACAGGGCTTCTCAGTGCTTTCCTGGTGTTAACCCACCCGGCCTCACTTCCCCCTTGAGATTTAATTCCTTTCTGACTGGCTATTTAGGCTTAATCTGGTAAACCTTCTTGAGGTAGGGTCACTTAATCTCCGTGTATTTACCATCCACCCCCAACAGCTGTTACCTACTAACTCTCAGACCCTAGACTTTTTAAGTAACTATTTGTAAATGAGGAATGCTCCCCCAGCTATTAGGGTTTTGGTAACTTGTTGAGATTTTTTCCAGCATTTGGAACAATGGGAAAATCTTGGGTTCTCTGTTTCAAACAGACCTTCCAGTAGGAGCGGCCAAAGCATTACAGTGGCACCTAAAATTGGTTTGCTTTTGTAACTGACTTGGGAGCTAAGAAGCATCTTTGAATTGTGGCTGTCATTTTTAAGGACAGAAGTATGTCGGTTTCCACCACCTGCCATGTAGTCAAGGACAGTATTTTTTTCCTAGCGTCCTAGGAGCTCAGCCTGAGGTTCAGCCACAGGCCCCCGTGACCCCAGGGTTCGGGAAGCTGGGCGGAGGACCCGCCTCCCCAATCCTTTCTCCCGCGAGCTGGAGGCGCGGGACCCGATCTCGGGAATGGAGTGAGGAGCTGAGAGCAGCGCCTCCTCCGGGGCGGGAGCTGGGCTGGGAAAGCTTTCCTAGGGAGTTGCCTTAAAGAAAGCAAGCAAGCGGAATTGCGGATCGCTCCAGTTGCCTGCTTCTTTAGAGTTTTAACCTGTCCTCTCCACTCGTTTCCCTGTTGCAAAACTGCAAATCACCACCTACGTCGCACCAAAAAGAAGGGGGAAAAAGTAATTCCCATTCTCCCTTCTCACCCTCCTTTCCTCTCACCCTCCCTTCCTCTCCAGCTCGCTCGCCCTCCCTCCCTCCTTGCGGCTGCCGCTAGCCTCTCCGACCGTGCCTCTTTCCGACGGGACTTAGCAACTTCTCGGTGATTTCTCAGCCCAATTTCCATTTTGTTTCCACCCTTTGCCATGAGCTGGACTGACAGACGCAGGGGAGGCTTTGCTGTCTGCCCCGAGGAATGGCGGCTGGCTTCCTGGGGCCGTGCCGGGGAGGATCGGCCGAGGAGAGAGAAAGAGTGATAGAGAAAGCGCCGCAGGAAGGAAGAGAAGGGGCACCGCAGTCGGCCACGGCCCGGCGCGCAGCAGCGCAGCGCCAGCGGCGTCCGACATGGCCCCGAGCTCGCCCTGCGCCCCCGGCTCCTCCGGCGTCTGCAGCCCCCGGGCGCCGGGCGCGTGGGGCAAGCTTTAACATCCTGAAGTAGGCAGAGACCCCGGAGGATAGAAATCGGGGGTGGGGGTGGAGCACAATTTTTAAGAGTTTTTCCAAGAGCGAAAAGGAGGAAGTCTGATCGTTTCTGCCTGTGCTAGCTTTTAACTTGAAGGCGTCTCTTTGGAGCATCCAGCATTCTCCAGGAGTTACTGGAAAGCTGACACTCGCGGTGGCTCGGGGGCCTGGGGAGAAGGTCCGAGGGGGATTAGGCAAAAGGTGCGCGCAGGCACGTGTCGGGGTGGGGGCGTCCAGGGAACCCGGGGGATTCCGCTAAGAGGGCTCACAATGGCAGCGCTCCGCGACGCCGCGCGGGTCGGGGACCAGCCCGGCCGCGGTGGGGAGCCCCGAGTCCCCGCGGCGGGCCCGGATAGTCCCGCTGGTGGCACCGGTCCCGCACGGTCGCGGGACTCCGGCCGCCGCTGGGGAGACCTGGTGCTGCGGCCGCTCGGGCGCTCCCGGAAACTTTCCTCGGCGCTGTGCACGGGTTCCCTGTCCTTTCTGCTGGCCCTGCGGGTGAGGCTGGCGCGCGGAGAGATCAGCCGCGAGCCGGAGCGGAGGGAGGCGGCGGAGGAAGCGGCCCCGGGCGCAGAAGGGGGCGTCGTCCCGGGGCTTCGGGGAGGTGCTCCTGGGGGCGGCGCGCCGCTCAGCCTCTGGCTGCAGCCCTCAGCGCTGCTCTTCAGTCTCGTGTGTGCCTTCTTCTGGATGGGCTTGTGCCTCCTGCGCGCCGGGGTGCGCCTGCCTCTGGCCGTCGCCCTGCTGGCCGCCTGCTGCGGGGGGGGAAGCGCTCGTCCAGATTGGGCTGGGCGTCGGGGAGGATCACTTACTGTCGCTGCCGGCCGCGGGGGTGGTGCTCAGCTGCTTGGCCGCCGCGACATGGCTGGTGCTGAGGCTGAGGCTGGGCGTCCTCATGATCGCCTGGACTAGCGCGGTCAGGACCGTGTCCCTCATTTCCTTAGAGAGGTTCAAGGTCGCCTGGAGACCTTACCTGGCGTACTTGGCCGGCGTGCTGGGGCTGCTCCTGGCCAGGTACGTGGAGCAAATCTTGCCGCAGTCCGCGGGGGCGGCTCCGAGGGAGCATTTCGGGTCCCAGCTCATTGCTGGGACCAAGGAAGATACCCCCGTGTTTAAGAGGAGGAGGCGGTCCAGCTCCGTGGTGTCCGCGGAGATGTCCGGCTGCAGCAGCAAGTCGCATCGTAGGACCTCCCTGCCCTGCATACCGAGGGAACAGGTAAGCCCTGGCAAGCTTCTCGAACTCGCCTCTCGGGAGGACTTGAACCGCTGGGGGTTCGCCACAAAGTGGAGGGAATCCGAGTGCTGGGAACTGAAGGGAAGGTAGTCTAAAAAAGTGATGTAACTTCAGACTCAGTAGTAAAGAGAGACTTACTCTCCCCGTCTCCCACAGTATTTTCTAATCTGAACAACAGGAACAATAATAAGGAACAAAACTAGAGGGCATTTGCAGGGTCTTCCACACCTGGGCCCACTTTTTAGATCTGCTACACCTGGTGTAGGACCTTCCCTACGCTTGGGTCCCCTCCTAGTCTTCTTTAGCAGAAATCCTCCAGTTTAGATTTTTTTTTTTTTAAGCAGTGGGTGATGTACCAACACGTGGATTTTACTCCATTTCTTTAATACTTTTGTTAAAGTTTCTTCTAAAGTGACAAGTCAGCGTTCATGGAAGTCAGTAAAAAGATTCGGAAGTAAAAGGAAGGAGTGCTTGCAGGTGAGGGCTTGATACACACTTTCTGGAAGAGGCTGCGTTTGGTGGTGCCCAGTTTGTTTTGGGGGACATAGGTTATTACATGCTAATGTGTCCTGTATCCTGATAATCAGCTTCTATTTGGGGAACAATATGTCTGAACTGCAGAATTTGTCAAAGTCTTGAACTGCACTGTTGGTGTCAGCTAAAAAAAAAAATTCTTTTGAGTATATAAGTGAATGTTGAGAAATTTAGTGGATTTCTATAGATTACACAGGAAATATTAATTCAGGAGAATAATTCCAACATTGCTGGTGCTGTAAATCTCTCAGAAAGGAAGGAGAGGAGGAATCTAGGATTATGAGTGAAGTTGTCCTAGAAAAAAGTTTAATGAATTTGGGGGATGAATCTCATTATCAGTAAGCGTTTCAAGGCTGTGGAATATAGTTGCTATAAAGGGCATATATAAAGAACAAATCCCAGTTTTAAATACAAATTGTTTCTGAAAAGGTGTACTTAAGTGTCTGCTTCTCTACTCTAAACAGATGTGACACTTGCGGGTGGGGGTTGTAGAGAGCTGATTATGTTCAGCAAGTGGAAATTTACACTTTTCCCACTTAAACTTATGCCTACCTGTGGCCCTATTATGACAACTTTAGTGAGTGGGAGAATGTCCTAAGATGTAGTAAGCTTTTTTTTTTTTTCTAATAGGTTATTCTGTGGAGAATCCTTTAGCTAGCAGTCACCATATGGTGTGGTGGTTAGTTTGTTTTTGAAATGGAGTTGATTACACAGAATGTAGTTGTTTGACATTATTTAGCAGAATGAATGACAGCATCATGGTCTCTGTGTTTGTTTTAAAACTAATGTACTTATTTAGCTTTTTGTTTAGATAAAGCAAATATTTCTTGGGTATAAGCTTACTCTAAGTGAAGTTAAAAACAGGACACTGACTTAGTTTTGTTAGAAGTTTGGAAATCACCAGAATAAAGATATCTATTGAAGGGTAAACTGATAAGGGGGAAAACACAGTTTAACTTCTTTTCAAAGTGTCAGGAGAGAATGTCTTTTTAAATGAAAACATTGCTAGTTTAATTATGTTTAGACAACTTTTCTTTAACTTAAAGAGGAATGTGGTGTGATCACTGCAGAATTGAACCATAATTTGTAAGGCAAATCTGTGATTTAATCATAAATAACTTCAAATTAATGTCATTTAGCCTCTTAAATTTCTGAAATACCATGTAACATTTAGAAGTTAAGAAGTTAAAGGTGGATTTAAGATAAGGTGATTTAGGTGAGTTAACCAGCAGTGCTAATTAATCTGCAGATTTTTATTGGTTTTCTCTGGTTTGGATTGATAAATGGAGAATTCAGATAATCTGCAGATTTATAAGAAAATAACTGAGCATTGCATTTTTAAATGTTTTGCTGATTAATGCTGTTGGAACTGGACAGTTGTAATCTATTTTGGTCATTTTCTTTGGTCACTTTTTTTTAAAGGCTGTGATTATAAAGAATGTTCTAAAGTGAGAGACTGTATCTCTTATGGTTGATGGAAAAACAAGGTTGCATTTAGTAGAAATTTAGATCCTTGAAGTTTTAATGAGGGCCCCGGTTAGTGCGCGCGCGTGCGTGTGTGTGTGTGTGTTACTCAATACCGGTTTTTTATATGTGGCCCATTAAAATTGTTGCTGAGTGTAATTGCGTGGGGGGTGGGTGGGAAGTAACTTGGAATAGTCTCTTGTAAGATAGGGCAATGTCTCATACGTTAGCCTAACTGTGTGAACAGTTCAGGAGCTATATAGTAAATGTCTTATCTGTTTTATCATAAGGAAGCAAACTTCTGGTTAAGAGTGCAAAGTATACACTGTCATCTGCAGACTTTATGAAGTCAAGAATCAAAATACTTATAAAACACATCTATAACCCTGCCCTGAATGCTACCTGATTAGGAGTTCTTTTATGAAAGAATGACTACTTTCAAGACAATACTCAGGCAACAAGTAAATTTTAAATAGAGGTGTAAGGACATAAAGCACAGAAAGTCTGGGAAAGGCCCCTTGAGAACTTATTTGGACCTTGCTCATTGTGAGGTTTAAAGGTGAGAGAATTTCAGCCTTTTCTTCTCTGTGTGAACAGTAGTGGCCACTTATGAACTACCTCTCTTCAATGACTCCGTTCTAAAAGGTTAAGGAGAATAGGTGATAAAATTCTCATGAGAGAAAGCAGCTGACAGAGATATTTGCCTCCCTTTTCGCCTTCCTTCCTAAACCACAGTTAAGTCTCTGGATTGGATATTGCGTATGAAATGAATTTTGCAGTGTGGATGGCGAGGATGGCTTTCAGCAAAGAAATGAGAAATAGGTCTAGTCTTCAGTCACAGAATTCATCTGATACTGGGTCTGTCTGTGAATATAAGTGAATATAAGTGAACGTATCTTCACTCTTAGGAAAGAAAAGTTTGTAGCATTTGTAGGCTTTTAGTTGAGTAGTACCGGTCCAATATTCTCAAGACTCAGGCTGATTTTGTAGATCAGTGTGTCAAACTGTACTTTTTTGGGTGGCAGACTTGTCCATTACTGTACCATCTAAACACTGCACTATACAGAGCTATTTAGAGTTTCTTGAATTATTAGATAGTTTGTATGACTAATAGATACATTATTTTTTAAATCGATATTTTAATTACGCGGTTTTTACCATTTGGATATCGTATTTGAAGGGATGTCTCTATTCTCTTTGTACATCGAAGAGTGCGATTGGCTCGTTATTCCTCACTAATTACTGTGAACCACCTTGCACATTCGTCTTTGAAACATTCCAAACCAATGCCATTTTACTTTAATTACATGCTAAGAATTTAATAGTTTTGTCTATGGTTTCACATGAAGTAAACACAAGGTATAGGTCTCTCTCCATTAATGTGTTTGTCGCACTTCATGACAAAATTCTTTGTGACGGACACAATATCTGTCAGAACTATATTGCTATATACTTTTTCTTGTGTAATTAAAAATCAAAATGTTTTCCATGAGTATTTCCCTAATGCTTTTAATTAAACATCTTTAGCAACAATAGATTTTTGTAGGAATGTAAAGGAGTCCGATGGTTGGTTATCAAAAATAGAATCAAATTTTTCATCATTGATGTAAGAAAGATACTTTCAAATGAGAAAACAACACTAAAAGAAAAATATGAGAAATAGAAATGCCTTTTGATGGTAGACACATGACAGGCCTTGTTAAATCTTCTATCTGAATAACTATAACTTATATTTATACCATGGATATAAAATACAGAAGTATTTCTTTTGAAAATAATCTGTTGTCCTTTAAGTTCCTAAATACATTTCAGTATAAACTACTGTATTTCTCAAATTGAATACATTTCAAAAACAATTACAGATTTTTAATTCTATCACATTTCAGTAGTATAACTCCGTTTAGGGTGATACAAAGGATAATATTGATTATTTATGACTGGCTGACAGAATTAAAATGAATTAATGTCAACTTCTGAAAACACTAAAAAGAAAAATTTTTCTTATCCCTTGGGAATGGTAAGGGAAAATAATTTTTTTGTGTGTGGGGGGACAAAATTGTGATTTTTTTACTTTGTATATACAGATATTTAAAGCATACTGAAAAACTGTTTTAACTGACAGAAATAGTCAGTGAATCTATATAAATTTACAGAGGTTGGAAGGAGTCAAACAGTAATTTTACTCTTTCTGTATTGAGTCTAAAGTGTAAAAAGTTAAAACTGTAGAACTGAAAGAAATGCTGTGTATGCTGGGCTGTCATGTTAATTAAATAAACAACCAGAACAGTGACTCTGTGTATGAAATACATTTTGAAAATCCTGGGCAGGGGGTGCGGGCAGCCTAGGGTGAGTGACACTGGCATGAAAAAGCATTCATTGTATCTGTGGTGACATTTGTGTGAATTTGTTGTATTCTATTAGGAAATAAAACTCTTGAGAAGAATAATCTTTGCAGGACTCTGGTTGAATAAAGACTTTGCCAAATTTAATTTCACTTCTCACTTAAATAGGATGGAGGCGGGATGTTTATGAACCTCCGAGTTAGAAATACTTCTGTATATTATAAGATTTCAGTTAATAGGGTTGGTGCCAATAACATCCCCATGGAGTCTGCATGGACTTCATCGAAAGCTTGTATTACACAATCTATCGAAAGAATGAGTTTATCTTGGATTTAGGGCAGGGGTTGTATTTTTCAGGAAATATTGCTGTTGTGAGGTGTAATCTCATGGATGTATAGAGGGTGATCAATGCAACTGTTGTAACATGTGGTATCCTAAGAGATTTTGACATGTGGACGCAGGGCCTTTGCATAGCGCAAGTTTCTTTGGCTTCTTGAAATGACGCATAACCCTACCTGTTTGTGGTGAATTGTTTCTTTAGCTGGCCTTCTGTCTTCTATCCCAACAGAGTCTTCTTCCTCCTCTTTCTCTTCTGTGTGATATTTTTAGCTGCATCCTCTAAAAAGCCCTCAAGGTACATGAGATTGACAACTTAATTTATGTTTGCTTTCTACATTCGTGTTTTTAATGAAGCTCTATTAAGGAGTTCAGAATGAACCTCAGAAGGTTCAGACATATCCATATTCTTATACCTAAAGATGTGCTCTGTTAATATTCAAATGAACGTTATCTCCTTGACGTGGGAATTTAAATTCTTTTAGTAATTACTTATATATACTTTTACTATTGGTAGTATTTTTTTTAAAGGAGCCCCCCCTCCCCGCCCAAAGGTTCCTAGGGAGTTGTCTTAACTTGAATCTGGGAATATATTTTTGCTGTTGTCAACATAAAATACATAGCTTTGCTCTCTGGAAGAACAATATCTTGAAGATGTGTATAACTTGTAGTTCAGAGAAAGATCTATTGGATAATAATTGTCAAAAATATTAGTTGGCCGTATGTGTTCACCATTAAAGTATACTACTGTCTTCTTAAAATGATGGTACCCTTAACTAATGTTATCCATAAAGGTCTTTGGTCAGTGAAACTATTAAATGTCATATGGACACATTTTATCTATGTATTAGGCCTCATGCTAAAAATGATACAGATAGACGATAGCTCTCACCTCTCCAGAGCTTGAAGCTAGTTAGTGTGTTGAGAGGTCAGCATGAGGAAAGGGGAAATCAGTAAAACAGCTTAAATGGCCTCTTAGATAATAGTTGAAGGAATGCGTATGAGAGCTTAGAGTGGGTTTTAAATCTAGATCCAGAACATTCATTTCTTCATCTGTTCATTTTTCTGGGGTAAAAGTCTTTAGTTTCATAGATTATAATAACTTCCTCAACACATACTAGTTAAAATAAATGTTTTTAGGTTTTGAGCCGCTTTACATTTTGGTGACAGAATTTCTTATTTGAAATGGAAATAAAGGTTAATATACCTTTATAGTACTTCTGAAATACAGGTAAAATAAGTTGCAGGAGTGAGGAAGTTATATACTTCAATATAATAGTACGATGATTGTTTTCACATCCTGAGGTAGTTTCTGGCTTCAAGTAATTGGTAGCAGTGAGATCTCAGAATGTTCAATTCTGTGCAGGCTGTAGTTAAGAGACTAAAATTAGTCTGATTTTAGAGAGAAGGAAACTGAGGGAGACTCACCAAAATGTATGTAGCCGGCCTGAGGCAAAACGTTGGCTTTTATCCATTTTTCTCTTGGATCTGAATATGCTGCTGGGGAAGGAGAGTAGGAGAGGAGTCAGGCTGGTGATTTTAAGCCTGAGAATCTTTTGTGGTTTTACACATGAAACTGACTCTAAATTCTCATTCAGAATTAGAAAACTGAGTAGAACCTGTTGAATGGACAGATAACGCAAAACTCTTCTGAGCCCTTACAATGAATATTCTGGTTATCAAATAGGCAGGCAGGCAGCCTCTGGAATGTATCATTTAGGACTTTGTCCCATAAATGAATATCAATTGCATTGCAAAGTCTAACTTTGTGGAGTCTTTATCTCATTAAAGAAGAGTGTGCTTTGGTGGCTTGACTATTGATTTTTGTTTCTGTTTTAGTTTTTTAATCTTTTTCAAAATGTTCAGGCTTTCAAAATTCAAGGCAAAAAGTAATCTGCACATCAGTAAAGCATTTCTTTGTTAGCAAAAACAGCTGGTGGTTTTTGTTCACCTAAGTTATTTTGCATGGTTTCCTCAGGAATCCATTAAAATGTGAGTAAATAGGATGTAATATTACAGGAGGTCATGAAGAACATTACCATTTTTAAGGTGGGAAGCTAGCTGGGAAAACTCACAAACTAAACAACTTCTACCTGTTTGATTTGATTAGAGCTGTCATTTATTATCGAGGAATCAGAATGACCATTAAAGATTTTTAAGTATAGCTGACCTGCTTAGATAGTAATAAAATTAGTTAAATGCATTCATGTTCTTCCAACCTGAGATAGTAATAAAGTTACTTGAATGTACTTCTGTTTTTTATCTTAAGAAAGTTTCATCCTGTGAATAGTTTTAAAGAGTACATTATGTCGGTGTGTGTGTGTACACGTGTGCACATGTGTGGGAGCCTGTGTATGTGAGATTTTTTTCCTCTGCCAGGAAATTGCTTTGGTTGTATCAGTTTAGTGGAGAAACAGTGTCACCCAGTGGCTTTGATGAAAACAGGCCTGTAAACATTATAGATAAGCACTACCCAATAGAAATCTAACATGAGCCCGGTACTTAATTTTCCATTTTCTAATAGCCACATAGAAGAATAAAAAGAAACAGGTGAAATCCACGATAGTTATATTTAAAGTAATCCATGATGGCATAAGAACATAAAGTCAATATAAAAAGAAAGCAAGGTATTTTGCCTGCTGTTTTTTTGTTATAAATTGAAATATTTGGTGTATGTTTTACACTCGCAGCCTTTCTCAATTTGATGTAGCCACATTTCAAGTACTCTGTTAAAACCTGTGACTAATGGCCACCTCTTTGGACAGCACAGCTATTATTTTTAAAGAGATGAAACACTTGAATATTAATGTCAGCTCTTTAATTATAATGGCAAACCCATGTAGATTTAAGGATGGCACTTGATATACAATTGTTCAAATTTATATGTGACCATTGGTAACTCTTTTGTGTACCACTAACTACTACGCTAAGAGTTGGCAAGTCTGTTTTACCCCTTTTCTTCATTTCACGTTATTGCACATATTTAAAAATATTATTTTAATTGGAAGGGTGGTTTCACAGACTTCATGAGTAAGGAACCTTTACGTTAACCTGATTTATAACATAGTGTCAAGATAGCCACTTAATTTTGATTTTGCTGTTCAGAGTTTGATTGGTAATAGGGATTGTGTATGTGTACGGTGTGAACATGTGATTAGTCACGTTCCTGGTGATTAGTGTATAATTGGGTTATCTAATGTCTCTTTAGAAACGAGAGTGTTTATGTTTATAGTGCCGGTCATTATCTTGGTAACTTAGGAAACTCAAGTGACAGACCTGCCTGGAGTTTTAATGGATGAAAAGTGTAACAGTGTCTGGAAAGGGCTGACGACTTCTCACCAGGGCGTATGTAAGCACCACTTTCATGGAGTATACAAAATGGGAAGAAAACAGTTCCATTTCTGTGTATAGAAAGGGTTGGGGATTTTGGTAGTATGGAATTTCGAGACTAGGAATTGAGAGGAGTTGGCTTTGGAGTTCTGTGTGATGTCAAACTGCCCGGCGAACTCCGAAAAAGACAGTTTTTGAAAAAGACAGTGATTTTTGAATGTCACCTTTCTTCTTTTTCCTCTCCCCTAACTCCATAAGTTCATTAACTCTAGGCATTGTTCCACTATTACATTGAGAATTAATGAGAAAATTATCTTTTCTATGTTCCTTTATATATACTTAAATACATATAAGGGTTTTTTAAAAAGAGAATGCATTTATTTAATGTATAATGGTTTATATCTGTGTGTGATGTTTGTGGTGACCTTTGCTTTATAAATTCCCCCATCTTTTTAAAAAATTTGTTTTAAAGATTTTATTTATTTATTTGACAGATAGAGATCACAAGTAGGCAGAGAGGCAGGCCCACAGAGAGAGGGAAGCAGGCTCCCTGCCGAGCGGAGAACCTGATCCTAGGACTCTGATCCTAGGACTCTGGGATCATGACCTGAGCCGAAGGCAGAGGCTTTAACCCACTGAGTCAGCCAGGTGCCCCAAATTCCCCCATCTTTAAAAGCCCATTATTTATCTTCGCATTCCAGAATAAAATAATGAGATACATAGATTTTTCACATATTGCTTAGGAAATCTAAAAAGAACAGAAGACAGTAGAATCATGATATACAAAGAAGCACATTTAGCTACAATAAAATAATGTGGACTCAGGCTCACTCCTGGCGAAGTTGGCTAAATTTAGCCTTCTTGAAGTAGCTAGCAGGAGAATAAATGCCATAATAATCATAACTGTTACTTGAAAGAGTTTGTATTTGAATGTAACTAGTCATTTGCCCAGGCTAATTTCGAAATTGATTTAAATTAATGTAGAAGTTGGTCTTGTCAAAAATTTTTTTTTTTTTTTGGCCAGTACTCTTTTCTGTCAGTGTGTGTATATATGTGTGTTTGTATGTATATATATAATTTTTCAAAGAAATACCTTTTATTTCATGTGTTTTTAACCTAGCAGATTCTTCTCCCTCAAAGTGTGTTGAAAATTTACAGAATGCCTTTCTATCCCATACCCCACTGTACCTTGTGAGAATATTGAACTAATTTTGTGCAAGAAGCTTGTGGTTTTGATTTAATAGGATTTTAATAAAAATTTTCCATCTTCTGAAGTAAGTTTAAATAACTGAATATTTATGCTATGTCTGTGGCAAGTGTTTCCCCCTCTCCAGGTATAATCCACTTAAATCAACCTAATGGAAGTTTGAAGTCATTAGAAATACTATTTGCAGGGGGGTGGGGAAGTGATGCTTCATTTTGTGGCCGCTCATGTGGAGTCAGCATTGTTAGGACATTGTTCAACTAGCCTGAATGCAAATACAAGAAATAGGTCTTATTTTTAAACTAAGTGTTGCATATGATCAAGTTAACAGGTCCACGTAGGACATGCTTCTCAAGGAGGCAGTGGGATTTAAAGCATCCTCTTGTTGGGAGGTCTGTGTTTTGGGGTCCTGACCCCGCAGCAGTCTCTTGGGAAGTTTGGAAATCAAGAATCTGTTGAGTTGCCGAGGCTGCCTTCAAAATGTGCTTTCTAGGCTGAGGAACTAAAGTCCGATCCTGATCACAACAGTTTTCATTATAAAAGAATCACACTTTTAAGCCTTCTCTTCTCAGCCATAAAAGACTCCCTTTCGAAAATTCTGGCCCAGTGCCTTGCTCATTGTGGGTGCTGGCTGGCAGGTTAAATGGATGGCAGAGAAATAAATGACTTTAAATCTGAAATACTTACCTCCCTAATCTGCTGAGATGGAGCTGGTGATTAAACTGGTTTAAGTGAATTTTTATGGAGAGAAGAAAAGAAAGAGTTCATCAGCTAGTCTGTGAACTTAGATTTTTTTTAATGTATTTGTATTTTTATTCCTCTAAAAAATATTCTCTTGCATGTGTCAGATAAGGGGCTGAATTCGCCTGTGCACTTACTGGGAGGAAATCCCACTTTCAGCATGAGTCCTAGATATTTATTTTTAGCTCATTCCTAACTGAAAATAACCAAAGCTACCACCAAGATCATTGCAGTGTAAAGTTTAAAATGAGCTTTGAAATTAGGTGCATTTTTTATTTTTATTTTTTTTTATTTATTTTTATTTTTAAAAAAATTTTTTTTTTAAGATTTTATTTAATTATTTGTCAGAGAGAGAGAGGGAGAGAGAGCAAGCACAGGCAGACAGAATGGCAGGCAGAGGCAGAGAGAGAAGCAGGCTCCCTGATGAGCAAGGAGCCTGATGTGGGACTCGATCCCAGGACGCTGGGATCATGACCTGAGCCGAAGGCAGCTGCTTAACCAACTGAGCCACCCAGGCGTCCCTAGGTGCATTTTTTAGAAAAATAACAATTGAAGTCTCTTTCATGTTCACCCTACAAAGTAATTGAGAAAAAATCAACGTTGACTTTCTTTGTTCCCATCACTTTCTGCCCAGGTGTTCTGCCTCCTTTTACAGTAGTAGTCGGTATTTTGTTAGAGTGTCCTATCAAATAGCCATATATACTGAAATGGCTAACGTAAAGTAAATCTATCTCTATTTTGTCTTTTAATTGTGCTCCATTACAAAATCTGTTTTGAGCCCGTTGCTTCCAGACGTGGCTTTATGAAGTAAGCTTATTTAAAATATCACCCAACTGCAGTGCTCGTCCAATTGTGCTAAGGAATCTAGAAGTTTGGTAGCATAATTTTGGAGTCCAGATGAACTGAAAAATCTGCACAAGGGTCTTATGGAAATGATAAGTTTTCGATTATTCAGTCAATTGTTTGATAGAACTTGACTTGCTAAAATAGAAAGTTTTTTTTTTTTTTTAAGATTTTATTGATTTACTCAACAGAGAGAGAGAGATCACAAGTAGGCAGAGAAGCAGGCAGAGAGAGAGGGGGAAGCAGGCTCCCCGCTGTGCAGAGAGCCCGATGTGGGGCTCCATCCCAGGACCCTGAGATCATGACCTGAGCCGAAGGCAGAGGCTCAACCCACTGAGCCACCCAGGCGCCCCTAAAATAGAAAGTTTTAAGACAAATAAGAATATTTTGTTGCTGTAGTTTTAATGCTTACTATAGAGATATTGTTAAAGCCTTTCACTAAAAAAAAAGAAGCCTCTCTTTTGACTAAGGTAGGCAGGTTATCATGCCTTTAGATAAACTAGAAGTGCAGGGTTTAGGGGAAAAAAGTTATTACCAACTCTATTTTACAGAGGCAAGTTTCTTTTACTCTGTGCGTGTCCAATGGTCTCACAGTAGGTTTTTTTTTGAAGTTGCTGTTACTGAAAACTATCAGAGTTTGAGATTTCTTTGAGTATGTTATTTTTTAAAAATCTGAACATTTCCATTTGAAAAACAGATGACAAACTAAGAATTTAGTTATAAATTCATATTTTGAAATAATCAAAATATATTTTTGTAAACAAGCCATTTTAAATTTGACATATTAATAAAAAATTTAGAAACAAGTCTTTTAACTATATTTTCATTTTGGAACAGGAAGCTAGCTGTGTATGTCTGTACCAATTTGAAGAGTGTCTGTTTATACTCTTAATGATTTGTTTTTGCTGTAATTGGAATTGTTTTTGTCAGATAAACAGGGCCTAAATTATAGCACAGTTTTGAAGGCAGTAGCCTCATTTTGTCTGTTTCTATTTATTTATTTTTTACTTTAATAATTGGATCAGTTCTTCTTAACCCCTTTGGAGAATGACAGCTAGAGCTTTTAAATGTTTTCAGTGGAACTTCTGTAAGGAATTAAGTAGTCCTAAATGAAAAGTGTGAGAATTTGGTTGGAAATGTTGGGTACAGATATAAATGAACACCAATTAAGTAAGTTATTTAAAAAATAAAGTGCCACTCAGAAGTGGCACTGTATGAGTACAGTGACTGAGTGGAAGAAATTAAGGCTAGCATTTGCTTGAGCAGAAAGAAGTTTGGATCAAAATCAAAACAATAATTCTTCAGCTAAAAAAGATATTATTGTCTTCTGGGGACATAACACCGGTGTACTGAAAATCTAGAACTTCTCGTGCATTGGAAAGAGGAGAAGACCCCGAGAGAGTCACTCCTGGACACTGGGCAGGCAGTCCAGCCATGCATTGGCTTGGAATCTGTCTTTAGACCAAAAGCACTTAGATTATTTTTCAGAAGCCCTAATGCTGTTCATGAACTTTCCTGACATTATTACCTTTTGAAACATCTCTTTTCTTCTTCAGTGCATTTATCTCTGTGACTTACAAATGTACCCTTATGGCAATCTTGTGTGAATTTTTACCTCTTACGTGACCAGATTGATTAAAAAGGTCAGCAAACAAGTGTATTTTATTGAACATCCAGGCCTCTCTTTATTTCACATTGATAATTTGTCACATTCTAGATATCTTAAGAAGCTTAGATTCTTAGCTTCTCTTTCTCTGGTGTTACTTAATTTTATATAGTTATAATGCCATGTTAATGATTATTTTATGAATTCCAACCTTCCATGTTTCTGATTCATAGATTTTTAGGGTTCCTTCAGATGCCTTAAAAATCTGTGAAGAGATGGCCTGACCTCCCCATCATCTGGTACTTCTAAATCTAGCTGCATGTTATAGTTCTCAAATTTCATGTGAATAAAAATTAGCTGAGAAGCCTAATAAAATGATAATTCCTAGGTCCCATGGTCAGATACTCTGATTTAGTTATGTATAGAGCAGGGTCCAGAAACCTAAGGTTTTAAGGTGCACTCTAGTTACCTCAGTGGAGAGACATGGGACTATAAATTTATGTCTCCTAAAACTAGACAGAAAGTCCTGACTTTTGCAGTCTGAGTAAACAGATAGTTAAAAAGTGATTGATTTAGCATTGTGGGAAAACCTTTGTCTATACATACACGCAGATTATAGTTCATGAACCCATGACATTCGTAAAACTTTCATTTTGATTTCCCCATTGAGGATACCTCAGAGGAATTATTTGACCACTCTACATATCAATTTCTTCTTCTATAAGATAGGAATAACAAATTTTCTACCTGTTTCATGTGGCTGTTATAAAGCTGAAATAAAAATCAGTTGCTGTAAAAATGTTAGGTAGAAAGAGTATATGCACGAAGACAAACCAAGGCTTTGTAGTGTGTACAAGTTTCTTCAACTTTCTGAACTTTAATAATCCTATCATATGATGGGAATAATACAGCCTATTTTTTAAGGTATGAAGATAAAATTAGTGGAAATAATGGACATTGGTTCTGGTCTGATATACCTCCCAACTGAACAAGACCGGTGTCTGTTCCTACCTACCTATTAGGACCGTGTCATTGAAGGTTGTGGGCTTATATCAGGAAATATAAATTTACATTTGATTAAAAAAACAGATTTGTAAGTCTTATGAAACATGGAGGTTTTTTGGAAGTTAATTAAAATATTAGACTTACGGGGCGCCTGGGTGGCTCAGTTGGTTAAGCGACTGCCTTCAGCTCAGGTCATGATCCTGGAGTCCCGGGATCGAGTTCCGCATCAGGCTCCCAGCTCCACGGGGAGTCTGCTTCTCCCTCTGACCTTCCCCTCGCTCATGCTCTCTCTCACTGTCTCTCTCTTCTCTCAAATAAATAAAATGTTTAAAAAAAAATATTAGACTTATATCATGATCACAGCCACCAACAAATGAAGAGCCTGCCGAGCCAGTCATATTAACAGCGGAAAGAGGAAAATCTGACAAAGATGGTGACAGGTGCTTCCAAAGAACATGATTTGAATGAAAAAGGATGAAGGGAGATATTTAGGAAAATTGGTCTTTTTGATCATGTTGGCAAAAATGGCTGATGATGCTGTTGAGTGTCAAACTTGGGATCACGTGTGTTATGATTGCATCAGAAACTTGTCCACTAGCTGCTGTCTTAACCTGTATTTTGTTAATGAAAAACAGATTTCTCAGAATTTATTGCTTCATTTTTTCATGGTAGAATTCCAGTCATACCTTTCTTTTTCCCATAACTTACCAAGGGTACTATTATTCTCAGTAGGGACTTCCTGCCTATAATCTCTGCAAAGTAGCTAGGACAGTGCAGGCTCAGCAATGGCCCTTGGTGGAAGGTACCGGTTGTTTACTTTATCACATGAAAATAATCCTCTAGATGCTGTCTCTTTTTACCAGCTCCCGCAGGACTCAACTCTAGGCCTCAATACTCAGACCACTTTTCCAGATTTTCCCACATATTGAATGATCTTTCAATCTAGTCTGAGATGTTTATTTTGGTTTGACCTTGGTAAGAGCAAGGGTCCCACATCATCTTACTGTACCATCATTGGCTTCAATTCAGAAATTCTTTGTGTTGGTAGTCATCTCTTCCCCCCAACTTGGTCACTGAACATTCTCTGGTTTTCTCTTCCATGGTGGAGGAGGAGATGGGAGAGGGCCAGTGGATCAGTAGGCCACGGGGAGTCCTTACAAAGCTGTTGGTCCAAGCAGAGTGGGAAGTCAATGAAAGGCTTTCAGTAGAGAAAAGATATAATCAGATCTATGATGAATAGGATCTCTCAGGCTTTGTGTGTTGAGTGTGAAGAGGTTTTAGGATGGAAGAAGGGAGAAGGCTATTGCAATAATCCAGGTAGGACTGGGAATTAGACCAACAGGTAGTGTTAGTGGGAAATGTATATTGAAGGCAATACCACCAAGATTGGTATTGACGGCTGAACTTCTCTTTGAGGGTAGGAAGAGAGTTCCTTTAATGTTTTTCTCTTGTATTCAACAGCGTAATATTAAGGGAATATTTATCTATCTAGCTATCTATTTATCTTCATTTCTCTTTAAAAAATCTGATTGGTTCAATTTTTTTCTTTTCCCAGTTTACGTTCTGTCCTTGCTTTTCAGAGGATGTACAAATCATAAATCCAACATTAAGGAAAACTGTCAGATTTCCTTACATTGAAACAAATTCCAATCAAGTATCTTGATCTCTTCAAAAGTTATTAGTTGGTTAGGGTGTTATAACATTCAGTATGATAAAGGTCGGTTTTGAAATTTTATTCTTCTATAAATGTCTTTTTATTGTAAAATAAATTTTTAATAACGCATCCTTCTCATGCTCTCTCTCCTAAACAGCTGTGTTTGTGGATGCTTTAACATCTTAACCTCTAACAGAAGAAAAACATTGGACTGTTTAAAGAAAATTCAAGTCTTTCTCTTCTTATTAGTCTTTGGATAGTGTGGCAGATCCCATTTTATCTAAAGGCATGTTGCCAATTCATCCCACACCTTCCTATAGAGGAAATACTTCTATTTTGTTGTCATATTAACTCAGACTATTTGTCAACCTCCATAGCACTTCAGTGATAGGTGCTATATAAATATTTAAGTTATGATCGCCTGATTGCCCTGCAACTTTTCAGAGTTTGCTAACTCTACACTGTGATTGATATCTGATTATGAAATATTTTACATACTGCTTGGGAGCAATAAAAGAAGGGAATTGTAAAATAACATGTGAAATGGAGAGTTTTAATCACATGGAAAAATATTTTGATGAGTAGAGAGGGAAACTGGGAAACAAAACTGAGGGTATAACACGCTATCCCTTGTACCAACAAAATGCATAACAGAAAGGATGGGTGTCAAAGTAGTTATTGTTGTTTGCATGAGGGTATCATGGGTGATTTTTATTTATTTTTCTGTTTTCTGTATTTTTTTAAGTTTTTAACCCTGAACACATATGTAGTCATTTGACATCGTTCCTTTCCATGTGATCACAGACCATTTTGGGGGCCACTTGCCTATTAGTTGTTGGACTTACAGGCAGGAAAATAACAACTCCAAATGCTTTATTGAGTGGTCATGTGGCCTTTAATAAAACTGTGAAGTGCAGTTTTACATTCCTGATTTTTGACCCAGATGGCTGAAGAAACTGAAGTTTTCATAGAAGACTGGATGTTCAGCTGGTTTGTGGTTCCCCACAGTGGGTCCCTGAAGCCCTAGATTGACATATACACAATTTTTGTAACTTGGCCTGGAAGTATAGTTTTCTGGAAAAATATACATGTGCACTGAAATATGTGTATATATTTGGAAATGGGCTTCATTTTTTACAAAGGCCTATTTTAGGGTAAAAGGTGGCAAGAAAACTAATTCTGTATATGTTGAGATGAACATGAAAACAAATCGTGTTCTACTAAGGAGGAAAAATTCTTTGTAAAACATACATAAGGACGGGGCGCCTGGGTGGCTCAGTGGGTTAAGCCTCTGCCTTCGGCTCAGGTCATGATCCCAGGGTCCTGGGATAGAGCCCCGCATCGGGCTCTCTACTCGGCGGGGAGCCTGCTTCCTCCTCTCTCTCTGCCTGCCTCTCTGCCTACTTGTGATCTCTGTCTGTCAAATAAATAAATAAAATCTTAAAAAAAAAAAAAAACCAACATAAGGACAGTACTGAGCCTACTTCATTATCAGGTCAGTACAGTTGCAAATAAAAATCAACTTCATAATGATTGTCTTTCAAAGTAATGAACCTTAAAAAAAAAAGTTTGCCTGAAAGAATTCAATGTACCAAAGTGTTTATTAAATACACAGTATAATTTTCCTGGTAGTTTATGTATAGTCTATAAATATAAGCCTTTTTATTTTATAATACTTAAAAATTGTATCCATCACTTGTATGCAGAAATGTTTTTATACTTTGCTTTTTCTGCCTCTGAGTTACACTGTGTATAATATTGATTAATTTCAATTTTGCTTATCGGGATTTTGTTGACTATTCTTTGCATTTCCTGCATACGACAAGGGAACTTTATATATTTTCATTTGTTATTATTTGCTTAAATAAATGAAGAAAGGGGAAAAAGCAGTGTGTATGTAATATTTTAAAAATTACTTCCACCACTTGGATTATTACCAGGCTTTCTCATTTGAAGAACTGTAAATTTATGTGAAACTAAGCTTAGGAATATTAAACCAGTTTTATAACTACCTTAGAAAATACAGTGTGGTCTCAGACCACTGTCCACCTCCAAAAAAAATCTGCAGAAATAAATATGATAGAGTTAGAGATGGTGTTTAAACAGAAAAAAAAAATAAATAAATAAATAAAAGAAAAAGGGCAAAAAACCTGACTCAAGCATTCCATCTTCTTTTTAATGTTCTATCCAAAGAGAGTAAGTAGATTAGCATGAGCTGACTATATTTGAGATGGCTGAGTTAAGGTGACAGAGACTGGTAGGCATTTCTCTGTCCTGTGTGTGTGTGTGTGTGTGTGTGTGTGAGTGTGTGTGTGTGTTAAGGGTGGGGGAAGGGTTGTTGGTTTTGGCACTGAGGTTAGCATTTGGCTAGAATCCAGATATCAGCCTTGTGGGGCAGAGATGCCCTTTTTCTATAGAACCAGAGGTTATTCATTGCTAAAGCACACTAATAAAATTACAGCTCGTGAATCAGGATGTCAGGTTATTAATTTATATGGGAGAATTTAATTGTAAGGGAGATCAGAATACTAGTACTTACTGGTAAAGTAAGGAAGCTTCATGTTCCTTCTGGGAAAGTCACCTTTAGCCTAGTTAGTTCCTAGACTGCAACTATGGATCCCTGGCTGGTGCAGATTTTCCTTGGAAAACTTACCCTGTTCATGTTTTTTTTTTTTTTTTTAATTTTTAAAAAATTTTTCAAAAATATTTTGGAATGTTTGAAGAGTGCCCAGAACATGCCAGAGAGGGTGGAAGTGTCAGAGAGGACCACCCTTGCCACCCCTCCCACATATAGTGAGGATACAACAGTAAGAAAGGATTGTAGTGCAAAGTGATGCATACTTTGAAATACACAAAGTCATGAGAACCTTGTACTGCCGAAAGGTCAGAGCTAAATTTAATGCTCAAATACCATCACCTTCTTAACATGGACTTCTGGTAAAATTCTGTCTTCCCTTCCTCTCTTGACTTCTCTTCTGGATTTATTTTCCACCTTTTCTAGTGTTTATAGGAATAAAAAGCTGATTGGAGTCAACTCTTGTAGAATGTAAAGAAGGTATCTAAAAAAGAAGGAAAAAGCCCAGCATATGATTACAGGAATGTCACTGCAGGGCTGTTTCACTGTATTTCCCCTGTGGACATGAAGTCCAGAGTGAAGGAGGGAGAGAAAAGGCAGCACTTGTGAGACTGGATGCCTCACACCTGGATTGCCAGGTGTGGAGTGAGGTTGCTTTCTGGAAAAGATAGAACAGATAGCCTGCAACAACCCTCAGTTTGTTTCCTGAGATTAAGAGTCTCTTAAGATTTGTCTCCCTCTCTGGTTTCATTTTCCCCTCTTTTCCCCTACGATCATCTGCCTTGGTTGCTGGAGCCCTGGGCTGGGTGAGGGGGTGGGGGAGTGGGGGATGGGTGGAAGTACGGGAGGGATGGGGTGGCTGGGTGATGGACACTGGGGAGGGTATGTGCTATGGTACGTGCTGTGGATTGTGTAAGACTGAGGAGTCACAGACCTGTACCCCTGAAACAAATAATACATTTTATGTTCATAAAAAAAAAAAAAAGGAAAAAAAAAAAACCAAAAAAAAAAACAAAAAAAACAACAGATAGCCTAGCCTTTGCTGATGGAGGAGGGGTGGGATGGTGGGAAATTTCTAAGAGATAAGATAGAGAGGGATGGAGATAGGGGAATGAATAATGGAGTGTTTCAAGATTAGGCCGTGGAATAGGAACATTATTTTGTCTGCCCTGAAAGTTATTAAGTTTTTTTAACCAGAGAGTGTTGCCAATGGATGAAACACAGTTTCGATGGCAGTGGATCAGATAACAGACAAACTTATGTTTTTGGGGAGACATGTGAGAGGCTATTGTAAGAGTTATGGTTAGGGACAGTGGGGCTTATTAGAAGAGCTGTGATTGGGAAGGAGAGGCGGTTTAAGAAAAAAAACAAAGGATTGGCAGGATTAGTCAGTGATTGATGGTGGAAATTGTAACAGGGTACATGAATGATCCTTTAGTTTGTGGATCTGGGAAACTGGAAATACTGTGATGCCCTTTTTGGGGAGAAGAAGCATTGGAAGGTTGATGTGTGTTTGTTTTTATATTCAGAGCGAGGAAGGAAAAATGAGTGTGTGTGTGTGTGTGTGTGTGTGTGTGTGAGATTTGGACATAATGGATGTAGGTTACTTTTGCAACCTCATGTGCCCTTGTTTGTTGGAAGGGGCCCCATTTCATTTGTTCACAAAAGCTATTTTAATATGAGTTACATTTGCACACTGTGTTCCCTTGCCCAGTATGTACACACTTTTTAAAAAGAACCAGAAGCCTCTTGTGTCCGGTCTATAACTGCAAACACAGAAAGGTTATAGGCTTTGGTCATTGTAAGACGTACAATGACAATCACTGTATTTAAGATTAGTTTTTATTTATTTATCTTTTTTAGGAACAAGTGCTTTAATAAGGCAGCAGGACAAGGGCCTGCCAGAGCTGAGAGCCTGGAAGGAGGCATCCATGTCTCCCTGCTGTTATGACATGAAGCCTAATTTTTTCCCAAAACCTGAGAAAGTCTCGGAGGCCTGGTTAGCAGTCTTGTCGATAGTTTCCTGGGTGGACTTGGCCACCTGGTCCATGGCTTTCTGCCCTGCTTCTGTGGCCTGATCCACCACTTGCTGGGCCGATGCTCCTGCCGTAGTCACCGCTTCCTGGGCCGCCCCCTGCACTTGCTGCTTCAGGTCCTGCAAGCCCTTGCTGGCCATGGCTGCGGGGGGGTCTGCGAGGTCGTCGAACGTAGCGGCAGCGATGTTAAATCCTGTTCACCTTCTAAGATTAGTTTTTAAATTGGTCCTAAATCTTGCAGGGCGGACAACATTGTACTCTTGGTGTTGATTTTACCGATGAGTCAATACAGACTCATTGAGCTCAATATAGACTGTAGCTCTAGTGCAATTCTCTGAGATTCTTGGGTGATTTACGTGCTAATCCCCGATTGCACTCTAAAAGTACATGGTCAAGCTTCTTATCCTCAAATGCCCGGTGGTGTAATTAGTTAAAAATTATCTTGCCAATTGAGATAATCTAGGCAGTCTAGAGCTGTTAGCCTTGGAAAATTAGGTTGAGTTCCACTTTGGTATTTTTCTTGTATTTTTTGTATTTCTTGGTATTTCTAAATGCTTACAATGATTTGTCTTTAGATAAATGCTTTGTCTTTGTAAATATATATTACATGTATGTAGAACATATTAGGTGACGCACTATAGGTCAAGTTTCTTAAGTGCAGGGTGACTTCTATTCTTTGTCCACTTAGTAAACTTCCTCACCTGGTAAAACACTTAATTGCTCTCGGTGTTCTTCTGAACTGGTTTTTATGTATCATAGTGGATTTTTGGAGATCTTTTTTCCTGTTCGTGTATGTGTTCCTTTTCCTAGAAAGCATCACTGCTGTTATATCCTCGAGTTGGAGGGAAATTAAAGGTAGAGCCAAATTTATAAAATTCCTAACAAATTATCCTCTTTAAGCTTTTGCTTGATCTCTACCATGGTGGGGAACTAAGTTCCCTTCCATAGCATTTCCACTCTTCCTCTCCCTTCCCCCTCTTTGTCTTTTTGAAAATCGTGGTCTTTTGAAATTGAGAAGTCTGGAACCTGGTACAATAGTTTACATGTGGTCTAATTGGAACAAAGCACTGTGTGGCTGTCTCCTTTTTCATATCAAAATAATCTAGACCTTTGTTTAACACATATTTGCCCAAGCACCAATCCTAGACCTCAACTGTATCAAAATATGGGTGGATAGGTAAGAAGATGTGTGATCTGTAACATGCCAAAATCAAACCACTCATCTCAAGGGAAAGATCTTTAATGTACACCAAGACTACATTTGCTTTTTTTTTTTTTTTTTGGTTAGCAAAATAATCTACAGATGTGTGTCTAATTTTTAGTCACCTAAAACTTCAAAGACTTTCACCTGGGTAAACACTAAACTCTGTATTGTGTCTTTGGTACTTTGGACCTTCTGCTCTTGTTTGATTCAGATGAAAAGAGGAAGATGGTCAAGGTTTCTGCCATATTGAGTATTTTCTGGTGATTTATGTGTGGTTAGAATAATGAAAAGTGAGAGGAAGTAACACTGTGTATGTGAAACTTGGCCAAGTTTTAATTTAAAATAATTGCATTTACCTGCTTTCTCTTCATTCAGAGCAGACATTTAACATGATAGAGATCTGAAGCAAGTTTAATAATGCCCTAGGTTCTCATTGGTACGGAACCAGTATGGAAATATGACATTTTGTCCACGATTTTGTACATTGTATTTAATACAGTTGTTAAAAAGTTTGATAAATTTATCATGCTATATAGATCTAAAATGTTTGTTTGATTCAGATGAAAAGAGGAAGATGGTCAAGATTGTAGCATGAACTTTGATGCACCAAATTATGGGTGCCCTTGGAAATATTATCAGCATAAGATGGCACTTTGAATGGCAAAATGGACTTTTTATCCTAGGTGGAGCTCTTTGAGATGGCAATAACAATGCCTCTTGGTCTCCTGTGAAGGTGATGATCACATAGTAAGTAGGCTTTTCAAACTCTGACCTGCCCTTGACTATGTATGACATGTTCTCGCTAGGGAGACACCCCCCCCCCCGCCAATGTCATAGACATCAGGTACATGGAAATGAGGGGGGGGGGGGAAAGCTTGCAAATCATAGCTCTATAAATTTGATCCAGGAAGCACATGAACCTAATTTGTGGACCAAGTCAGCATTTACTTTCCTGTACAAAGTTCCTGTAAGCAGGTATTTATATAAATAGAGCCTAGAGGAAGGGCCTTTTCAGGAGTTTCATTTGACATCAGTGAAATAGTCTTGCAAGAGTCTATATTTGTCTCCATTTTTATAGGTTATTTAGATTTTACTTTTGATTTTAATTACTGATTTTCTAAACTTGGATGGCAGACTGTTTCATATTTTTTTTCCCATAAGGTTATGCTTCATCATTTATTTTTTTTTCTTTTTTTTTTAAAGATTTTATTCATTTACTTGACAGAGAGAGATCACAAGTAGGCAGAGAGGCAGGAGGAGAGAGAGAGAGGGAAGCAGGCTCCCCGCTGAGCAGAGAGCCCGATGTGGGGCTCGATCCCAGGACCCCGAGACCACGACCTGAGCTGAAGGCAGAGGCTTTAACCCACTGAGCCACCCAGGCGCCCCATTTATTTTCTATAGCTTATGAGTTCATGCTTGTAACTTACAGGGAAATCATAGAAAATGAGGCATAGCTTGGGCATTGCAAGTTTTTTTTTTTTTTTTAATAAAGAGCTATTTTTTTAAAGATTTTTAAAATTTATTTGAGAGAGACAGAGAATAGGAGCAGGGGGAGTGGTATGCAGAGGGAGAGGGAGAAGCAGACTCCCCGCTGATCACAAAGCCCGACATGGGGCTGGATCCCAGGACCCAGAGAGCATGACCTGAGCCAAAGGCTGATGCCTAATGACTGAGTCACTCAGGTGTACTCTGAGCACTAGAAGTTCTAAAAAGGCATCTCTTCCTTAAAGGTGGTATGAATTACTTTTTCCGGAGTTGAAATAAGTAAAAACCTCTTTGTAGCACCTTGGATAGTTAGTGGTTTACTTTATTTAACATTGAGTAACACAGACTGCTAAACTAAAGAATTGTATCTGAAATGTTTTTATCTAATTTAAATATTTATTTGTATAACACATTAGGTGTCAGAAAAACATTGTAATTGTGTAGAACTCCACATATTCTTCTAGAAGTGCCAGATTCTATAATTGTAATCTTCATAGAACGTTCGACATTAAAATGTAAATGTATCAGAACTTGAGTTAGTTATTCTCTGTTTCTAAAGTTTTAGAGTATTGCATTGCTTATCAACTGCAGTCCCAGTTTTTACCCCCAGGGAACGTTTGGCAAAAATCTGAAGGTACTTTCAGTTATTAGGATTTGAGGGGTGATAACCAACATGCATCTCCTAGGTAAAAGCCAGGAATGCTGTTAAACGTCCTGTAACTGCATAGGTCATCCCCCTGAAGAACTATCTGCCAAAAAAGGTCAATAGTGCTAAGATTGAGAAACATTTTAGAGTATTGTACATTTATTTTTATTACTCTCTATGGACAGGAAGGTGAAGTAAATGGAAATTGAATTCTTTCTTATTCTAAGTGTGAAAATAGCAGGAGCAGGATCTATTGACCGAGGAATTCAAGTAGTGCAGTGATTAAGACATAGCTTTTGTTATCAGCTTGGGTTCCGATCTTTACGCCAGTCATTTATTAGCTGTCTGGCCTTGGGTAAAGTGATTAATCCCTCTGGGACTGAATATATCCATTTATATAAGGTGGCGAGTAAATACTACCTTATAGGCTTGTTTTCATAAGTTAAGTGATGTTTGCAACCTAGAAAGTCTTACATGTTCAATAAATGGTAGCTACTGTTATTTTGGAATGCAATTTGAGATTGGTCGTGTAGGATTTATATGGTTATATACGGAATGAGATGGTAGAAATGTTATCAGTAGAGGTGAATTTCTTGAATGAATCATAAGGATTTTTCTGTAATTTAAGGAAGCATGTTATTCTTAAGGAAGCAATGAGGTTTGTTAAAAAGAAAAAGGTCTTTTTTTTTTTTTGGTAATTTTATGGTCTTCTCTATCGTTTAAATGTTTTTCAAAAAATATATTCCTTTTGCAATAGAAAAAAACAGATTGTACAACAACAGACCCTCATAGTTTCTCAGTGTGTTGAGGATTATGACACATGTTAAACCATCCGTTTTCTAATTTATAGTTAGCCTTTTGCTGGTTTATCTCCATTAGTTGGTTTCCCTCTTTAGTCACCTTTCTGAAAGTGGTTAAGCTGTGGACCCATTAAAATTTTACTGGCATGATAAAGCTGGTTATATGGATGCCTTTATCTTCCAGTTGGCATGTGGTGCTGTCACTGAAGCCACCGAAATTGGGTTTGGGTAGGGAATGAAGAAGAACATGGGAGAATTTATAACTTGAATCTCCAAAGTCAGGACACTTTGCTTGCTTAGCTTCTCTTCAGAAGCTTATTAAATACTTGAATAAAAACATAGGAAGCATAATTATTAAATGTCCACATGCCAAGGGCCACCTGGATGGCTTAGTTGGTCCTTTGGCTCAGGTCGTGATTCCAGGGGCCAGGAATTGAGCCTCACATGGGGTCTCTCTGCTCAGTGGGGAGTCTGCTTTTCCCTCTGTCCCTCCCCTGCTGTCCTGCTCCTTCTTCCTCCCTCTCTCAATAAATACAATTTTTCAAAAAAAAAAAAAAGTCTACCTGTCAAAACCTGGAAGGCATAGATAATTGGATGATTAGAATAAAAATTTCATTGTGCATAGACTTGAACAGTGGGCAAAGACCAAGGATGTTAAGTTTAATGGGAGAAAATGTAAATTCTGTAAGTTTTGTTTTAGAAATGATTGTATAATTTCATGATTTGAGAATTTGGAGACTTATCTAATTGCTGTTTAAGCAAAGAATAAATACTAAGGATTGGATGGATACGAGTTCAGTGAGTTGATTCCCTCCTATTAGCTGTTTTATTAGAGTTGGTTTGGGCAGCATAATTTCCAGAATTCTCTTGGGTTTGTAGCTTTGTGACCAGTTCTGCTTGCCATATTTTAAAGGGAATATTGACCACTATAAAATGGTCAGAAAGCCTAGAATTAGTCAAATCCCTGCTTTGCCATGTGTTAACTCTGTGTGGCCTTAAGTAAATTATAATGTGATTAGGCCTTAGAAATTAATCTAAAATTTATGTTTTGTTATATAATTTTTTTTAAGTATCCCATAGAGATGTTTTAGGGGCTGACTAAAATGATGATGATGATGCTAATAATAACTATTATTGAACCTGTGTATTGCTTACTCTAAGCCAGGCTAAATTCTAAGAACTTTCAAGAACTTGACATTTATGAATGCTTTTTTTATTTTTACACCTTTTGCACCCCCTTCTCCGACTCCCCATCTTTTTCCTGCCTCTGAGAACCACCAATCTGTTCTGTGTCTCTATGAGGTTTTTCTCTTTCTTTGTTTCTTTTTCTTTTTCTCTTTCCCCATTTTCTCCTCTTCTCTTTTTTCTCTTCTCTCTCCTCTCTTTTTTCTCTTTTCTTTTCCTTTTTCTTTCCTATTCTATTTCACATATAAGTGAGATCATAGGGTAGTTGTCTTTTTATTTTTTTTTTAAAGATTTTATTTATTTATTTGACAGAGATCACAAGCAGGCAGAGAGGCAGGCAGAGAGAGGGGGGAAGCAGGCTCCCTGCTGAGCAGAGAGCCCGATGTGGGGCCCGATCCCAGGACCCTGAGATCATGACCTGAGCCACCCAGGCGCCCCAAGATTTCATTCTTTTTTATAGCTCAGTGTGTATATTCTGTGTGTGTATGTGTGTGCAAATAGATGCCACATTTTCTTTATCCATTTAGCTCTTGATGAACAGTTAGGTTGTTTCCATATGTTGGCTATTGTAAGCAGTGCTGCAATGGACATGGGGTGCATATATCTTTTATTGTTTTTGTTTTCTTCAGATAAATACCCAGAAGTAGAATCTATAGTTCCATTTTTAATTTTTGGAGGATCTTCTGTACTTCCATAGTGGCTGTACTAATTTACAGATCCACCAGCAGTTCACAAGGTTCCCCCTTCTCAGCTTCCTTCCCAACGCTTGCAATTTTTTGTCTTTTTGGTAATGGCCATTCTACTGGGTGTGAGGTGATACCTCACTGTGGTTTTGATTTGCAGTCCCTTGATGATTACTGACATTGGGCATCTTTTCCTGTACCTGTTGGCTGTTTGTGTGTCTTTGGAAAAATGTCTATTCAAATCTTCTCGCCATTTTTAAATGGAATGTTTTGAGTTTCTTTTTTGTTTGTTTGTTTTGTTTTGCTATTGAGTCGTAGGAGTTCTTTGTATATTTTAGATATGAACCCTTATCAGATATGTAATTTGCAAACACTTTCTTCCATTCAGTAAATTTCCTTTATATTTTGTTGATGGTTTCCTTGGCTGTGCAAAAGCCTTTCAGTTTGATTTAGTTCCACTTGTTTGGTTTCACTTTTGTTGCTTTTACTTTGGTGTCAGATTGAAAAAATCCAAGACCTATGCTTTCTTCTAGGAGTTCTATGGTTTCAGGTCTTATATCTTAATGCTCATCAGTACTCTTTGAGGTTGGTATCATTATTCCCATTTTAAAGCTGTGGAAACTGAGGCGCAGCGAAATTAATGTCCCTGTGTATTCTGCCAGCTTCAGATTTTACACATCTACAGTGCCAAGCATGTGACATACATGTCATGACCGTGTCATGTGTTTTACATTCCTTTGTGGCCTTTCTTCATTTAGCATCTGGTCTTCAAGGTTCGTCTGTGTTGTAGCGTCAGAATTCCTTCTTCAAGGCTAAACAGTATTTCACTGTGTACCTCACATTTTGTTTATCTATTGAAGGATACTTGGGTGGCTTTCACTTTTTGCCTGTTATGAATAATGCTGCTGTGAAGACACATGCACAAATAAGATTTTTGTATTACTTAAAAATGGCAGTAATAGAAACTTTTTATATAAAACCATGAAGTCACAAAGGAGCTGCTGCAAATGTGGGCGACTTGGCTCATTTACTTAATGAGGAGACTTTTCCCAAACTGATTCTAAACAATTATATCCTCATAGAAAGGTGAAAGATTATAGGAAGAGATTAAAAGGCACACATGAGACAGTTTGGGCAAACATTAATTAGGACCTGTTGTAAATTTTGGGTTAAAATGGAAATTTGATTGCTTGGCTGGTCATTACATTTAGGATTCAGATTATTGAATGGATTAGAAAAGCTGAAAAATACTATGATTTTAGTTATTTTCTTGTGGAGAGGTCTAGCAGAGATACCTCTCAACAAATAACCAAACTATGGACAGAAATAAATTGAAGAGCATTCGGTGTTTTGATTTTCACTATTTTTTTTTCAACAAGGAATACATTATTTTTTTCACCTATAGAACAAGTATACCAGTATTCTGAGTTCATAATTATTGTAAGGATGGTTGAAGCATATTCAGCAAATCTTTTACAAATTTTTTTGAAGATTTTATTTATTTGATAGAGAGTGCACTTAAGCAGAAGAGGGAGAGGGAGAAGCAGATGCCCCTGCTGAGCAAGGAGCCTGACACTGAGCCTGGGATTGAGTCCTGGGGCTCAATCCCAGGACCCTAAGATCATGACCTGAGCTGAAGACAGACACTTAACGGACTGAGCCACCCGGGTGCCCCTTTTACAAATTTTTCTGAATATCATTTTAAACACTCCATTGTGTATTCATATTAATTTTCAACCTAGTCATTCCAAATGAAGCAAAATTATGTTTAGGAATGACTGAATTGGACAGAGGGAAGGGCACATTAATCTTTCCAACTTAGCAGCTTTGTCAGGTCCTCTGCTTACAATGTTTGCACAGCCCTCCCTCAGTCCTGTTGTGTCCACTTCTGCTTTGAGCCATCCCTGACTAGATGCTTTTCCCAAGCACGTATGAGGTCAGGAGCCAGGGCTCCAGGTGTCTTTCACCTTCTGGTGGTCTGTTCCTGTGTTCGGGTGCACATCCAACTGAGCTCTATTTTTAAAATAAGGAGTTGCTACCTGAAGCCAGAGAGCTGCTGGAGAGTGAACAGCCTTGAGACCCCTGCTGTCTGAAGGGGCGACACAGCCCGATGCTGCTGAATGTGGAGTATCATAGCTGAGTTCTTTGTTATAAAAGCCCATTTTGACTCCTTCACATTGTTAGTATTTTTATTCCTCTTGATAGTTGGCTCTTTTCCCCATTACTAATTTTTCCTCAATATGTTGAGCATTTTCCATCCCAACTAATTCTCCTGACGACCTGAACTGTATGTGTCATTAGTGTCTGAAGCTCGGAGAGGATCAGTTACTTACCCAAGATCTCATTGTTTATCCAAGGAGAGCCTGGATTTGAGTCCAGGTGTACCTGGCTCTGAAGGCTTCCTGTTCCCATTGCACTGGACGGCAAAACCATTGCCGGAATTCACAGGATGTAACTTTCTTCAAAGTGATAATCATTGAGTCAGGCTCTTCCCTTCCTTTTCTGCTCTTACTGTCCCAGTTTATGGCCTAGTCACATGATGCTTGAGTGGACTAAAAGCATACCTCAGAGTATTTCGGGTTTGGTTCCAGGCACTGCCATAAAGCGAGTGTCTCAATAAAATGAGTCAAGTAAGTGTTTTGGTTTCCTAGTGCATATAAAAGTTATGTGTACACTATACTGGTCTGTTAAGTGTGTAATAGCATTATGTTTAAAAAAATACAATGTACATACCTTCATTAAAAATTACTGCTAAAAGGGACACCTGAGTGGCTCAGTTGGTTAAGCGGCTGCCTTGGGCTCAGGTCATGATCCCAGCATCCTGGTATCGAGTCCCACATCGGGCTCCTTGCTCAGCAGGAAGCCTGCTTCTCCCTCTGCCTCTGCCTGCCACTCTGTCTGCCTGTGCTCACTCTCTCTGACAAAACAAACAAACAAAAAAATTACTGCTAAAAAATGCTAGGCATTATCTGAACTTTTAGCAGGTCATAATCTCTTTTTTGCTGGTAGAGGGTCTTGCCTCCAGGTGGATGGCCACTGACTAATCAGGGTGATGTTGCTGAAGGTCGTCTGTGGCCATTACTTAGAATAAGACAGTAGTGAAGTTTGCCACATCAGTTGACTTGTCCTCTTATGAGCAATTTCTCTGTAGCATGCAATGCTGCTTGATAGTATTTTACCCAAAGAACAACTTCTTTCAAAATTGGAGTCAATCCTCTCAAAGTCTGTGGCTGCTTTATCAACGAAGTTGATGTAATATTCTAAATCCTTTTTCCACAGCCTTCACAGCAGCTTCACCAGGAATTGACTCCATCTCAAGAAGCCACTTTCTTTGCTCACCCGTAAGAAGCAGCTTCTCATTTATTGAAGTTCTAACGAGAGATTGTAGCAATTCAGTCCCATCTTCAGGCTCCACTTCTGATTCTGGTTTTCTTGCCATTTCCACATCTCCACTCAAGTCTTGAACCTTCAAAGTGATCCCTGAGGGTTGGAATCAACTTCTTCCAAACTCCTGTTCATGTTGATATTTTGATCTTTTCCCATGTATCACAATGTTTTTAAATGGCATCTGGAATGGTGAATCCTTTCCAAAAATCCTTTATTTTGCCCATATCCACCTATGGCAGCCTTACAAAATGTGTTTTTTAAGTAATATGACTTGGAAGTTGAATTACTCCTTGATCTTTTGATTTCTTTCAAGAATGTTTGCTTTGCTTTCACAACTTAGCTGTTTGGTACAAAATGGCCTACTTTTGGCCTGTCTCAGCTTTTGACATGCCTTCCTTACAAAGTTTAATTATTTCTAGCTCTCAGTTTAAAGTGAGAGATGTGTGACTCTTCCTTTCACTTTAACAGTTAGAGGCCATTGTAGGGTTATTAATTGGCCTAATTTCAATATTGTTGTGCCTCGGAATAGGGAGGCCCTAGGAGAGGGGGAGACATGGGGCAGTGGCTAGTTGGTGGAACACTCAGGATACACACAGCATTTATCTGTTAAGTTCAGTATTTTATTTGGGCAAGGTTCATGGTACCCCAAAACAATGACAAAAGTAACAATAAGAATCACTGATCACAGATAACTGTAACAAATATAATAATGAAAAAAATTAGAAATGCTGTGATGATCACCAAAATGGGACACAGAGCTATGAAGTAAGCAAATGCTGTTGGAAAAATGGTGCCCGTAGACTTGCTTGACATGGGGTTGCTATGAACCTTCAATTAAAAAAACAACAACACAGTATCTGTGCAGTGCAGTAAAGTTAATAAGCACAGTACAGCAATGTGTGTCTGTATTGTGTGGTGGTTTCCCAGCTGATCTTCCTGTTCTCATGGTTTCTGAATATTAACTCATCTCTCGAACTACTACATTATACCTTCCTGAACAAGTATAATCGTGACCGTTTCGTTGAACCCTAATATAACATCTTGTCAATGCCTTGATAAAAAGTACTTTGTAGTTCTCAGTTGCATTTCAAATAAATGAATACCTCTTAATTTGGGATTCTTGACCCTCTCTCATTGTGCTTCCTACCCTCCAGTCTCTTCAAACTTCTACTTCCCTTGTTCGTTAATTTTCTTGCTAGTTTGAATGGCTTATAGTGCATTTGCTCTCTTGCTTGGACTGGTTTTTGCTCCCTGCTCTCTCTGTCCCTCCATGTACCCTCTCCCCCCATTAGGTAGCTAGGTCTCTATATACACCTTGCTTCCTGTGTCTGTTGCATGTATCGTCTCCTGCCTCTAATGCCCATCTCTGTGTCCTGATATCTAATGACTGTAAATGAAATCATTTACCCATCTTCCACCTGCTTCATGATGCATCTTCTGATCATCCAAACTGGCATCCTTCCTCTGAATCTCCATAGTGCTCTATTATTTTCTTATGGCACTTACATTTCTCACTGTAGATTGTGAATTATTTTTAATAGAAGTAAGAGAGAGGTCTTTGATGGGGAGGGGCATCTATGTATAATTGGCCCACCTTTCCCATGAACCATATTGTCTTTTTTTAGTGCCATGGAGATGGTCAACAAATGTTTTTGAGTAAATGAGGTATTATAGTAATTTACATGTAGACAATGCTTAGAAATTCAGAGAATATCTTAAGTGTACATTTCCTCATGACATTGGGACAACAATAGTGTAGGATTGCATACTTATCTCTATTTTGTGGATAGCATTTGTAGGTTTATGGAGATCGGGTCAGGAAATGGCTGGAATTTTGCAGGCAGTTCTGCTCCTGGGAGAATGGCAAGATGGGACTCCAAGTTAAGCAGTATGGAGCTAAAAGGACCTCCAGGGCAGTTAAGGGTTTTGAACCCTGTTTGTACCTTGGACTCATCTTTTGGTAAGTGATTTTGCATTTAGACTCATCTTCGGGGATATTAAATGCAAAATCACTTACCAAACCTCCCTCTCTCCCCACCCCACCTCACCAAAGATTCTGATCCACTGGTCTGAAGTGGGACCCAGATACTGATTTTTTTTAATAAAGATTTTTATTTGAGAGAGAGAGTGAGAGCATGAGTGCAGGTGAGGGGAAGTACAGAGGGAGAGGGAGAGCGAGAATCCGTAGAAGGCTCCCTGCTGAACATGAGCCCCATGTGGGGCTTGATCCCTCAACCCTGAGATCTTGACCTGAGCTGAAACCAAAAATCAGCCATTTGACCCACAGAGCCACCCAGGCACCTCCAGACATTGGTATATTTAAGTGTAGTGATTTTGAAAAATATTTTATTGTTCCAAATGTATAGAAGAAATTTATTAATAGAGATTTATGATTTCTATTATAAACACATTACAATTTTTTGAGCCGATCATTCACAGACTTTTTTTTTTTTAATAAAATGGAAATTTGATTTTTTCCTTTATTTCTGTAGTATTGTCTAAATTACTTTCTGATTCTGGTTTGAAAAGTAGGTATGTGTTGTAATCGTAAGAGAATAACTTTTCAGAGGCACAGATTTATGTTGATATGGTCCTCACTGGGCTGTCAGAGTTAAATGCTTTCTGATGTGGCACTCTGGGTCAGCAGCAGGTTTCCAGTGATGCAACTTTGGATGCCAGTAACGATTATATTTTAAAAAAAAAGTCTTAATGAGAATTATTTGTTGAAAGAATGTTGTAACAGAATAAAAATGTAACTCCTCCTTGTCTTCTTTTTCTCTCTTCTTAAGGAATGCCATCACATGGATTTTTATTGTTGCTGTTCAATTGGTAACTGAATTTTTTTTTTTAAGTGTGTGGGTGTATTCATAGTGCACACTGATTTTAATTAATTTTTTTTTTTACTAGTTCAAGGTCTTCATTATCAACTTGAATTATTTTAAAATACAACAGTACAATAACGTCTTCAGAGACAGTTAAAATGTTTAGAGATATTTTCCTCATGCTGAATGGCTCATCCTTCCATGCTCCTGTATTATAATGTGTGCCTCTTTAAACTTTTTTTCCCTCCTTTAGAGTTAGCTGTCCAAAGTATCTAGCAGATACCTTTGATTCTGCATGCAAGGAAGAATTGTAAGCTTGCATAGTTAATAGTCCTATTTATTCACAGTTTTTCGTCTGTGAGCTATAGGGGGAGGCTTGAGGGTGACCGTACATCTTTCCATTGTGGCACAGAATTTAGGATTTGGTACCACAATTATATTTATCATTTAGGGTCTAGATTTACAACTGTGTTCTGAATGGAAGAGTTGGAATTTGCTTCTTAAAGGAAATAGACACTTAACATCAGAATGCTCAAAATGGCAGTCTGTGATGGAGAGGGAGATTTAGAAATATGATATCCTAAATTTTTGTCTTTTTTATAAGACAAAAAAATATCACTTGTCATTTTTTTTTTTCTTAGTTTTTATTTATTTGAGAGCAGACAAGCAGGGAGGAGGTGCAGAGGGAGAGGCAGAGGGAGAAGCAGGCTTCCTGCTGAGCAGGGGGTCCACTGAGGGGCTCTATTCCAGGACCCTGAGATCATGTCCTGAGCTGAAGACAGCTGCTTAAGGGACTGAGCCGCCCAGGCGTCCCATCATTTTTATTTTAAAGCTATTTCAAATCTGAGCGTTAAATAACAAAATATGAGGACTATCCCTTTTAATATTTCAGAGCAATTAAATTTAGTTTCAATTATGTATACATATATGTGACTATATGTAGCTCTATCTAGATATCTAGATACAACTATTTCAAGGGAGAATGTATGCATGATAATCATTGTTATTTATATTTTAATTTTCTAACTCTGAAACTTAACAATTTGGTTAAAGTTCAGTCTTTAGCTTTCTACTTGAACTTCCTAATGAATTATATCCTTTCAAAGGCTTTTCCTGGAATTTCTCTTTTTGGCAGGTAAGTTTGCATATCTAAAGTGACATCATTTGGCCAGATTCCTGAAAAAGAATAATTTAAAAGACAGAAGAATGTAGGTTGGTTTTGAACATTCTAATGTTACAATTTGGGAGAAACTGAAATACAGAAATCATATACTTTGTTAATAGGAATGTGTTATTTTTTAAAACTTCATCAATATTTTAATAAGATTTTTTTGTTTAATAAGTTCATTGGGTTTATCACCTTATTTCAGGGGGAAATATTACTTTTCCTTCTTTTACTGAGTTAAGTTTTGGCAAAAGTGACTTAGTTATAATTTTGGAGCTATATCCTGCTAGAAACTAATTGGGTCTTGGACTTAATAAAATCACACTTATATAGAAAGCCATATAATTGTAGGTATGGAAAAGGAACAAGATAACTTTGGTAATTTCGAAGTTAAAAATATAATACTGTAAGTTCCTTGAGGTAGGAACAGTGTCTCTTAATTTTTTCCTTACCCTGAATTGAACCTAACAAAATGTTATGTACATGATAGACACTTACCAAAAAATTTGTAACTGATTTATTGGTTACCAGATAAAGATATTGAACAGTACTAGTCATTCTAACTCAGTTTGGCTTTATCTAATATTTTTCTTATGGAAATAGCCATTCCTAGAAGCTTTTACTAGTTTTGCTCTTATAATTAGGCTTTATCTAATATTTCTATTATGGAAGTAGCCATTCCTTAATGGTTTAACTCTTCAACCTGTCAACCTCAGATCACCTTATTTGTGTATATTCAAATTATTTTCTTGATGAGCCATGATTTTTATTTCTCGAGCTGTTGGTTCCTTGCTAAACATCATTGCTCATCTGCACTGGGAGTGGGGTAGGAACTAGCCCAGATCCTTTTTTCAAATATGCATTTATCTACTGACATTAGCTAAGAAGTGCTAATGGTTCCCTACTGCTTGCTGATTCAAATATGGAGTTTTCTATTGGCTTCCTTTTTCTCCTCCCCAGTTTTTATTCTGACAAACAGTTTTATTCAGAGAATGAATCTGCTTTTCCGTGTCAAGCTTTGAATTTGGTGTGAAAGAAAGAGAAGTGACAGAGCAAAAGGGGGAAGTGGAAAGTGTGACCCATGGTATTTAACCACTACTCAATTCTTTAGGTTCCCCTCAGCAATTTTCTCTCCATCTGTGTTATATGTATTTTGTCGATTCTGTTATTTGAGGGTCTACTTCTAGGGATTGTCCAGCTCTCTTATGGTTTCTTTGTGCACACCCCTTTGTACTCTGATGAGTACAACTCCATTTCCTGTGAGTCCCCAGGTTCCTTGCCACCTTCTCTTCCAGTCCTGAGTGAGCGCATTTCTCTTCTGCAATTTACTAGAATTCTGTTTCACGCACTGTTTCCAGAACCATTCTTTGACAAAACCTTTGAAACCTGTGCAGCTCTTTCTCATTTCTCATTTATTTGAAATCCCCTACATAGCTCCTCACAGTTTGGCATTTCCTTACTCTTTGTGTGATCTTACTTCCATGACCACGTTATAGACCTCCTATCTTGAATGGCTTCTCAGCCATTCATTCATTCATTCATTCATTCATTCATTCGAGGGAGACCGTGAGAGAAAGCAGGCACATGTGTGGTGGAGGGACAGAGGGAGAGAGAGAGAATCTTAAGCAGGCTTCATAGCTAGCCTGGAACTCGGTTTCACAACCCTGAGATCATGACCTGAGCCAAAATCAGAGTCAGATAAGCTCCACATCACTGCTCCCTCCCCCCTCACGCCCGGTGCCCTGCTTCTTCTCAGCCTCATTGAATCAGGAGTCGTAGCGGTATAACACACAGTTTGGGATCAATGCAGATGTTGACTGCCAGCTGTGTGACTTACAGGAAGTTAACTTAGCATCTCTGAGACTTTTTCTTCATCTGTTTAATGGGGATAACATTTGCTACCTCATAAGGTTATTGCTTAATTTACAGATAATTTGTTCATGGCATTACCCAAGTGCCAGGTATATACCAGATCCTCAATATTATGTCCTTTGCCTCATGTATACACAGTTGGGTTAAGGATAGGTATTCGCTAAAAACTTTTTTCAACTAAGCAGTTATACTATATTTGAATGGCTGAATTTTTAGAAAGGCAGGAGATAGAATTAGTTTGTCATGTGTTCCATGTACCTATTCTTTTTCCCAAAAGGTGGTAGCTCTAAATCTAGGAACATGAGATCTGTTGTTACAGTGTCACTGGTTACCAAGGTTCCCAGATAAGGAAAGGGATTGCTGGTGGTAGTGAGCCTAATTTGTTAGATGGGATAGATGGAGAAAGATAGAGCAGTATGCCCCAATTCCTTATAATTCAAAGATTCTGTTGCTTGGAATTAAAATTTTGATTGATTTTAGAGTACTTAGGTTTAGAGTTTCAAGTTAGTTTTTGTAAACTTTTAATTGTTTAAAAATTACTTTCAGTTGCCTTCCATGTGTTCAGCATTATATCCGTATTCTTAAAATAATTGTATGACAAAAAGCAAGTACTGTATATGAAAATTATTTTTATTTTTTGTGGAATTTCATTGCTTTAGACGACTTGTACTAAGTTATGGTAAAAATATTTTCTTATAAGTAAAACTTTATTATAAATGTCACATATATAACTTAATATTTTAGAAATCTTAGAGTATGAATGAAGTTAAAAATTTAAACCTCTATCTATCCCCCTTCATAAAATTGGTATAGGACCTACTTATCTTAAATGAAAACTGATGTGATAGTTATCAGATTTATATTCTTAATGATGTTGTATTATTCTGGCCTTCTGTTTGGCTCTATAGATGTGAGAAAACACTCATTATTAAGGGCAACATTTTTCTTTGTAGAAAATTGGCTCATACTGACATTAATTTGCAGATAGCTTTCATTAAAGAGTTTCTTTTCATAAGGGTCATTCTTCTTATTTCAAAGATTAAATAAATTTATAAATATTTTAATGTAACATCTGTTCTTATTTTTCCCTATTCATATTTTTCTTCTGAAATATTCCATGTTGTTGTTCTGTAAGCTATACAAATGGAGTTTCAAAGAAAAATATAATTCTGAATTATTATGTAATTTATTGCCATTCTCTTATAGTTTTCTTTTTATTAAACACATTTCTCAAGTTTTTCAAAAGACTTTTCTAAATGCCATGAAAAATTTAAATCTATATGACATTAATTATGTGTGTATGTGTATTCTTTCTGCTGCATAGTTTCTCAGAGTGTAATGATGGAATCCATTGAGCATGAAGGGTCTGGAAAGCTCTAGAAGAGTGAGATGTATTTTCCTTCCTTCTCCCTCCCATTCCTCCCTCCTGTTCCTCCCTCTTCCTCAGATGGAACATTTGTTTCTTGTGTGAAATCCTGTGCAAATCCCATGAATGGACGGATGAAAACAAACCAGCTTAATCCAAGCTCTTGAACGCAGTGGAAGTAGGCACAGAGCACCAGCCTTTCCCCATCATCTCCACCTGAATTCCTCCTCCCCTCCCTAGGTTCTCAGGCTAGTGTGCCTGAAATCTGGAGCTTAAAAGTAATATTTACTACATCATCTAAAGTCTTAATGGTTGTTAGGTTTTATAAGTCAGTGACCCAGTTTGAAGCCACAAACAGCATTCTGCTTTGAATAGTTTGTACTTCTATTTTTAAAAAGATTTATTTATTTATTTGAGAGAGAGAGAGAAGATGTGTGAGCAGGCGGTGGGGGAGTCAAGAGACTCCTTGCTGAGTGTGGAGCCCCATTGCCGGGCTCCATCCTAGGACCCTGAGATCATGACCTAAGCCGAAATCAAGAGTCTGGCACTCAACTGACTGAGCTACTCAGGTGCCCCTAGTTCGTACTTTTAAAAACTCTTCTAGCTATTTCACTAACTGTGGTCACTGCTACAACTTTCCCTAGAAAAGAGTGTTTCTTAGATTTTAATATATTTACTATTGTTAGCTTTCTTCTTTAAAGATGAACCAGATCTCTTTTCCTTAAAAAACAACAACAATAATTTTAATGCAACAGATGGAGAACATTTTCTTTTTAGAAGTTAACAGGATTGGGATTGGGGTGCCCGGGTGGCTCAGTCCATTAAGAGTCCGGTCAGCAGGGAATCTGTTTGAAGGTCTCTCCCTCTCTCCCTGCCCCTCCCACTGCTCTTACATGCACACATTCTCTCTCTCTCAAATACGTAAATCATAAAAAGGTTATCAGGATGGCAAAACCTTTAGTAGTTGGGAAGAATATTCATCTTTGCTTCTAATGAATGCATTCAAAAGTTACAAAGTATTACAGTTTAGACATCAGAGAGGTGAGATAAGGTTCCCACCCAAACAGTAATTATTCCTACAGTATTTCTGTAACAAATATTTCTTTAGCCACTACTTGAATACCTCAAATGAAATCTAGCACACCACATTCAAACCAATACAAAGCAGTGGTGTATTTGAAACTGAAGGGAGGGGCGCCAGGGGGGCTCAATCAGTTGAGCTTCTGACTCCAAGCTCCTGCTGGGGTCATGATCTCAGGTTTGTGAGATCCATTGCAGTGTTAGGCTCTGCACTGAGCACGGAGTCTGCTTGAGATTCTCCCTCTCCCCTTCCCTCTACCCTTCCTCCAGCTCATATTTATTTTGTTTTATGTAATGAATTTAAATAGTGACCATTTTCTTTTTTTTTTTTAAAGATTTTATTTATTTATTTATTTGGCAGAGATCACAAGTAGGCAGAGAGGCAGGCAGAGAGAGAGGAGGGAAGCAGGCTCCCCGCCGAGCAGAGAGCCCAATGTGGGGCTCAATCCCAGGACCCCAGGATCATGACCTGAGCCGAAGGCAGAGGCTTAACCCACTGAGTCACCCAGGCGCCCCTAAATAGTGACCATTTTCATTTGCCTCTTAGGAATCTTATGTCTTCTCCCCTGGCTAAAGATGTCCCTTTAATTTAATTGTTCTTCTTTTTGACTTGATTTTCGTACCTTAGCAACTTGCCTCTTTCCTGGCATGGAGATGTGGTCCGTTGGGGGTTTTGGGCTATACTTACTGTTTACACACTTGCTTGGCTTGACCGTGTTACCCAACTGTACTAGATTGAACTCAAGATGAGCAGTGAAATTCTGATCCAGAATTTGGTATTAGGCCCAAGTGTGAGTTTAGGTCAGTCTTTTCCAAAATACAAAAGTACCTTTCTGAACCCATGTGGGGCTAAGGAGCAGAGAAAGTCAATTTGCAGAAAGAATGAAGCAGATACAGGGAGTAGGGGAAAAGGGAGAGGGATCTTAATGGCCTCAGGGCTTTTAGGACTTCAGTTCTGCTTCTTCCCTGAGGCTGCACTATATTCCTGTCCCTCATTCTATGAAAAAGCCTGCCTTAAGCTATATCAAGTTAGTCTCTGTTTTTACCACTGTTTCTTTTCCATCAAAAGATGCTCTTCCTCTTTTGACTGAAATAATTCAGAGATGTCAAAACATGGGGAAAAATATGTTAAACATAACAATATATTCTAAAAACATCTATGTTAAAATCTGGGGTTCAGAGTTGAACATGATGATGGACTCCCCCATCCCCCCACCCCAAATGGTGACACTAAAATAAAAACCAGCATATTTCCTGTTCTATCCACAGAGCCCTTATCTGTTGTCTCCAGCTGCCTGTGACATCCATTTAGATGTTCCTATCAAACATGTTTGACAGTTTGACACTCTTCTTCTCCGTCAGGCTGGATCCCCTATTACAATATTCCCTCCTCTTCTAAGCTAGTGGTCTAAGAGTGGTTTGGAATTCTTTTCTCATTCTTCCTTTAATTCCATTTTGACATGAAGTTTTGGCATTTAAAAAATTGTTTTAAACTGTGGTATAATGGAACATGGAACTTACCATCTTAACAACCATGTTTGAATGTACACTTGAGTGATCCTGAGTGTATTCACATTGTTGGACAACCATTAACACCATCTCATCTCCAGCTCTTTCTACCTTGGAAGCTGATATGTTACACCAATTAAACAAGAATTATCCTCACTGTCCCCCTCATTTCCCCCCTTGCCCTGGCCCCTGGTAACCACCATTCTACTTTCTATATCTATGAAATTGACTCCTTCTAAGTACCTCACTTAAGTGGAGTTGTACACTTGTCCTTTTGTGGCTGGCTTATTTCAATTAGCATAATGTCAGTGTAATGTCCTCAAGTTCGTCTGCACTGTAGCATGTGTCAGAATTTTGGCATTTCTTATGTTAACATGCATTATTCTATGCATTCTATTCTCTGTATCTACTCTTTGACAGTCAAGGTTCTAAACCTTTATCACTGTACCTGAATTACTGAAATAATGTCTTAATGTAAGTTCTCTGAAGAGTCTCTCCTTACTTACAGCTCTAGTCTGTAATGCATAAGTGATCTTTATTTCATTTTTTAAAGATTTTATTTATTTGAAAGAGAAAAAACATGGTTGGGGGAGGGGCAGAGGGAGAGGGAGAAACCATCTTTCCACTGAGCAGGCGGCCAAATGCGGGGCTCAATCCCAGGACCCTAGGATCATGACCTGAGCCGAAGGCAGACACTTGACCAGCTGAGCCACTCAGGTGCCCCGGTGAGTGATCTTTAAAAACATGGCTTTCATCTAGTTATAGACTGCAGGATGACCGTAAACAGAGCTCCATGGGTGGTTGGAACATGGAGGCTCCGAATGGCCTCTTCTTGCTAAAAACCATACACTTTCCCACTGGATAGTCCCAATCTGCCTCATTTATGAGGCCTTCAAAATCTAGATTTTCTTGCAATTATCTCATTGCCCTGTGTGTTTATTTGTATACCCCCATTATTAGCCAAATGCTTTCATTTCAATCAGATACTCAGATATATTATCTCATATCCCGTATGTGGTATAAAACAGTTAATAATACAGTTTAGTTCCATAAGAATGCATTGAAACACCAGTAGGGTCCTCTACTAGGAATAAAATGATGAACAAGGTAACCTTATTCTGCTTTTGTGGATTTTACTGTAGTAGGACTATATTAAGTAATTACAAGAATATGAATATGATTAAAACGGTATAGAATATTCACTGCTGTGGAGAGAATAGCAGGGGAATTATATTTTGCCTGTGGGGCTGGTGAAAGCCTTTGATAAAGTGTTTTTATATACATTATTTATTATGTGTCCGGTAAACCTATAAGACCTCCAAGGAAGGGTTCAGGAAATAATGGGGGTGTAGGCGTAGCTGAGACCAGAAACCTGGGATAGAGGTACACATTTTGGAATCCTCTCTCTACAGATGGCTGGTAAGGTCTTGGGAGCAGATGCAGTTTCTTGGGAGTTTGTAGAAAAGAAACACTGTTGAGAACACAAATATCTAGCAAGAGAACAGAAGTGAATTTAGGACTGACGACTACAGATATAAAATCATACAACTAGAAATACCTGCACATCATCTAATCTGACTTAGTCAGACTAAAGATGAGTCTAATGAAGTCCTGTTAGACTCAGTAATTTTCTGTAAGACATGGCATGGAAAGTCTCCAAAGTTTACCTTTTTACTCTAGGTTTTATTTTAATCTAATTTAGTCTTTTATTGGCATTTTAATTGCATTGAATTATAAATTGTGGGCGTACAAGAATTTTTTTTTCCCTATGTTTATCCTTTGGTGGTAGCAAAATTTAAGATATCTCTCATGTAATTACATTTAAATACCTGCATTGTCCCTGCTTATAAAAATTATCAAATAAGATAATTCCTTGGACATTGCCTCTAGGTTGTTTTCCTTGTTGCTTAACTTGTCATTTCTGTGTGCTTAGAAGATCATGTACTTCCTCCCATAATCTTTACTGGTCTCTTTGACTAGACTCTGGGTTCCCTGTAGGCAGCTTCTGTTTTCTGTCTAATGATTCATTCAATTCAGAGAAACCTAGTGCCGGGCAAAAATATGGATATTTGCTGAATGAATGAGAGCAGATTTCTGAGACTATAAATTCTCTAAAGATGGAGACTCACTCGTTTTTTCTTCTGGGCAAGTATTTACACATAATAGAAACACAGTTATGTTGACTTACTGTTACTTCTTTCTGATAGCTATCTTTTCTTTTGGTTTGAACTAAGGGCAGTAATTGACAGTTCTAAGAGTAAAAGGTGGATTTTTAAAAAAATTGAGTCTCACAAGAAATATGAACCCATTAGACATAAAAGTATGTCAAATGTGATAAAATCCTGATTATAAAATACTCATTAGCTTTTGATCTAAAGATCAAATTACACAGGATTGCTGATAAGGTTAATTGCATATATATATATATATATTTTTTTTTTAACCCTCCAAAATATCTTTTATTTAAGGACCTTTTTAAACCACAGAATGTAGAGATAGTTATGTTCTATTTATTGCTAATTTCTCTGTTGCTATTTTTTTCCTTTCGTTTTGTATCATACCCATAGCAGCTGTTTCCCTAACCCTTACCCCAACCCACAGCCTTTCCCACGCTCCTTTTTGGGCTCTCATTTGGCATTGATCCTTAATTTGACAGATTAAGCACGTGTCTGAATTGTATTTATGGCCACACTATAATCCATCGTGTTTCCCACAGGGGTGATTATGCTTATTTTACTCCCAAACTAGGTAATCATTTTATGGTAAAGTATTCAGTTCACTCTGAATAAGTCTTTAGGCTCCTCATTTAATTCCTCATCCCTTATGCTAACAGAGGACTCCTAGGTTTTGCAATTCAATGTCAACAAAGCTCATGGGATAGTCGTGTTGGGAACACAAAGAAGCAGAATGGGCTTCAGTTTATTTTTTAATTTTCTTTTTTTTTTTTTGAAGATTTTATTTTATTTTATTTGACAGAGAGAGATCACAAGTAGGCAGAGAGGCAGGCAGAGAGAGAGGGGGAACCAGGCTCCCCGCCAAGCAGAGAGCCTGATGTGGGGCTCCATCCCAGGACGCTGATATCATGACCTGAGCCGAAGGCAGAGGCTTAACCCATTCAGCCACCCAGGCACCCTGGGCTTCAGTTTAGACAGAAGTGGGGTTTCGTCCAAACTCAGACAACTAATTTGTAACCCTGCATGCGTGACATTTAATTTCTATGGGTTTTAACCTCCACACATATAAAATTATGTAATAACTACCTGCTTTTGCAGCTCTGTCTCCAGAGGTGTCATTTTGGTAGATTTGAAGCTAACACATGATGGTCCCTGTTGCTGTTTCATTCAGAGTTATAAAACCAAGGTTGCTTATTGTAAGAGACGCGGCTGGGGCTCAAGGATATCCACAGTGCAATAGGAACTTCTGTACCAGGGATCTTTCCTAAGTTGATGTGTGGGTGTACATGAAATCGTGGGCGGACAGGGAAGGAATAAAGGACTTAAAACAGACAAAAATCCTTACTTGTGAACATTAGCACTCTTGAGTTAAAGGATCTGGTAGCCAGTGGTCTAAATTATATTAAAAAAATAAGCTACCTTTAGGCCCATTTTTCTGTACAGGATAATTGGCCACTAGATTAGTTGCTTTCTTAGGAGCTATCTTTATGGTCCTTGTTTCCGAGAGCTACTTAATGCATTTTAGGTGTTAAAGGAAGACTAAGTAATGGGTCAACGAGTAAGTAACAAATGACTTTTAAGGCCTCCATTAAATGCATAAATTTAAGACAAATGCAAACAACTCACCTTTTTGTAAGTGCACATATGCATGCGCACATGTGTGTGTGTGTGTATGTGTGTGTGTGTCTACATGGTCACAGTTTAAAATAAGGCCAGCATTAAACATTCAAAAGAACATTTATTAAGCAGCCACGGTGTACCAGGAATGGTAGAATAAATAAAATTTTCTAAAGTCACAGGTTTTCCTCCAAACTTAAGAGTCCTCTTGACACACTTTATGAAACAACTGGATTCTCTCTTGGTGTGTTAATTGCATGATTATTAGTCTCCCTCTAATGCCTTCCTCGCTTCTTCCAAGCCCTCAAGAAATGATGAAAGAATCAGAAGAGACATCTGATTTCTAAATTTAAATTTTCTAGACAATTTTTTTAGATCATACAAAAATTCTTCTTTTCTCAGGTGCCTCATACATATAGGGTATGAATATACAACTGTGGGCTATTCTTAGTCATTTTTATTTTAGAAAGTGCACTTCTTTAGGAATAGATATGTTTTGAAGCTGTAAAAGAGTTTAAATTCATATCTATACCCTCTTAATTTTATATGCAAAGTATTTAAGGTAAACCATTATGATTTTTTCCCTTATAAATGTACCTTATTAAGGGAATATGGTTTTATTTATTTATTTATTTGACAGAGAGAGAGAGAGAGAGATCACAGGTAGGCAGAGAGGCAGGCAGAGAGAGAGGGGGAAGCAGGCTCCCCGCTGAGCTGAGAGCCCAATGTGGGGCTTGATCCCAGAACCCTGAGATCATGACCTAAGCTGAAGGCAGAGGCTTAACCCACTGAGCCACCCAGACAACCCAGGAATATGGTTATTTTTATTAATTTTAGTATATGTGCTGAAGCGAGCACTGGTTATTTTTATTAAAAGAAATATAAATTTTATAAATGATAGCGGGAACTTTCACCAGAGTGTACATAATATGGATACAAGATGAGGAACTTTGTTTCTGCAACCAGAATTTGTGCTAGAAATGGACAATGATACTCTAGGAGTAAATACATTTAATTTAATCTTTCCTCTGTACTTAATATGTCATTGGCTATCAGTTATTTATGAGACATTTATGTGGCAGTCCTTAAGTTTTAGAACCAGTTTACTTTTTCAAAAAATAAATCGGCAGTACACAGACATTTTAAGTCTGATATTAGAATGATATAATTTATTTTTGGTTTTACTTTAAATTTTAAAAATTGATTTGTGTGGAAACTATTTAATAAATCTCAGATTTTATCTTCAGATACTGATATATTTAAGAATAGTACCAAAAATGCGATGTAATTAGGCTTGAGAAGTAAACCTTGACCTTATTTTTAATTTCCTGTGGTAGCAATTCATGAATGAAGATTCTAGCATTAAGTGCTAACAGTATGGACTTTTATCTTGCAAAGGCTTGTTTAAACTTGAAGAGACATCCAGAAGGTTCTGTGTCCATCTACCCAGTTGCAGCCAGAACTGCTTTCAAATTGTTATATGACTCATTTAGGCAATTAAAACATTGTAATCACCCTACTAAAGGTCTGAAAAAATACATTTACCTCACAAGTGTCATAAAGAGGAATAATAGTTAAGGTTTATAAAACAATTTACTATGAAAAATGTAGGATAATAAAAGCTGACATTTATAGAATGCTTATTATATATTCCAGGCAACTTACCTATATCCTGTCTTATTTTTGTTATAAAGATTAAGTGAATTAAGCAAAAATACATATATATGCCTTGCGTGTAAGTGTCACCTATAATAATTACATCATTTATTAATTTAAAAAGTATAAATTATAAAAAGGTGATAGGTGGTGAGCCCTGATTTGAATTCTGTTTGAATTCCTACATGACCTCTATGTCCATTCTGCTTTTTGAGCTCTTCTGGTTTTCACATGTAAAGAATCAGGAAGGTCCAGAAAGGTCCCCAAGGCCTTCCTGTAAGTGATCCTTTGCCAACAGACCTTTTCTATGTTTTTTTATTTTCGTTTACTTTTTAAAGTTTTAAATTTTACTCCCAGTGTAGTTAGCATACAGTGTGACATATTTGTTTCAAATGTGCAGTATAGTAAGTCAGCGGTTCTGTGGACCGCTCAGTGCTCATCCTGAGGAGTGCCCGCCTTAATCCCCTTCACCTACTTCCTGCACCTCCCACCCACCTCCCTTCAGGCAACCGCCAGTTTGTTCTCTGTATTAAGATTTTTTTGGGGGGCGCCTGGGTGGCTCAGTGGGTTAAAGCCTCTGCCTTCGGCTCAGGTCATGATCCCAGGGTCCTGGGATCGAGCCCCACATCGGGCTCTCTGCTCAGCAGGGAGCCTGCTTCTCCCTCTCTCTCTGCCCACTTGTGATATCTCTCTCTCTGTCAAATAAATAAATAAAATCTTTAAAAAAAAAAAGAGTCTTTTTCTTGGCTTGTCTCTCTTTTATCCCCCCTTTGTTCATTTGTTTCTTAAATTTCATGTATGAGTGAAGTCACATGGTATTTGTCCTTCTCTGACTGACTGACTTTGCTTAGTGTTATACTCTCTAGCTCTGTTGGTGTCATTGCAAATGGCAAGATTTCATTCTTTTTAATGGCTGAGCAATGTTCTGTTGTGTGTGTGTGTGTGTGTGTGTGCGCGTGCATGTGTGTGTATATACCACATCTTCTTTATCCATTCATCTATTGGTGGACTCTTGGGATGCCTCCATAATTTGACTATTGTAAATAGTGCTGCAGTAAACCTAGGGGTGCATAGATCCTTTTGAATTAGTATTTTTATATTTTGGGAGTAAATATTCTGCAGTGGACTTACTGGATCACATGATATTTTTAGATATTTTTATTTTTAATTTTTTGAGGAAACTCCATAGTATTTTCCACAGGGGTTGTACCAATTTGCAACCTCACCAGTAGTGCACAAGGGTTCCTTTTCATCCACAACCTGGTTAACACTTGTCGATTCTTGAATTTTTGATTTTAGCTGATCTGACAGGTGTGAGGTCATATCTCATTGTAGTTTTGATTTGCATTTCCCTGATGATCAATGATGTTGAGCATCTTTTCATGTGTCGGTTGGCCATCTGTACGTCTTCTTTGGAGAACTGTCTGTTTGTGTCAAACCAAAACAAAACAAAAAACCACAGCAGACCTTCGGAATATGGGTTGGCTTATGACCACGTATCAGGCTATCAGACTACCTCTCACCAGCCATTGAGTTTACATCAAACTACCTACACATTCTCAATTTCTTCTCTAAAATGGGGATGATAGCAATACCAACTCTAGATTTGTTAGGAGGATAATATGAGATAATGTATGTAAATTAATGAGCACAAAGCTTGGCATATAACAGGCACTCAGTAAAGTTTAACTGCTTCTGTTGCATGAAGGATCATGCATCATATGCATGATTACATTGGCTCTTAGTACTCAGCTGTGGCTAACGGGATCAAATTTGGTGGTCTGCTTTGGGAACTAATCTCACTTCATGTCACACCTTGGCATTCCTCTTATTTTCTGAGAATCCACCTGCCTCATCCATTTCATCTAAGTTTTGTTTAATTTAGTTACATTTTTAAAAAGATTCATTTGCTTAAATTCTTTCTGTAATAAAAAAATGACTATAATCATCCTTAATATTTTAGCAATTTCTCCTGTTACTTTTTTCAGTACTTTATAGTTTATATAATTAGGATTATAGTGTATATATTGATTTGTTTGCTGTATTTTCTAATTAGCAGTATTTTCCAATCATTTCCTACAACATTAAAAGTATGAAAACTTATTGCTGTATATTTTTAGTACTTGTATACTTCTTACCAGTCTGTGTATGGGTGTGTCCTTATTTAAAACATTTCTCTCTTGTTGGATTTGTGATTATCTCTGGGTTTTGTCAGTATACATACTGAAGTGAATATAAAAATCCTTATTTTCATTTCTCATGATTTCTTCCAGATGCATTTCTGTATATGTGATTATGGATTAAGAAACTATTCTGTACTTGATTGGTTTATAATCTAATAATTAAAATTGGAAGAAAATTTCTTTTAGAAATTCCAGAGGATTTTTAAACTGCTTTGTATCTCTTTGGGGTTGCTTTTGAATGGGAAGAGAACTATACACTGAAGGTTACCTTTTTCATGTCACTTCATTTCTGATAGTAAGTGAAATTTTTTATTTAATAACAAGGGTGCATTTCAAAATATCAGGTTTGAAAAAAAAGTCACATGTTCTTGTTTCATTTTATTTTTTTGTTATTTTTTTCTCCTCATTTCATTTTACAATGAGATAAAATTGTATCTCTTTTGAGCACATACACTAAATAATATGTTTAATAAGTAATTTGTTTAAAATTATAATATTTGATCAAATTGTGGACTCTGAGAAACAAACTGAGGGTTTTGGAGGGGTGGGGGGTGGGAGTTGGGTGAGTCTGGTGGTGGGTATTAAGGAGGGCACGTATTGCATGGAGCACTGGGTGTGGTGCATAAACAATGAGTCTTGCAACACTGAGAAAAAAATAAAATAAAATCACAAAATAAATTCACGACAATACAAAATTTAAAAGAATAAAAGAAAAAATCAAATTTAATATTAATATGGAAAGTGGGATGAGGGTGGTTTTAGAAACTTTTTTTTTTTTTTAGTCAGATGAAGAATATTTTACTGACTTTACAACTATCACCAAAATATCTGTTAGAAAAAAGTATGGAAAAATATTTAGCTATAGTTGAAGTATGGAGAGAGTATCATACCCTTCTTGTTCTACCCGTTCCCAACAGGTGTTGGTGTCAGATGAAGCCAGGGCTTCTGAGAGGAGAGAAAATAACTGTGGGACACAGATAGAGTATTTTGGAATTTTCTTGGCAAAAATTCCAATGGGAAAGAGAAAGTCTGCGGCCCTGGATGTTGGCAGTCAACTACAATGTGACTTTTACTTGTCAATCTCCCATCTCTCCATCCTCCAAACTCTGAAGTCTCATCAGTGAATGCTTGCTTGCAAGTTTTACTTTATTCTTAACATGTGAGAGGGTCTGAGCTTGATGCCGAGGTTGACATGATGTGGACTTAGGCAGCCCTGAAATAAACTAGCATCGCATAAGTGTGAAAACTCAGTGATCATTCCAGGTGGCAGGAATTTTGGCCAAGTGTGAAGGCAAGGTTAGGAAACGTAACTGTGGAATTTGAGGGCACTAGATTTCGCTTGTATCCCAAGGGTCAAGGAGGCCTCAGTTTGAAGGCTTGGTTATGGGAGTTTTTAGGACCTCTGCACAAGCCCTACTTTTCATGTCCTATGGAGCAGAATCCCTGAAGGATTGACTGACTACACAGTGTGCTAAGTCAAGCCCCTACATTGGATAGGCATCGGGTCTCTCTCTAGAAATACAAACTTCTGGATACATCAGGGTTAAGGTTTGGTCATTTCACTTTGCTATCAGATTCCAGATAAGTTATCAGGCAATAAAAGGAGGAATGTCTTGCCCTTTATTCATCTGTTCTAAATCTGATAAGCATTTGACTGTACTTTAACAGGAATAGGAGAAGGGCAGGTATGAGTGATAAACTTCAGCATTGTCCCCTGTAGTAGAATTAGGGCCCCCCATAAATGTATTTTCTGATCATGAGAGGTGTTTGAGTGGAAATACAGTTTGGTGGAGATAAAACAGAGGATGTTAAAATGGTAAAGTCATAATAGTGAGATAAACGAAACAGAATAGTTATAGTAGATAAATTTGTATGTGCCACTAGTCCAGAAATTGTCAGAGTGATGAATTACCCACCTTAAGATATTCTGGCTTTGATTCTTAGGCACATATATTTGTTTATTTTTCTAGGGTTTTTTTTTTCTTCTTTCAGATGTTGACTTTTCTGCTATTTATTTTGCCTTTGTGTAAATGTAATTTTAATGTCTTACTCTTTAGGAAACATACTAATAGTAGATCTAATTTTGATGATCAAATTAATATATTTTTTAATTAGTTAATATTTTCATACAGGTCTTTATCAGACTTAATTCTGTGTTCACAACAATTCAAGACTGTGAGAATATTCTGTTGGCTGTGAGGTTTGTTGCTTTAATTGCAGCCAAGTTAATCTGTAGAATTTAACAATTATACTGCTGTCTATCTTAAGGGTTTATAATGCTGGTATAGAATAAGCAAATAGCATAAAACACTTGTACCTGTGTGTGCTGCTGAGTTTTATTGGTACTAAAAAAAAAAAAAAAGAAGAAAAGAAAAAAAGACATGCGGACTTTTGTGCTTGGGAACAGAATCTGTTTCTAACCTTTGCTATTAGCAGGAAGTGGGAGAGGTGAAATGAGGCCTGGTTTTGTGGCTGGGCCAGAGCACTCTGTGTTCCTGTGAGTGGCATTCAGTTTTGATGTCTGTCTAGCTTCTTGCTCCTTGGAATAGCTGGACTTTGAAGTCCTGAAAACATAGATTGGTAATGAGCAACATAAAGTCAGGAGTGGGCAAATATTGGGAGAACCCAAGCTCTGAGAAGAGCCAGTCTAGGATAATTTGGCTGTATTTTCCTTTCCTACCTGGATTATGACATTTTTCTAACATGATAGTATAAATTTCCCAAATAGCAATAATTGGAAAATCTCAACTTACTTGTGTTTTTAGATGGAGCTGTTGTATATTTATTTTTCAGTGTTAGGATAGCACTAACTTGCTGTCTAGTGTATTAAAATGAAAATCCAGCTCCTGAAGTGCCTGTTTTTATAGTTAGAAGTAGAATCAGAAAAAGGAATTCTAGTATAAATTTTTGGTTATATATTGAACTAATACCTTTGAATAACAGTTAACCTTTTATTATAATATATACAGTGTCCTGTTTTAGAAAATACTCTCTGTCAGAAAGAAACTCACATAATTAATAAAGACTTCTACCAAGGTCATGTTCTAAAAATATACATTTTTTAAGAAGAACATGACAGTGGCTCCATCTAGTCTTAGGTAAATACTAGAGAATATCCTGTTTACCAATGCTATACTGTCTCTTCCTGAGAAAATAAAAACTGGCAAATTTTGCTGAGTGGTCCCAAATCAGAAGATACATATGGATATTTTTATATGTTCAGGAATATATTAATTTTAAAAGGCAATCTGAGGGGGCACCTGGGTGGCTCAGTGGGTTAAGCCTCTGCCTTCCTTTCAGGTCATGATCTCAGGGTCCTGGGATCGAGCCCCACATCAGGCTCTCTGCTTGGCGGGGAGCCTGCTTCCCCCCCCTCTCTGCTTGCCTCTCTGCCTATTTGTGATCTCTCTCTCTCTGTCAAATAAAATAAAAAAACTTAAAAAAAAAAACGGCAATCTGAGTTATTAGCTTATTTTTTTTCTTGTCTTGGAGATAGTTCTTAAACCTGAAGATTATTCAGTTCCTGTAGATTTTTGAAATCTGATTTAATTTTCTATTGTTTACCTTAAAAAATTTTTATTTTATAGTTGTGACTATCAAACTATAACACATTTTTAGAGAGTATAATTTTATAATACTGATATCTTTTTCTAATTTGTTATAATGTCACAGTAATAGTTTCAATTGCATGATAATTAGACTTGGAATACTGGAAATCACTGGAATGCATAGTCTGGGTGGATTTTAGTTGTTTGGTTTTATACAAGCAAGTTATAACGCCATTCTCTATATTTATATTAGGTCTCTGGAAAAAAATGTGGCCTTTCATTTATCAAAATGTATTTGTACGTATTTATTACATTTATGGTAAACTATATATACTTAAAAAGTGTGGAGGAAATATATACACATTCTAAAATAGAGCCCAGTGTTTGTGTCATCATAGATATGAAAATTACAAAGAATAATGGCAATTAGATAATACATCTCTGTTAGGAGCACAGATTTTTCCCCCAGTTTTTTTCCCATAAACACAGCGTGTGCACTTGTACACGTGCGCTCGTAAGCCCATATCTGCTTTGGTTGACTTCGTTCTTGAGACTTTAATCCTGAAATGTTTCAGAGCACACATAAGCTGAGATTAAAGTGTTCTTTTAAGTGCATACTTTTCATAATGCCTTGAACGTGTTTTTCTGTGGCAGAGGGAAACAACCTTATGCACCTGGACAAACAAAGGTGTTCCTTCAAAAACAGACTTTCAGAATCATTAATTTCTGGTTTAGAAGTAATTATGAAGGTTAGGTGGACTTTCATGCATAAGGCGTTAGTGCTAGTGAGTGGCTGATCTGTATTTTGCTTCTCTCTTGTTTACGTCTTCCCTATGCCACCTACGTGACCGTGGCTCCTCTTCAAAGTTTGACTCTCGTGGTAGCCAGCCTGCCAGCCTCCTATAGCCTCCTGGTGGGATGCGCGGCACACTCGCTGAGGTAGTAAGTACTTCTGCTCAGACCTATCCTGAGGTGAGGCTAGTGATGGTAAAGGTGGGGGTAGGAGGGAAGGTGGGGTTCTTATTCATTTGGGTGCTGAAGAGGTAGAAAGAACAGAGAGTACCTGTAGCAAAAACCAGGTGAGAGAGAAATCAGTAGGGCGTGTGGATCACTCAGTTTAGTGTCCTTCAGTGAGGTGAAATTCAGTGAGAGATGATGCAAAGTAGAAGGAGAAAGTATTGGATTTTTGCCCTTTTTAAAAAATATAATCAGGACACCTGGGTGGCTCAGTCAGTTAAGCGTCTGCCTTTGGCTCAGGTCATGATCCCAGGATGCTGGGATCGGGTTTCCTGCTCAGCGGGGAGCCTGCTTCTCCCTCTCCTTCTGCTCCTCCTTCCCCCTCCCTGCTGGTGCTCTCTGCTCTCTCTCAAATGAATAAATAAAATCTTTAAAAAGAAAAAGACATAATCGTAAGTTTAAAATGATGAGAAAAGAAGTATTAACTGAAGTAAAGCTTGTAAAGGATAAATACTTTTTTGCTTGAAATTCTTAGTACTTTTATAGTAATCACCTTAGTTCTTCCTTGCTGTAATATAGAATGGCTATAGAATAAGGTGGCCAGGCCTTTGTTGTTAGGAAGTGTGGAGATGAGAAAGGAAAAGATAATGGATTAATGGAGACATGAGCTGGAACAAAGCATATCATCCCTTTAATATTTGGGTTGGGGGCTCTGTGTCAGTACAGTAGGCCTATCATTTTTTTTTTCTATTTCTCTCATTTCCCTTTCAGTTACTTCTCCTAAATCACAAATTTTTATTTGAGTAGAATAATAATTCACTAAATACAACTAGTTGTAGAGGAGCGTATATGAGCCGACTTTCTTTCTTTCTTTTTTTAAGATTTTATTTATTGGGGCGCCTGGGTGGCTCAATGGGTTAAGCTGCTGCCATCGGCTCAGCAGGGAGCCTGCTTCCTCCCCCCACCCCCGCCTGCCTCCGTCTACTTGTGATCTCTCTCTCTGTCAAATAAATAAATAAATAAAAATCTTAAAAAAAAAAAGATTTTATTTATTTATTTATTTGAGAGACAGTGAGAGAAAGCGTGAAAGGGAAGAAGGTCAGAGGGAGAAACAGACTCTCTGCAGAGCTGGGAACCCAATACGGGACTCGATCCCGGAACACTGGGATCATGACCTGAGCCGAAGGCAGTTGTGTAACCAACTGAGCCACCCAGGCTCTCATAAGCTGACTTTCTAAGCTAAGAATTTGGACATATGCTTGTGAGTTTATTAAAAATCCTGTCACTGCCAATTATTGACATAAATTCACACATGAATCAATAGTGAAATGCTTCTGTCCATGCAAAACAAAAGTTGTTTGGGAGCTAGTGTGGAATGTTTACAGCTACCTTATGGATGATTTACATTAAAACTGCTGTGCATCTATATCCAAATATTTTCTAATATTTATTAGAAAAATCATAGAAAAAATAAGCATGTTTCCTTCACTCACATTGGAGAGCAAACCAAAGAGCCAATCACAAACTCTGATAAGTATTAATAATTATAATTTAAAAGATATCAACAATAGAATAGCCATCTCAGTATGGCGCATTAGTATGTAGTGTTAGAATTCTGTGCATTGTGGCCTTCATGTTCTGCTCTGTTTGCTGGCCCAGCACAGCTCAAAACCAAATGAGACTCCGTGTGCTGGGCAGATTCTAGTGACGAGATGTTTCTGGTTTTCCTGGTCTATAGCTCTCAGTTTTAGGTAAAAATGGTGCTCTGTGAAATGCCTGTGTCATTCATTTGAAAGAATAAGAGAACATGCTTTAGATAACCTTGTGTGAGGAAGAACACACATGGGTTGCCAAAGATATTAATTTTGAATACTTAAAGAGGTCCTGGATGGGTTGGTGACCTGTAGTGAGTGGTGGCAGTACATGAGTGTGAGAGTTTTTATTCTTAATCCCTGGACAAGCTGTTGGCATACATGAAGTTAGTGGAGTTTTCCATTAGAAGATGGGTGCTAATGATGTTGTGTGATTTTTTTTTTTTTTCATCATGCAGCATTTCTGATCATCCTGCCCACTTCATTTTTCACTGTTTCTCTTCTATGTTTATGAGAATATTTCACTTTTTAAAACAAAGCCTCATAGCGATTTAATGAAAAGGGTTTTTTTGTTTAGTTTTGCTTTTTTTTGCCATAAGGAACTATGTAATTTATAAATAAGTTTACATCTATGCATATTTGTATGAAAACATTTATAATATTGATATTTAAAGAGGTAGCACCTGCATTGAGCCAGACATTATTCTAAGCACTTTACAGATGCTATTTTATACAATCTCTTCAATAGCCCTGCAAGTGACCTTCATATATTGGATTTAGTATAAAGTTATGGTCACAATGTCTATGACCTATTTCTGTGTTGGTTATCATGATTGTATTTATCTGCAATCTCTTTAATGGAACTAAGACAAGCAGATGGAAGTATAATGTGGATGTTGTATTTTGTTTGTTTTCCAAGTTTCCCGCACAGTACTTCTTTTTCTAAGTATTTAGTTAGGGTCGAGAGGCAGCATAATATAGTGATTAGAAATCCCAATCTGGTTCTAGACTCCCTCGTTTTGAATCCTGGCTCTTCTGCTTACCGGCTGTGTGATTTAAGGCAAGTTACTTAAATCGTCTGCACTTTAGTTTCTTCATCTGTTAAATGTGTATAATAATAGTACCTACTTCATAGCTATTATCCATATAAAATGAGTTAATATTATGGGGCGTCTAGGTGGCCCAGTTGATTAAGCATCAGACTCTTGATTTCTGCTCAGGTGATGATCTCAGGGTTGTGGAATCGAGCCCCATATGGGCTCCACAATGAGCGTGGAGCCTGCTTGAAATTCTTTCTCCCTCTCCGCCAAGATGTGCTCACATTCCCTCTCTCTCTCTCTCAAAAAAAAAAAGTTCTTAAAGCACTCAGAGCAGTGACCAACACATATTAAATATAACATAAGTAATGATATACATAAACATTTATTTGAATATTCAAGATTTCCCCAAAGGAAAATACGTAATTTTGTTGTTGAAATTTTAAGAACTAAGAATGGCAACCAGAAGAAATTTTAATAACAAGATGTAGTGGGTTATCCCAGATATTCATCTCTGCTTTAGGCAGCTACACATGTGAATTCCCTATTACTGGGGTAAGTGGTTCCTGGCTTCAAGTGTGAACTGAATATGAAAATTTTCGGTTTGTGAAAAACATCTGGAGGTTTTACTTGACTACAAACTTAATATGAGCCAACTGTATGATGCTGCTGCTTAAAGGAAGGATAGGGGAAAAAAAAGAAAAAACCAAAAACCTTAAGACTTCCCTAGGCAGTATAAATAGAAATAGTGTCCACATCATGGGAAGTAATATCTTTGACGTACTTAACACTAGGTTAGAATACTGTGTTCTGTCCAAGACATCATAATTTTAGGCAAGGCATTGACAAAATGGAGTGCCAGGAGTATGGAAATCATGTCACAAACAGAGGAAGTCGCGCTGTGTAGCCTAGAGAAGAGAAAACTAGTGAGAACTAAAACACCTGTCTCCAATTATTTACAAGGTTGCCATTAAAAAAAAGGGGGGGGCAGGCTTTGGTCCTGCCCTAGAAAGCAAAAGTGGGATCAATGCAATAAAATAACATGCATATTTTAATTCAGTGTTAAGGGGAAATTTTTATAACCTTCAGAGGGTCCAGTAATGAATGTGGTTTGTTGTTGTCCTTAATAATGGGTAGCGATGCTGGGTCTTGCAGGAGTTCTGTAAGAATTCCTGTATATCGTCAAAGATCAGATTCTATTATTCACATTTACCAAAATCAGATTTATGTGTTTGTATCCTTACTGGGATTGGCTAGTGAAGGTATCTGGAAAATTCATTAAGATTTTAAGGCTGTTATATGACTGCATGGATGGTTAAGATTAGATTTGATGGTGCTATTGGCTATATTTCCCATAATGAAATTAGTAAAATATGTAATTTGTTCACTTTTATTCAGACTGGTTTTGAAACCTTATTTAAGGTTGGATCAAGGAACACTGATGATACAGTCTTTTCTTAAATTTAACAAAGTCTTCTGACTTAGGTTTAGTAAGTTATTAAGAATTCATTCTATGGATGTCAACGAAAGTAGTTTGATAAAAAACTAACAATATTTTATGATGTTGGGATCTGACCAGAGACCTTGTCCCTGATCTCTGGATGGGTGGAATGTTAAGAAGAGTGGTTTGAATTTTATATATGATCAGTATTTGAGGCTCATACTAGTACACTAAAGGTTCTGTTTAAGGATTAAGATAAAAGTATATTACTGGAAAAATAATAGAAGATACCTATGGTGTGACCTTGGGAACTGACTGTATGTTTTGTAGCCATGTTTCTCTTTTGGTATTTCATCCTTGTGTCTTCAGATATATGCTCTTCCTAGGGTTAGGTATGTGCTAGATCTTAGAATTCCTAAACTCATCTTGTTAAGATATTTGCCTTTATTGTATTAATAGTGCCAAAAAGCAGACATTAGATTATCTTCAGTTTTAGTGACATAATTTCTTTGAAAAAGCAATAAAATAAACTTAGTAATTTTATATTTTTCTCATAGAAGACAGATATTTTAAAATTTTATTTAATAAATTTAACCTTATAATTTATGCATATCCACATAGGATGAAATAGTAAAGATTACACAAAGAATTAAAAGCCATGTTTGTATTTTTTCCTTTTGTGGTATTAAATAATATGAGTTTATTATAATCTAGAAGGTACTGTCATCCTCCCAAACTATCTAAATTAATAAAGATTTTCTAGGAGCACCTGGGAGGCTCAGTTGATTAAGCATCTGCCTTCGGCTCAGGTCATGATCCCAGGGTCCCAGTATCGAGCTCCCCATTGGGCTCCCTGTTCAGTGTGTTTGAATGTTTATTTCAATTTTTGATAACATTTAAATATAGATGAGAGGATGAAAAGTAATATATAATTGTAATGCTTATGTAACATAATTCTTAAATTTTGGAGGTTTTTTTTAGTGTTCCAGAGCGTGGGACAGGGTATATTACTGTGCATCCAAGTGCTCAGGTCGCACATTGTTTCTTTAGTTGAATGAATGCCATCAAAAGAGGTTTAATTACTGGCGTATGTTCTTTAAAAAACCCTACATTAGCATAATGTCATCTGTGAAGTGAAATGTCATGTGTAACTGGAATTTGTGGAATATGTTGGCTCTAAATAACGTTGATGTAATAGGGGGGCACCTGGGTGGCTCAGTCGTTAGGCATCTGCCTTCGGCCAGGTCATTATCCTATAGTCCTGGGATCAAGCCCATCAGGCTCTCTGCTCAATGGGAAGCCTGCTTCTCCCTCTCCCACTCCCTGTGCTTGTGTTCGTCTCTCTCTGTGTCTCTCTCAGTCAAATAAATAAATAAAATCTTTTAAAAAAAATTGATGTTATGAACCTCTATCTCTTCTGTCCTTTTGTTATAATTCTGCTAAGTAAATTCTCCATTAGGACCTCTGAGGAGAATAATGTTCTTTGGTAGTGTGCATTAAGCATTTCACTGAATAATGGTTTTGGGTGTAATGAAGTTCTGTTGTTTATTATTGCCTTTGATGAATATAGGCCAGAAAAAGAGCATACATGGGTTTGATTTCTGATTTCTTTCTTTTTTAGCCTTCAAGAGATTACTTTTTTCGCTGTTTTCTCTTTTATAATTCTTTTCTCAGATCGTTCCCTGGTACAGTGCTGCAATGGACGACCCTCTTTTTAAATGGTTAAAAATTGGGGGAAATACAACTATGGGCCTTCTGAGATGAAGAGCATTTTGAATGTAAGACTGTTTAGTTATAAACACTGTGTTGGTCACATCTTTGCTTGTGAAGCGTTTTCCTATGTCGAGAGCAGTTTTCAGCCATCTAACCATGTGGGGAGTGGGAGGACTATCCAAAGTAATGTAATGGGCTCACCTTAAAGGAGGAGATGGGGTTTCTGAACAAACACTTTACTGAGCACATACTATGTGCAGAACTCTTTAGGAGACCAGAATTGTGAAAGAGGAAGTTAATATATTTAGATTTGGCCATTAAAGAATATACTTACTTTTTTTCTTTTTATAGTTACCATTGATGTTTTGTTTTTTATCTCCATCATTTTGTTTCAAATACTGAAGCATCTAATCCATGTTGCATCCCTGGAAGCGGATTCTTTGTTTTTCTAGCACTCGAATGCTGGCATTTAATGCATTGTGCCCCATGGTTGTAGGCTTGAACTCCAGAATGTTTTTAAAATTTATTTGTGTACATTTTCAAAATAACCTTCTTTTGAGGTCTCAGTTTTATGTGAACTGTAGTTAAACTCTTTTTTCCCATGGCTTGTAGCATATGGTATTTAACTGTCTGCTAGTGTCACTTTCTCAAGTAAACATATTTGTACAGAAGTATCTCAAGAGAGCAGTATGCTTAATAAGAGAACCTTCTCTAAGGTGACCCTACTGCTTAAACGTGGGTTTAAAAATGAAAATATATGTGGCTTAGCACACTATTTCATTGTCTTTCAAGGTTCATTGTATCTGATCTTTGGGAACGAATAAGCATTTAAAATTTTTGAAGCCAAGATAATCTTCCTTACATTTTATCCTGAGATATTTGTCCCTAACAGAAAAGCATCAAATCAGTTGACATTGTGGTCAACCAGTATCGACCCTGTACTTAAAAAAAAAAAAAAAAAAAAAATCTATTGCACGTGGTTTGAAAATATAATAAACATAAATCTAGGATTAGGAATTTTCCGACCTAATAGAGTATAAATTGATTTCCATAAATTGTGCTGTTGGTTCCTTTTTCACTTTGAAAAATCATTCCCTAAATGCTCCCATCTTTTACCTCATCCATATTCTCACAAAGAAAGGCCTTTAGCCTTTTTCAATTCTGTCGGCCCTGCAACAACAATCCTGAGATTGGAATACATATTAACTATTCCGATCCTGGCTTCTGAGAATGCAGTCGTGGGAAGCGTTAGGCATGCTAGCTGAATCATAAACACAGCTGCAAACAGTGAGAGGGTGATTATTGATGCCATTTGTAAATCAGAGATGTTCGTCACAGAATAATTGGGAGACTTGCTTCACATCATACAGATAGATAATCAGTGGCCAAGTCATGATCATAGCCCAGCTATGGTCAAAGCCCAGTGCTTTTCCCTGGAAATCTGATGATCATACCCAGTGTGCAGTAATGAAATAAGTTTGCAAACTCTGATCTTTTTTCCCTAAAGTTTTGCTTATTTATTTATTATTTATTTATTAAAGAGAGAGATAGCACATGCACACACGTGATTGTGAGGGGGGGAGGGGCAGAGGGGAGGGAGAGGGATGGGGAAAGAATCTGAGGCAGACTCCCTGCTGAACACAGAGCTTGATGCGAGACTCAATCTCACAACTTTGGGAACATGACCTGAGCTGAAATCAAGAGTCCGATGCTTAACCGACTAAGCCACCCAGGTGCCCCAAGTCTAATCTTTTCATCAGTTAAAAAGTCTGCACAATTAACATTGCAAAACTAGTATCTATGACTCCAACTTACTGACTAAAATACTCAAGATACTCAAGGATAATGTTTGTGATTGTGCTTACGTGATAAGAAGCAAAATGGTCGTGTGGTTAGTGTGGGTTTTCCTGTGGGTAGTTTTAGCAGAGGCAAATATGATCATCAGAACTCCATAGATAATTTATTAGTCTGCCAGCTATTCATTTTTAAGTAGGGTAGCTTTCACCTTCAAGAAAACTGAGGAAATAGAACAATAAAAATGACTAAAACATTTGATAGAAGTGATAGCATGATTCATTTTGAAATTTTTAATACAGCTCCTCGGCTATTACCAAGAATCTGGGTTTTTTCCCTACATGGAAAAGTTTATGTACTGTTTAAGAAGATGATATTTTGCTGGGACACCAGTTCTGTGTCTTCAGTGAAGGGCAGGTACTGATGCTTTGGAAGATGGTGTGAGCATTTAATCTTGCACACAAGATCTGATTTTGAAGCTTGGAAAGTAGAACCTGTTAAATCATTTCAGATACGAAAATTTTTTAAAAAGCTCCTGGGTTAGGAAGTCTGTTTTCTAGATGCTTAAGCATTGCACAGGGTGGACTACTTAACGATAGAGGAGAAAATTAGTAATTCCTGTATGTCAAGGTTTCGGTTATTAGTGCTGCCCATTCCGGCGTCACTCTGGATTTCTTCTGTGCACACTTGTATAAGTTATCTCATGCACTTGGCAGGATCATCCTGCTTAGTCTGAGAAACCTCCAGAGCTGCCAGGAAACTGTCAGTGAATATCCAGGTGTTCTGAATCCTAGTGAGTGATTTACAGCCTCGCTCTCATAGAGACGGGTGCCGCGATAGTCTCTGTGTCTAAGCTCTAACAAAGAGTAAAGCGCGCAGATAGCTCTTGGCCATGCAGGGACATGGTGATCTGCAGGTGCTTTTGAGTCAAGATCCTGGTAGCTCGAGACATCCCATACCCTGCATTCATATTCTTAGGTTGCTTATATTTTCTGTCAGTGGCTCATTTTAATACTGTTGGTCAGGAAACTCGTGTTCTCTATAGCTCCCTCTGATGGGCCTGGTGGACATTGCAGTCTGTCTTTGACCTGGTAGCAGGGTCTGTTCATCCGAAGGGTGGTTCGCTAGCAAGCCACTCTTCATACCCGCTTCTATTTCTTCTTCGTGAGGGGCGCCTGGGTGGGTCGGTGGGTTGGAGCCTCTGCCTTCGGCTCGGGTCGTGATCCCGGGGTCCTAGGATCGAGCCCCGTATTGGGCTCTCTGCTTGGCGGGGAGCCTGCTTCCTCCTCTCCCTCCTGCCTGCCTCTCTGACTACATGTAATCTCTGTCTATCAAATTAAAAAAAAAAAAAAGATTCTATTTCTTCTTCATGAAAAGAGCAAATTATCTGAAAAGGAGTTTAAAAATGCATATGGATTTAAATTTAAGGGATTCTTAAAATACGAGAGGGTTTGGGAACCCTTCCTTGTCCTGATGCTCATGAAAATAATCTGAAGGTAAACCCTACATTGATAAAATTTGGTTAATTTATTACCTTGGGCAAAACTTTTAGAAAAACTACTTTAAAAGATATTGACAGTTTAGGTGGTATTTATACCAACTATTAGTGACTAAAGAGAATACAAGTGAAGACTTTTATGACTAAAATTTAAATGTTTTAGTGAGAAGATTCTCTTATGTTTTGTGTTACTTGCTGCCTCTCAATATATCAGAGTTTAAGCACATGTGTGCAGAGACCTCTAGAATGATGTCTATCTTCAATAAAATTTTGAATGAATCCAATGAATGCTTCACCTTGTTTTATTTTGTGCCTTGGGGGTACCTCTTCCAGGGAGGAAGGAAGCCTTCATGGTTCTTGATGTAGCAAATTCACAAACTGTATCCTTGAGGAAGATATTTTTTTTCATCAACAAAATTTTTTGCTAATATTCATAATTTGACATAATCCCCTAGTTCTTGATAAATGCTACGCCTGAGATGAGCGTCTGTATTTTAACAAGTTTTTCTTTTGTCTGAATGAAACTTGTCCATTTTGTTTTGGGGATGAAGTATCCAGTTTTTTTTTTTTCATTCCTTGTTTTGGGGGGTCTGGTTGCATTACTTTACTACATGAGACCTAAAGCAAGGCACTATACTGAAAGGAAGATGTGTAAAACTATGGAAGTGAGCAAAGTTGAAATGGGTGACTGCATAGAAATTCAGCGTTTTATTCTAAAGTATGGTGCTTGAAAAAAAATAGGTCTCTGTCATTATACGTAAGTATTGGCTGCTGTCTGGGTCTCTGGGCACCTACATTCCCTACTTTTAATATGTATAAACACAACTTCACTAAACTTAAAAGAATTGTGCTTTAGTGGAGGGTAACATTTATGGCTTTTCTGTTGTTCTGTGGAGAGGGAGACATTTAGTGGGAAAATTACCTTAAATCCACATTCTTGTGCAGGACTGCAGCTGACCTACTCCTCAGCCCCCAGCAAAGCATTTTCTGGGCTGCAGTTACTGCCACAATACTTAAATATTCTGGATTCATTGGAAGACTTTTTTTCCCCCTAACATCTCTCTTCTGTCCTGTTAGTTCTCAGTAGTAATATCTCCCTCAGATTGTCTCATTAGTGGGAGAAAACATTATCTGCCCACCCTCATTACCCTCCTGATAAAAAGTTTGAGTATTTGTTTGTCATTCTGTAATTCTGTCTAAACACGTTGATTTTATGTTTTGAAGGTAAATGAGGCAGAATGGGATGAGGCTGAGGAGGGAGATTCTCTGTAGAGCCAAGTCTGGCTCTTGCATATATTGTAAGGCACCAGGTTCATACAAGCAACAGTTGTAAGGCACCAGGTTCATACAAGCAACAATGAAAGAGCCTAAAATTTTATTATAATTTCTGAGAAAAGTTTTTTCATAAAGGTTTATAGTAGGATTGGAGGAACTGTTCTGCCATGTTGGTTTGGAGGAAGAAAAGGTTCTTACCATTTGAGAGGAGAATGCCCTATGTAAAAATGATAGAGGTGCAAGATTTTATTGGGTTCATGACCTGAAAATAATTTACTTACCCTTTGGGGGGCACCTGGGATCGCTTCTCGGCCTTTTGGCTAAGATCAAGTGTTGGGGGCATCTGGGTGGCTCAGTCAGTTAGGCCATTGCTCTTGATTTCAGTTCAGGTCATGATTTTGGGGTCCTGGGATTGAGCCTCGCATTGGGCTCCATGCTCAGCAGGAAGTCTGCTCGAGGATTCGCTCTCCAAAGTTCCTTTCCTTGCATGTGCTCTCTCTCTCAAATAACTAAATCTTTAGAAGAAGTACTTACCTCTTATGAAACTATTTCTTTATGCTTAAGACAAGGACATTGGAATTTCTGTGAGGATTATTTTTAAATCAGTTGGGTTAAGGGACTCTGTGCCTGTCAGAAGGGACTGGTAAGGGAACAACAAAAGAAAGCATCATGGCTATTTGATCATACATATAGCTATAATATGTCTAGATTTTCCGTATTAGGTTATATTTCAATTCTTTGAAGTTCAGTGTAAGAGCATAGAAGAAACTGATAGAAATCATGAAATCAAAGATAATCTGTGTGCCTTATTATTTTGGTTGTTTACAAACCTTTTGAAAGAAAATGTGTTCATTTTGTACATTAAATTAATAATACATCACACAACTGCTCTAAAGTTCCTGAGTTTCTATTTGCTAAGAGTTTAAGTTCTAAGACAAATGAGATTGATTGGCCTGGTTATCTGACTTCACGAATTCTGTAAGCACTTTTGAAATGCACAGTTAGGAACATGATTTCCTTTTTTTTAAACAAATCTTTTGCAAAAAGCGGTGATAATATGCCAGTATTGATGAAACATTTGAATTAGAAAAGATGTTTTTATTTACAGGTGAATAAGCTAAGACATAAGGTGTAAGGTGGTTAAATGATTTGTCCAAAGTCACATGGACATGGTTCTATCCAGTTTTCCAGTTCAGTAGATACTTAGGTACTCTTCTCAATGATAAAAATGAAGAATTTACTCTCCATACATCTATCAAATTTTCACTATGTTTCTGGGATTATTTGTGATGCTTGGAAATTTCTTTAAGTTATTTTTTTCTTCTTCCCTTTTGCTATATCATTTAAAAAAATCCAGAAAGTCTAAGAATATTTGCTGGGCAGTTAGCATCTTAGCAACAGAATCTATAATGACTCCAAGAGTTAAGGAGAAATTTCTTTTTTTTTTTTTTTTTTTAATTTTGTTTATTTATTTGACAGAGAGATCACAAGTAGGCAGAGAGAGAGGGAGAAGCCTGAGCCACCCAGGTGCCCCTAAGGAGAGATTTCTAATCATGTTGTCTTTTGTGTTTACTCCTAAGCCAGGGGTCAGTCATATTTTTAGCACATATGGGAAGAGAATCTCCTACCCTGAGATAAAAAGTCATACAAAATGCCTTACTAAGATGGGGGCTGCTGGTGAGTTCTCATAGTGACTGGGGGCAGATCTGGTCTAGATAATCATGGGAATGTGGGAGTTGCAAATGTACAAAGATTCACGTAAGTAAATGTGTCTGAGTATGTACTTCTAAGGGGGGAGGGGTTGATCATAATTTGCAGTGACATTGGGAAAAGAAGTGAAATGGGTCACAAGAAGGACCAGGGTGTCTCTTGCAACATGACCAATACAGCAGTCTGAAAGTTCCCCCCCTTAGCTGTGGCCTGGGAGGTACAAATGAGGGCCTTTTCTTTCTAGGCCAGTATCAGAATAAAGACATGAAAAAGAAGGAGAGAAAGGGTTTCATGGTGAGTTAAATAATGAAGTCTTGATCTGGCGTCTTGGGGAAGCAGTATACCTCAATTCAAATACTTGTTTTCCTCATCAGTGTGATTCGGAGGTTCTGGTGTCTGTAGAGGACCAGCTGCAGGTGGACCCTTCTTGAGTTGTGAGATGTGTATCCATGCTTAATACCTTCTACTTTTGCAACAGTATCCATGATCAGGAGCACTTGGTAAAGTCCTTTCCAGTGAGACTGGGGGGTGGTCTTCCTTTGACGATGCCTCCACAATACCCAGTCACCAGGCTCTAGGCTGACCTTGAATTGAGATCTGGGAATGCTTCTTCTTCTTCTTCTTCTTCTTCTTTTTTTTTTTTTTTTTTTAAGATTCTTATTTATTTATTTGACAGAGAGAGATCACAAGCAGGCAGAGAGAGGCAGGCAGAGAGAGAGAGGAAGGGAAGCAGGCTCCCTGCTGAGCAGAGAGCCCGATGCGGGGCTCAATCCCAGGACCCTGGGATCATGACCTGAGCCGAAGGCAGAGGCTTAACCCACTGAGCCACCCGGGTGCCCCTGGGAAAGCTTCTTTATTTAATCTGTTGATGATATGCTTAAGGATGAGACGATAAAGACTTCTAGTAGCTGGTTATAATAGCATGAGACAACAAGGGACCAACAGAAGCTGTGTACCAATAGACACTGATCTGGAGACAACTTCATGTAGAGTGAGTTTAGGTTTCCCAGAGTGGGTACTACGAATAGTCCACGAGACCAAAGACAATACCTTGGGCAAGGAAGTCCAGTGTGGTTCAGGAAGTTTAGAGATTTTAGATTTTGAGGATCCCATTAGTTCTCTTGACCTTGTGTGATGACTGAGGCTGTTAGGGACAGAAATAATTCCAAGAGGTTTTCAGGATTTTCACTAAGGCTTAAATGATTTGCCCAGAGAAGTGGGTGCCTTGATCACTGGAGATCAACTGGAGATAAACTGGAAGTTGTTATCCAGGTATACCACTGTGAGGGACATCAGCCTCAAAGCAGGGGAAGGCTTCAGTCCCTCCAGAAACCATACAGACAGTAACAAGAACATATTGCTAACCCATTCTAAATGGCGGTTGAATCAAGTCCAGCTGCAGGTGTTCAAAGGGTCCAGAGGGAAGAGTTCTGAAGCCCCTGGGGACAAATAGCGTCTTTCCAGGATTCTGTGCTAGGTGGGTCAGACATTACTGATAGACTTTTGTCACGATTTTATAGGCATCTGCTCACCAAGGCGGGTTCATAATTTGAGTGGTCGTAAGTGTGCCGTGGTTAGTGAAGGAATGCAAAAATGAAAAAAATGAAGTTTTCCAGGGGGCCAGGAAGAACCAAGTGGCTACTTTGGGTTTCCCATGCCTCCAACTCTTCATTTAATTTACAGCCATTGTTTATGTATCTAAATTTCCCCCAATTCAGGAGCAGACTGTTAGTGTTAAAAGGATATCAGGATGGCAAAAGTCTGACAGTCAGGGGTCATTTTCTTATAGGCGCAGAATGGACTTCATACACATGTGACACAACCTTTATAGATTTCTGTTACTACTACCCTTGCCTGAAAGTCAACTGGGGCAGTTCCCTGATACTGTCGTTTCATCCTTCTAGTGTCCCTCTCTTCTGATGACAGCAGTTTCAGAAGGGTAAGAGGATAATGGCAAGGAGGTTGTTTACTTGTTGCCCATTTTTGATTGGGGTCCCAGAGGACGGCAGAAAATCCCTTTGCTTCCATATCATCCCAGAATTGTAGGGTGACCCCAGAGGCATGCTGGCTATTGGTGTCAACTTAAGCATCTAGTCTTTTTGAGAACTGCATGCTCAGATGTAAGCATTAACCATCTGTCTTTTTGATAAACAGACATGTTCCGCTGAGGGCGTCGGGCTCTGCTTGTTGGGTGGGTTGGCCTCCTGGGAGGCCTCTTCTTTTCAGTAGGTCATAGGAGTGTAATAGTATAATCAGCTCGGATGTTCCGTTTTTCTACATTTCTGCAGTATGACCCATCAAGCAAACAAGATTAGATCAGAATTAGTTGAAGGAGTGTCTTGTAAATCAGGACTGGTGTCACAAAGTGGAACATTATTACCTCACAGTCATGCTTGCCTTTGTCAATCAAGGGTAGTAAATTAGCAGAATTAAGGACATTGTGACATTTAAGATTAAGGACATTTCAACATTAAGATTATGCGGTGGTGAGAGCAAAAGGGTTTCCTAGGAAGTGAGTCTACTTGCAGAGAAATGCTGAGTCAGTTCAGAGTTGAAGAGACTTTGGACTGGGCATGGGGTCTGCAAATCAATGTCACTTCCTAGGGTCACATCTGCTGAAGCTTCCATTAAGTTTGCAACCGAGGCTGTAACCTTACGAGGGGAGGAACAGGCACAAGCAACTAAATCAAGTTGTATGCCATCACAGGCAGTAGGCCTGCGTTTATGACCATGGTTTTGCGTGAGCTTGATTGCTCACTGTGCACTGAGAAAGAGAAAGGCTGTGGATAGTTAGGCAGCCCTCGGGCGAGCGGTTCTTGCCGTGTTTGCGTTAGCCTTCCAAAAGTGTGCCTGTGCTTGTCTTCCAAAGAAGGACTTCAGAGACATGGAAATCTTTATTTATTTATTTATTTATTTATTATTTCACAGAGAGATCACTAGTAGGCACAGAAGCGGGGGGCGGGGGGGGGCGAAGCAGGCTCCTCGCTGAGCAGAGAGCCTGATGGGGGGCTTGATCCCAGGACATGAGCCGAAGGCAGAGGTTTAACCCACTGAGCCACCCAGGTGCCCCGAGACACGGAAATCTTAGTAATAAGTCCATAGAGTGGGGAAGCTAATAGAGAAAAGTTGGGAACCCACAGTCTGCAATAACTCGTCAAGCCTGGAAATCTATAAGGCTGTTGCTTAGTGGTGGGAGTAGGCAATTCTTGGATTAGCTTAATTCTTTTTGGAAACAGCTGAATTTCTTCAGCGTTTAGATCATGACCCAGCTAATTAACAGTGTCTAGAGATAATTTTAATTTTCCTTAGAGACTTTGTGTCCCTTTTCAGCTAACTGTTGTAGCAAATAAATGTAATCTTTTATGAACTCCTCTGGTAACTGAGCATAGCAAAAGGTCATCTACATAGTGCAGAAGGGCCATTTTGCTAGGAAACTGGAGGGTTTTTAAATCTCAGTGAAGTACTGGAGAGAAATAAGAAGGGGTCCCAGTGAACCCTTGAGGTATGACTCTCCAGGTATGTCAATTGTTCCAAATAAAGGTAAATAGATATTGTCTATTGGGACCTACGGGGATGTTGAAAAAGACCGAACCAGGGTCTGCAACAGTGAACCGTTTTGAGTTGGGTAGGACCTGTGACAGATACATGTTCAGGTTCAGAATGACTGGGAAATGGGGGATAACTATTTTCTTAATAGCTCTCAAATTCTGGACAAATCACTAGCCGGTTCATTAGGTTTCTGGACTGACAAGATTAACTTGTTACAGGGATGAGAATAGGGAATGATTCGTCCTGGGCAATTAAGTCTTCTCCAGTGGGCTTGAGACTTTGCATGGCCTCAGGCTTGAGTGGCTATTGGTGTAATTTAGGTTTAGTTATATCTGTCTGAGTCTTTATGGGTTCTGTAATACTCATTCTTCTAATGTCAGTATTAGAAATAGTCCACAGGTGTTTGGGTACCTTGTTAAAATTAGGGCACTTTTGTTGAAGTTTTTCTTTTTCTGTAAGGAAAAAGAAAAGGACAGACTATAAGGAACATATGAGATGAGGTTTGGGTTGGTCAGAAACTCTAAGGTGAGGTATCCATTGCAGCAAAATGTATTAGCCCTTTTAATTTAGAAAGGCAGTCTTTATCTGATTGACTGGTTGGGGCTGAATCACATAGCAAAAAAACTAATGTGTTTTAATAAAATGTCCCAGGGTTTTTTGTGCTGATTGAGATAAAAATTCTGAGCTTTATGAGATACCCCTACTATGGAAACTTCCTTTTTGCTCCAAGGTTTTTGTTGTGCTGTGAAGGTGAGGTTTAAGGGAGAAAATACAGCTCCAATAAAATATGGCAAGGCTCCCCATTAATTTTAATTTTAGTTTCTCCATGGCTGTTTAAGGAAATTATTGATAATTGTTTACTGAAGAACCCTTTGGAGTTCTGTCAACTGTGGGAGGGGCCCAGATGGGGTTCCCTTCTTTGAAGGTATGAGGGCATTTGAGAAGAATTTGCATAGGACATTTGAGGACAACCTCTTTTTCTGTGTCTCAGTTGATTACAGCTGAGACATTCATCTTTGGACCTCCATTTTGATGATGGACTCCTACGGGGTGCAGTGTGTTGTTTTGGATCTCTGGCTTTGTAGCCTTTATAGTTGTAAAGCTAATAGCTTGGCACGTCTTTGTTTGCAGTCTTGTTCCAGGGTCCTTTCAAAATGCTCAGGAATTAGGGCACATGGGTGGCTCAGTGACTAAGCATCCAACTCTCGATTTTGGTTCAAGTCATGATCTCAGGGTCGAGAGATATAGCCCTTTGCTGGGCTCTGCTCAGCAGGGAGTCTTGAGTTTCTCCTTCTCTCTTTCCCTCTGCCCCTTCCTCCATTTGCTCTCTCTCAAATAAATAGATAAATCTAGAAAACAAAAAACAAAAAACAAAAAACAAACCCAAAACAAAATGCTCAGGTATAGTCATGTGTCCAGTCAAGGTGGTGGCCTCCCAGCCTATTCTTTTTCTTTTTTTTTTTAAGTTTGTGGGTTTTTTTTTTTTTTAAGATTTTATTTATTTATTTGAGAGAGAGAGTGAGAGAGAGCATGAGAGGGGAGAAGTTCAGAGGGAGAAGTAGACTCCTCATGGAGTTGGGGGCCTGATCCAGACTGGATTCCAGGATTCTGGGATCATGACCTGAGGCAAAGGCAGTCACCCAACCAACCGAGCCACCCAGGCACCCCCCGAGCCTGTTCTAAGGCTTTCTTTCAATTCACTGGTCTCAGGAGATAATCCATTTACAGAGAAGGCAGCTGGAGCCAGGCTGGGTGACCTTATTTATTGTATGGAACCATGAATGCCTGTGGAAGATGGGCTTCCGTATGAGATTTGAATTCTGCCAGATTAATCATCTGTTTGTTTGTTGACAAGTCTGTATAATGGACTAATCAGTCCAAGCGGGAAATACTATAGGAATAGTTTGTAAAAGTTCAGCTGCTATTTTGCAAGCTTTCTTTTTTCTAGTCCCTGAGATGTCGAAGACCGAGGAGCTCAAATACCATCCTCAGGGTTTTGCCATCTTGCTTCTTGCTTCCATTTTGGGGCTTTAGCAGGTCCTACTGATGTGTGTACAAGCTGGTAGAGATCTGGCAGCCTGGGTCATAAGCTCCAATCATGACTAAATTTTTTACAGCACTTTTTGGTTCCTCCCTAGATTCAGGAAATTCTTTTAACTAGGATCCTGAGTTCAATCCTTGACCAAGGGGTGATGGACACCTGAGGAGGTTCATCTGCAACACTGGGTAGCTTTATTTTGAAAGGTGACTGGCTAATAGTGTTTTCAGAGTGGAACGGCAGTTCAGACTGAGAATTAGTAAAGCATGGGTACTCAAGAAGGATAGAGGGGAGCAATAGGAGTTCTGTCAGTTCTGTCATCTTTGGGTTAGGTCTTTAATTTCTCATTTGCCTTTTGTAACAATGCTTTTAATGAAGGAATTTTAGAATCTTGAAGCTTTTGGGAAGTTTCTGCATATAAATTCAAGTAGCCATCCTATTCTGTTTGTTCAACTTGGGATCCTTTGCTTTCAAGTGCATTTCTTAAATGAGCAGTCTTGTCTAATTGGAAAATTCCCCATAATGGCCATTGTAATTGTAGGTTATTTTTAGTAAAATTATGCCATTTAACATGGCTTGGTATCTGTAGCTTCTGGGACTAAGGTTCTTGAACTTAAAAAAAGCAGGTGTGCCAGAAGGTACCCCAACCAAACCTTTGGATATAAAAGATCTCATTTCTTTTGCCAGAGCTTGGGGTTTCCCAGAGCTAACCTGATACCTAGAAGGGCCTATCCCAGTAGTCTTCTTGAGATGGTGAGCACTCAACCGCTGTTAAATGCCTGATTCCTTCCCACCAATGTTTGTGGCTTTTTTCACTGCCAAGATTCCCATTACCAACTAGCTAATATTATTTCATATTCACCTAAGGTCTCCCATGGGACCCCACCCAGCCCAGTTTAATCCCAGACACAGTCTGGCTTTTAAGGCGGACCAGGTGCAACTCTGGCAGGTAACCACCATCAGTTCCTTAGGTGGAATCTGGGGATTGGAGAAAGGTTTGAACCAGCAGGCCCCCCCTCCCCCTCCAAAGGGGACTTCAGACTGATTTCCAAACTAATGGGGGAACCTGTGGATGGAGCTAAGGGGTGGGGTCTCCAAACAGGTGAGGGAACTAGAAAGCCGATCAGGTCCGGAGCTGGACAGAAAGAAAGCAGAGCTCAGAACTGGGAGGAACTTAGCTGTGCCTTGGAAATGCTGAAAAAGAACTCAGAGGGTTTAAAGCCACGGCATTTGTGTTTCTCATTGTCCCCAAAGCTGCCAGAAGTCTCCTTCAGTCCCTCTGCCGCCATCAAATCTGTTGAAGAACAAAAATTCAACCAAGTACATTTGAAGATCTAATTGCTTTTATTCAGTGTTTGGCAAGCTGGACAGCATCTCATCTGACACGCAGAAGGTGCTCCAAGGAGGTGTACAGAATGGAAAGCTTTTATAGGCAGATATGGGTGTGGACAGGAAGTTAGTAGCAAAAGAGAAGAAAGGATGGTTTGAGGCAGGGTCACGTTCCTTTAGGGGGTCTTGTCACGCAGATTGCTTTTAGGCAGGGGTCTTGTCATGCAGATTGCCTTGCTCACTGGTGATCAGGAAATTCCTAGAGAGGCTGGACCTGCAGTTAGGTTAGGGATCAAGTCTTGGTGGAGCTTAACATACGTGACTCCATTTTGGATGTTGTTTCCTTTTAACAAAAGCAATGAGGGTATTACTTTTAAACCAAAATTATTGGTATCACAGGTTTTAACATTTATTACACTGTAGATTGTTATAATGAAGCTTTCATTTTTTATTTGTTTAAAAGAAAAATAGGGAGCATCTTCTGGATACCAGGCATTTTTCTGGTTACTGGGGTACTGCAGCAAACAAAACAGAAATGGCCAGGGATTCTTGGACTTACACTCCAGAAAGAGCTTCTCTCTGAGGATAACTGGGACAGGCAGGTGGTACTTCTCAATTCTCAGTCTGCCATGGGGAGTCCTAGTTGCATTGGTATCTCTGTGAGGTTCTTGACTATGAGCATTTTCACTCAGTTACTAATATTGATGAACTGTGATGAGCATTTGTATTCAGGTTGATCAAAAATCTCTCTCCACTGTTGAATCAAGTATTGAGGATCTTAATTCCTTTCTTCTATTCAGCAGAATTTAGGTTTTTCTTCCAAGTTAAAACATTCAGTTAGAAGGCAGCGTAATTTGCAATAGGGAACCCCAGACAACCCCATAGAACATTGATAGTCCTTTTTTGGTTTGTTATACAACTGTGGGGACAATAGGGTCATAAATACCAAAGAAAACATGTCTGGGAGGTAGAGGAAGATGCATGATGTGGAAGACACTTTTTTTTTTTTTTTAAGATTTTATTTATTTATTTGACAGATCACA